>NC_135954.1:26569045-26887372 GCF_053455715.1 Rhinoraja longicauda
GGAGAATGGATGTCATAAAGTCATAAATGATGGGAGCAGAGTTAGGCCATTCAGCCCATCAAGTCTACTCCACCATTCAATCAAGGCTTATTTATATCTCCCTCCTAACCCCATTCTCCTGCCTTCTCCCCATAACCCCTGACACCTGTAATCAAGAATCTTATCTATCTCTGCCATAAAAAATATCCATTGACAGCCTCCACAGCCATCTGTGGCAAAGAATTCCACAGATTCACCACCCCTGACTAAATAAATTAACTTTGAACTCTTTGCCTAACAATGCCGATTGTCATTGAGGGTGTACAGCAAAGAGTAACATGACAGGTTCCAGGGATGATCCCTTTGCCAAATGAGGAGTGACTGAGTAGGCAGGAACAGTTTTCTCTAGGATGTAGAAGGGGGAAATCTCATTGAATCTTACAAAATTATTAACAGGCTCGACAGGCCAGAAATATATCTCCCCAGACTTTGAAGCAGAGGCACAGACTGAAAATAGTTGATAGGTCATTCAGGAGTAGTCAGCGGTGAATCTTTGGAGTTCTTTAACTGAGATGTCTGCAGAGGCTCATTTGTTGCTTTAACTCAAACAATGATTGAAAATTCTTTTAATGTTAAGAGAATCGGGGGATAGTGATATAGGGATAGTGTCGGACTATGGCGCGAAGGTGAAAGATCAGCTATGTCCTAATGAATGATGGAGCAGGCTCAAATAATTGGATGGCCTGCACCTGTTCCTTTTTCTCTTGTTGTTTGACACTTTTTTTACCCTCGTTTTGCCTCATTTTCTTCACTCTCATGATGGTGAATCCTGTTGAGGTACAGTTTCATAGCAAATATTATCTTCTTATAATTAACCAAATATCCATTTGTTCTCAGTGTCTGAAATCTATTCCACTATTGGAGTCTTACAGCTGATCCAAAGATTGGATTCATCCATTGTACATTAGAAATGAGATCGGTGGATATAATAAAGCTTATTTGCCTTCAAGTGTACTTGTTGAGATCAGCAAATACTCACAGTGCCTTGATCACTCAAGCCTTTGAGAAATAAATAGCATGTTGACCTTTATTGTGAATGTTTGAGTTTAAGAACAGGGAGGTTTATTTACTATTTTACTGTGCACAGTCTTGGTCCCTTACCTAAGAAAAGAATGCAGCAGCAGAGGGGGCAGAGTGTGGAATTCAAAGGTGATTCAGCAGGCTAAATGGACCAAAAAGATCTATTTGAACTAAACCAATTTAAATTTGTGGAATTCTCTGCCTCAGAAGGCAGTGGAGGCCAATTCTCTGAATGCATTCAAGAGAGAGCTAGATAGAGCTCTTAAGGATAGCGGAGTCAGGGGGTATGGGGAGAAACGGGGTACTGGTTGATAATGATCAGCAATGATCACATTGAATGGTGGTGCTGGCTCAAAGGGCCGAATGGCCTAATCCTGCACCTATTGTCTATTGTCTATATTGTCTAAATTTATCTCGGATGCATATAGGTTGCTTATAATAATTTGTAGCTGAAACACTTAGCAGGACAGCAAAGACAGCAAAATCAGGCCCCAAAAATGGAACATTGTGAGGTTAACCTTTTATTTTTTATTGGAAACCATTTGAATTTACTATTGCTATCATCTTAATAGGCAGTGTCCTCGGTCAAAGTTTAATTGCTACTGCTGTCACTCTTTTGGTAGAGTGGTAACAAGTAGATAAAGTGGTAAATAAGGCATATGGGACACATACCATTCATCAAGGCATTGAGTATGTCAGGAAGTTATGATGCTGCTTTATAGGACTTTGGTTAGGTGTCATCTGGAGTATTGCATGCACATCTGGTATGAGGAAGGCTTTGGAGAGGGTACAGAGGAGGTTTGCCCGAAATGATGCCTCGGTTAGGGGGTATTAGCTACAGTGAAAGGTTGGAGCGACATGGATTGTTTTCTCTGGGACATGAAAGTTGAGGGGAGACCTGATAGAAGTACATAACACTATAAGCGGCATAGATAGACAGTCAGAATCTTTTTCCAAGGGTATTAATACCAAATATTAGAGGCCATTGCTTTAAGGTGAGATGAGCAATGTTTAAAGGAGATGTGCAGGGCAAGATCTTTTACACGAAGGCCTGTAATTGCCCGGAACTTGTTGCTGAGGATGGAGGTAGATAGGATAGTGGCATGTAAGGGACATTTTTATAGGCACGTGGATATGCAGGGAATTGGGGGATCTGGATTATATGCAGACAGTTAAGAGTTGGTCTTGGCAAAATGTTTGGCCCAGATATTGTGACCAAAGGGCCTGTTTCAGCTGTACCGTTCTATGTACATTGCCTAAATGAGTTCTTTTTATGCTAATTAGTAAAATCTGGTGGGATGTATGACCCATGGACATTAGAAGCCACTGTGGGAAGGTACCTACAGATTACTGCCAGATACTGAAGATGGCTGATTTCCCCTCACTATCAATCTTCAGACATTTCTTTTTATTTTAAATTTTATTTAAATTTTAACAAAACAAATACATGTATGAACTCATAGTACGCGATGGTACCTACATTATAAATTCGATTATACATTTAAATTCGATTATACCTGTATTGTTCTGTATTATCTCCCCACCCACAACCCCCCTCCCCCCACCCCCCAGTTAGAAAAAAGAGGAAAAAGGAGAAGAAGAAAGATAAAGAAATAAAAAAAATTAAAAAAAGGAAAGAAAGAAAGAAAGAAGAAAGAAGGGAACCTGGAGACAAGAAGGAAACACTTCCGGCTAATTTCTTATTAAACTCTTTTTAGGGGTATCAAAACAATCCTGAAATTAAATATTTCCAATTCTTAATCCTAGTTTTAAAGTGAATGGGTTCCAAAGTTTCAAAAATAAATCATATTTATCTCTCAGATTATAAGTAGCTTTTTCTAATGGGATACAACTACGCATTTCTGCATACCATCTTGCAATTCTTATTTCATTGTGATCTTTCCAAGTGACCGCCACACATTTTTTTGCTATTGCTATTGCTATTTTGAGAAATCTTTCCTGATATTTATCTAAAATTAATCTTGGTAATATTCCTTTAGTATCTCCCAATAAAAACAACCTTGAATCCAATGGTATGGTCTTATTCATCAATTGTTCCAAAAAGTTTTTTAGGTCTTTCCAAAAAGGAGTTACCTTAGGACATGCCCATGTGGAGTGTAAAAAAGTACCCACATCCTGGTTGCATCTAAAACAAATTTCAGGTAAATTTGGATTTAAATTGTTTAATTTTTTCGGAGTTAAATATAGTTGATGTAAAAAATTGTATTGTACTAAACTATATCTCACATTAATCGTATTTTTCATACTTTCTAAACACAATCTTTCCCAACTTGGTTCATCAATGCTAATATTCAGATCTGTTTCCCATCTTTGTCTTGATTTTTGAATTCCTGTCTTTGGACTAGATTTTTGTAGCAATTTATACATTGAAGATATAATTTTTTTAGTTCCCTTGCCCTGTAATTGATAATAGAAAAAAAATACTATTCCCTGGAATTTGATATTTGTTTCTCAATTGAGAAAATGTCAAAAAATTATTTCCTTCGTAGCAATCTCCCCTATGTTTAATACCCTTCTGTTCCCAGACTTGTAATATTTGATTATTCCAAGCAAACGGCAGTAATCTATTTTTTACTAATGGAGTTTTAGCTGTTAGAAAAAATCTTTTATCATTAGCTTTAACTGTTTTCAACAATATATTAATTAAATGTTTTAGCAAAGGTGACTCTTGATCCTTAACTAATAGCTTCGCTTCCCATTTATAGATAAATTCTTCTGGGCATAGTTATTTTATTTTATCCATTTCAATTTTAACCCATGCTGTTTTTCCACCCTCTTGATAAAAGGATGAAATAAAACTCATTTGTGCTGCCAGATAGTAATTTTTAAAATTTGGTAATTGCAGTCCACCTAATTCAAATTTCCATGTTAATTTTTCCATGGACACTCTTGGCATTTTACCTTTCCAAAGAAAATTTCTCACAATTTTATTCAATTCTTGAAAAAAATTATTTGGTAAAGGTATAGGCAGTGTTTGAAATAAATACTGTAACCTCGGAAAAATATTCATCTTAATACAGTTCACTCTCCCTAGCAATGTAATTGGAAGATTCATCCATTTCTTCAAGTCCTCCTCAATTTTTTTAATTAGTGGTTTATAATTTAGTTTATACAGATTATTTAACTTATTATCTACTTTAACCCCTAAGTACTTCATGCCTTCTTTTTGCCATTTAAACTGACTTTCTCTTTTACATTGATCATAATTACCTTCAGAAAGAGGCATTATTTCAGTTTTATCTTTATTAATTTTATATCCTGATACTTTCCCATATTCTTCCAGTCTGAAATATAATTTTCTTAAGGATTCCAATGGTCTAGTAAGACAAATTAAAACATCATCTGCAAATAAAGTAATTTTGTGATTTTCCTGATTCACTTTAAATCCTTCAATGTCTAAATCTGATCTTATTAGCTCTGCCAGAGGTTCAATGGCCAATACAAATAAAGCCGGTGACAAGGGACATCCCTGTCTACTAGATCTTTCCAAATTAAATGATTGAGAAGATTGGCCATTTGTCACCACTTTGGCTTTAGGTTGTTTATAAAGAGCTTTTACCCAGTTAATGAAACCATTTCCTAATCCGTACTTCTCTAATACTTTAAATAAAAAATCCCATTCTAACCTGTCAAACGCCTTTTCAGCATCTAAAGCAACTGCTACGCTCAATTCCTTTCTTTTCTGTGCTAAATGTAAAATACTTATAAATCTTGCTACATTATCAGATATTTTCCTTTTTTTGACAAATCCAGTTTGGTCCTCTTTAACCAGCTTTGGTAAATATTCTGCCAATCTCCTTGCCAAAAGTTTAGCAACTATTTTATAATCTGCATTCAACAATGATATTGGTCTATAAGAAGATGCATTTAAAGGGTCTTTCCCTTTTTTAAAAATTACGGTTATAATTGCCAGTGAGAAGGATTCTGGTAATGTAGAAGTTTTTTCCGCTTGATGTATCACTTCCATAAATACTGGTAACAACAAATCTTTAAATTTTTTATAGAACTCAGGCGGGAAACCATCTTCCCCTGGAGATTTATTACTTGGTAAAGAATATAATACTTCCTCCACCTCTCTCAAAGTAAAGGAGGCATTTAGTCCCATCTGCTCCTCATTAGAGATTGTTGGTAATTGTATCTTGGATAAAAAATTATTTATCTTAATTTCATCCTTTTCAGATTCAGAATGGTACAGATTAGTGTAGAATTGCTTAAATACCTCATTGATTTCTCTAGGTTTATAAGTAATAATGTTTTGATCTGTTCTAATTGAATTTATTGTTCTTGATATTTGTTCTTCTTTCAGTTGCCATGCCAATACCTTGTGCGCTCTTTCTCCTAATTCATAATATCTTTGGTTAGTTCGTAATATTAGTTTTTCTGTTCTGTAAGTATGTAAAGTATTGTATTGAAATTTTTTATTTGCAAGTTGTGTTTTTTTCGTATCTGAAGAAGTTTTCTGTAAGTCTTTTTCTAATACGGTGATTTCTTTTTCTAATCTTTCAGATTCCTTCCTATAGTCTTTCTTTATCTTAGATGAGTAGCTTATAATTTGGCCTCTCAAATAAGCCTTCATTGCATCCCATACAATAAATTTATCTTCAACTGAATTTAAATTTGTTTCCAAAAATAATTCAATTTGTCCTCGAATAAAATCACAAAAGTCTTGCCTTTTCAATAGTAAAGAGTTGAGTCTCCATCTATAGACTGACTGTTCTTTATCTGGCATCGTAATTTTCATTAATAATGGTGAGTGATCCGATAACAATCTAGCCTTGTAATCTATTTGTATTATTCTACCCCTTAATTGAGCTGAAATCAAAAATCGATCTATTCTAGAATATGTATCATGTCTATTGGAATAGAAGGAGTAGTCTCTTTCCCTGGGATGGCTTTTCCTCCAAACATCTATTAAATTTAAATTTTCCATTAAATTCAAGGTTGTCTTCGCTGCTCTTGTCCTTGTCATTGTCCTTGATGATCTATCCATTACTGGATCTAAACAAAAATTGAAATCTCCCCCTATCAATATATTTTCATGTGCTTCCGCCAGATTTGAAAAGGTACCCTGCACAAACTTCTCATCATCTATATTTGGTGCATATATATTCATTAAGGTCCACAATTCTGAGAAAATTTGACAATGTACCATTACAAACATTGAGACATTGAGATCAGTTCTAGGTACAATAAGTTAACCCAGTTATCTAATCTGGGACCGTCCTAGTCCATTTTGTTACATATCATGGTGCATTTACTGAGAGTCACAGGGAATCTATAACTTTTTATTTTCTGTTAAAACAGTGGAATTGGAAATTCAAAGTACATAGGCCTCCTCCAGTGCCATAGTGAGGCCCGCCGGAAATTGGAGGAGTAGCACCTCATATTTCGCCTGGGCAGTTTGCAGCCCGGTGGTATGAATGTCGACTTCTCCAACTTCAGATAGCTCCTCTGTCCCTCCCTTCCCCTCCTCCTTCCCAGATCTCCCTCTATCTTCCTGTCTCCACCTATATCCTTCCTTTGTCCCGCCCCCCTGACATCAGTCTGAAGAAGGGCCTCGACCCGAAACGTCACCCATTCCTTCTCTCCCGAGATGCTGCCTGACCTGCTGAGTTACTCCAGCATTTTGTGAATAAATCGATTTGTACCAGCATCTGCAGTTATTTTCTTATACTACTTATTGTACATAGGAGAATATTGGTTATTGAATATTTTTACCTTCAATGGAACAAAATTGACAGAAGTGGGTATAACATACTTTCATGTAATTAAATATGAATTATATCCATTTTATTTATTAAGCAGCTTGTGCTCAGTCTTCAGATTTCTGGGTAGCACAGTGGTGCAGCTGGAAGTGGAGGTGTGATCAAGTATGTCAATTGTTATCTCCGTAATTACTTATTCTTATCATTCTTTCATACTTATGTACAAAACATTTACTAATTTCTCACACCCTCATACACTTTATGGAGGTATAGGGCAGACTTTTCAGTTTTAATGTAAAGACTCTTGGCTTTTCCCAAATTACATTGTCCTATTCCCATATTAGAATGCCTTTAAAAGATTAGAATTTTATTTTAGTTGTACCGTAGTATCTAGTTCCAACCAAATTTACATTTGACTTCCTCTGTATTTCCAACATAAGGCCTGATGGGAACCTACCAAAGGCCAGTGGAAAATTGCAAGGATTCTTATGTTAAGAATTTCAGTAGGCTTTGTGCGCAGCACAAGCTCTCTACAACTCTTTGGTAAACGAATAATCCTTATGGCAGCATTTGTGCTCGGTAAGTCTGTCGCTGGCGATAGTTCCTGGTTCACTTCTTTAGCTGAGACCCTTTCTGGAGATCAGCAAGCTAAGCATATCTGGTCTAGGTGGTGGCATCCAAATAGGTGTAATTGGCTCCACAATAGAGAACATAGAAAAGCCCCATTTAAAGATACATATATATGAAAAGAAATGGATCTGCGACTATGCTCAGGGGGCCTTAGGTAGTAAGGATGAATAAAGAGAGCATGAGGTATTTCCTGTGGTAGGTGTGGCAGATACTTCCATATTGATTTGGTGACTTGTGGACATTGATGTGAATGTGTCCATCACTAACCACACAGACGTTTGCCGGGGGTCAGAGCTTCAAGAGGTGTGGATTGTCAAGGCTACCTTTTCTTTGCAAAATAAACTTGACTGATCAAGGTGCAGATTTCATTCAGCATTGCTCACATTGAGATGATAATATTAATAGGATATTGTGGAATCCCCAATAGAATAGAATTGCTTTGATTGCGGTCATAAAAGTCCTAGTCATTAAATTTCCCAGATCCCAGGACCATCCGTATTGACACCCAGCATTTCAGAGTGAAGACTTCTGCAGTCTCGACTTGTCAGGAAAGCATGTAAGATTTACTACTGGGAAACTTTTCATACACTAATTGTAATGTCATGAATATTAGCTTTAATCAGATATTCCCCTCCTTTCAACAGTAGCTGCTCTATATGTAGAAATCAGATTCAGTGAGTGGTAAAATCATTCTTAAAACAGAAGAAAGGAAAATTCAGAATTCTTTCTGAAATGTGCAGTACATTAGGTAGCCATGGTATACTATTTATATGATTTTAATAACAATACAATGAAAATATACTCATTATAGAGTTTTAGTTTCCGTCACAATTAAGAAGATTGTAGACATTATGAACACAGAAAATTTGGTGAGACTGGTTGAGTTCCTTCTAGGTAGGGTGTTAGTCAAATTCAAAACGGCATTGTCTGTTGACCAATAATGAAACAGTGGAGCCCCAGACTAAGTGTGTGGGTATCTACTAAAATGGTAAATTGCTTGATAACTCTGCCTCCTGTATCACTGTTCAATTTTACAAACACAAACTTATGAGTTTTAATGGATCTTTAACTAGAAAGAAATGGAACCAAGAAAGCTCAAAATCCAGGGTTGGTAGCCATTTTCACCAAGGTACTGAATTTGTTCTTTGTTCTGCTATACTGTATTGAGAATGAAGAAGAATGTATTTAACGCATCTGATAAATCCTTTTAATAACTTGTCCAAACAGAAATTCTTCATGTGAGCCTAGATGTGGTTTGTGAGCTGTTTGACCACAATCCCGGCGTAGGTAAGCAATGGTCATTTGATCTCTGCACATACCCAAGTTATAGCTGTTAGAAATGCAAACTCTTCCTGTTTCACATCCTTCTAAACTGGAGATCACACATTAAACACCGCCATCAATCATACAACAACATGTTTCAATATTGGGGCCTTTGAGTTCAACTAAATCAGTAAGAGAAATTGAAAAGGGGACCTCACCAAGCTGGATTTGCCCTTTGATAGCATTTCAGTTCTCTCTCTTAAAATAACATGTAAAACATGTTGGTAAATTGTTTAGTATAGTTTCAAAGCTTTGTTTTGAAATGCTTGTACTTATTCATTCTGTGCAGCTCTTTTTTTCTGTAGGACTTTCATGAGATCTGACATCAGGTCTGGCTTGTCCGGGACTGCAGGTCTAGAATTGGAGCTCCGTGTGCTGTTTTCACTCCTCTTTGGCACGACTATTTTTGCAGCATTGGTGGCTGGAGCTGGAGCTGGAGGAGGAGGGGGAGGGGGTGGAGGTGGAGGTGCCGGCCCTCCACCTGAAGTGCTGTTAAAGCAAGGAGGAGGCGGTGGCAGGAAATCTGGAGGTGGCTCCGGTAAACTCTCTGGATCCGGTGGGGGTGGAGGTAAATCCGCAAAGAGAACATTTGGCTTTGCTTGATTCATTGCACCTGAATTTTTCCGTTTGAGTAAGGTTGGAGGTGGTGCTGCTGATGGTGTTGAAGATGGAACATATCGGACAGGTGTTGGAGGAGGAATCGAAAAGAGCTTTGGCATGGATGGCGCTGCTGCATTTAGAGGAGCTTTGAAAGGTAGAGGAGGAGGTTCAAATGATGGAGGAGGAGGTGGAAGATCCTCTTCATTGAAATCGTTAGGGCCTTGATACATTATTTGCGCAGGTGGCGGTGGGAGGAAGGTATCAATATCTTTTGTCGTCTTCACCTTAAAATTAAAAATAGATGTTATTTTATGAGCCACTCACACAACAAACATTGATTGTAGTTGTTTTCCTAAATAATAATGTTATTATTTAGTAACCCCTCAGTTAACTCCTTTTCCTGGCTTGGCTAAGATTTTAATTTGCCTTTACTTCCTAAAACTCAGTGCCATTCATCCTGGGCGAGGGAAGTCAGGGACAGCATAAAAATTAAGGAGAGGAAGTATAACATAGCAAAGAAGAGTGGGAAGACAGAGGATTGGGACTCTTTTAAAGAGCAACAAAAGTTAACTAAAAAGGCAATACGGGGAGAAAAGATGAGGTACGAGGGTAAACTAGCCAATAATATAAAGGAGGATAGCAAAAGTTTTTTTAGGTACGTGAAGAGGAAAAAAATAGTCAAGGCAAATGTGGGTCCCTTGAAGACAGAAGCAGGGGAATTTATTATGGGGAACAAAGAAATGGCAGACGAGTTAAACCGTTACTTTGGATCTGTCTTCACTGAGGAAGATACACACAATCTCCCAAATGTTCTAGGGGCCGGAGAACCTAGGGTGATGGAGGAACTGAAGGAAATCCACATTAGGCAGGAAATGGTGTTGGGTAGACTGATGGGACTGAAGGCTGATAAATCCCCAGGGCCTGATGGTCTGCATCCCAGAGTACTTAAGGAGGTGGCTCTAGAAATAGTGGAAGCATTGGAGATCATTTTTCAATGTTCTATAGATTCAGGATCAGTTCCTGTGGATTGGAGGATAGCAAATGTTATCCCACTTTTTAAGAAAGGAGGGAGAGAGAAAACGGGTAATTATAGACCAGTTAGTCTGACATCAGTGGTGGGGAAGATGCTCATAAAAGACGAAATTGCTGAGCATTTGGATAGCAGTAACGGGATCATTCCGAGTCAGCATGGATTTACGAAGGGGAAATCATGCTTGACAAATCTACTGGAATTTTTTGAGGATGTAACTAGGAAAATTGACAAGGGAGAGTCAGTGGATGTGGTGTACCTCGACTTTCAGAAAGCCTTCGACAAGGTCCCACATAGGAGATTAGTGGGCAAAATTAGGGCACATGGTATTGGGGGTAGGGTACTGACATGGATAGAAAATTGGTTGACAGACAGAAAGCAAAGAGTGGGGATAAATGGGTCCCTTTCGGAATGGCAGGCAGTGACCAGTGGGGTACCGCAAGGTTCGGTGCTGGGACCCCAGCTATTCACGATATACATTAATGACTTAGACGAAGGGATTAAAAGTACCATTAGCAAATTTGCAGATGATACTAAGTTGGGGGGTAGTGTGAATTGTGAGGAAGATGCAATAAGGTTGCAGGGTGACTTGGACAGGTTGTGTGAGTGGGCGGATACATGGCAGATGCAGTTTAATGTAGATAAGTGTGAGGTTATTCACTTTGGAAGTAAGAATAGAAAGGCAGATTATTATCTGAATGGTGTCAAGTTAGGAGGAGGGGGAGTTCAACGAGATCTGGGTGTCCTAGTGCATCAGTCAATGAAAGGAAGCATGCAGGTTCAGCAGGCAGTGAAGAAAGCCAATGGAATGTTGGCCTTCGTAACAAGAGGAGTTGAGTATAGGAGCAAAGAGGTCCTTCTACAGTTGTACCGGGCCCTGGTGAGACCGCACCTGGAGTACTGTGTGCAGTTTTGGTCTCCAAATTTGAGGAAGGATATTCTTGCTATGGAGGGCGTGCAGCGTAGGTTCACTAGGTTAATTCCCGGAATGGCGGGACTGTCGTATGTTGAAAGGCTGGAGCGATTGGGCTTGTATACACTGGAATTTAGAAGGATGAGGGGGGATCTTATTGAAACATATAAGATAATTAGGGGATTGGACACATTAGAGGCAGATAACATGTTCCCAATGTTGGGGGAGTCCAGAACAAGGGGCCACAGTTTGAGAATAAGGGGTAGGCCATTTAGAACGGAGATGAGGAAGAACTTTTTCAGTCAGAGGGTGGTGAAGGTGTGGAATTCTCTGCCTCAGAAGGCAGTGGAGGCCAGTTCGTTGGATGCTTTCAAGAGAGAGCTGGATAGAGCTCTTAAGGGTAGCGGAGTGAGGGGGTATGGGGAGAAGGCAGGAACGGGGTACTGATTGAGAGTGATCAGCCATGATCGCATTGAATGGCGGTGCTGGCTCGAAGGGCTGAATGGCCGACTCCTGCACCTATTGTCTATTGTCTATTGTCTATTGTCTATTGTCTATTATTTGGATTATGCTGATCTCTACTCTGGCGGGCGGTGGAAGCTGGATCATTCGAAAAAATTTAAATGGAACATAAAATATAGAAGTACAGCACAGGAGCAGGCCCTTCAGCCCACAAAGTCTGTGCCCAGCATAAAGCCAAGACCAACTCTTACCTGCATTCACAATAATCCATATCTCGCCATATTCCTCCACTCCCTGCATATACATGTGCCTATCGAAAATACTCTTAAATGCCATTATCGTGTCGGCCTCCAACACACCCCTGCAGTGGTTCCAGGTACTCACCACTCTTTGTGTCTCCTTTAAATTTTGTGCCTCTCCGCTTAAAGCTATACCTTCTAGGATTTCATGGAGGTGGATAAATCAAGGAAAAGAAGGGAATGGAGAAAGGGCACAGAAGAGGAGCTGAGGCCAGCATATATCAGCCATGATCTTATTAAATGGCAGGTGAACCCTAAAGGCCTGATGGCCTACTCCTGTTTCTATTTTCTTGTGTTCCTGTGCACATGTGGTAACTTATTAAAGAGAAAAGCTTATCATTATAAAGTGGCAAAATAATGCATTAGTTTCAATTATCTTCCCAGCTGAGTTGCTGAGCCTGGTACAGGAACCTGGAGTCATTTTAATATTTGCTAAGTAGTATGATTCTTTCCCCATCTATCCCAGACATGCAAGGACATGACAACATAAGTCGTCGAAACAGAACTGTCCCATATAGTCCTGTGAGTCCGCACTGCCGTTAGTGCTCTGTCATTCACTAGGAGCACCAGGATTTGATGGCCTGAGTTATAGGGAGAGGAAGGGCAGGCTAAAACTTTATTCCTTGGAGTGTACAAAACTGAGCAGTGACCTTACAGACATGTATAAATTCATGAGCGGCTGCATGAGTTGAAGGTACACAGTTTTATTTCTCTGGGAAGGGGCATTAAAAACCAGAAGGCATAGGTTTAAGGTGAGAGGGGAAATATTTAAAAGGAACCTAAGGTGTAACTTCTTCACACGGAGACATATGGAATAAGTTGCCAGAGGAATTGGTTCAGGAAGGTACAATAACAACATTTAAAATACATTTGGACAGGTACATGAATAGGTTAGAATTATCATCATATCATATATATGCAGCCGGAAACAGGCCTTTTCGGCCCACCAAGTCCGTGCCGCCCAGCGATCCCCGCACATTAACACTATCCTACACCCACTAGCGACAATTTTTACCTTTACCCAGCCAATTAACCTACATACCTGTACGTCTTTGGAGTGTGGGAGGAAACCGAAGATCTCGGAGAAAACCCAAGCAGGTCACGGGGAGAACGTACAAACTCCTTACAGTGCAGCACCCGTAGTCAGGATCGAACCTGAGTCTCCGGCGCTGCATTCGCTGTAAAGCAGCAACTCTACCGCTGCGCTACCGTGCCAACTATGGGCAAATGGGACTAGCTTAGGTGAAGTAAGGCTTCATCAATGGCTGGGCCACAGGGCTTGTTTCTGTGCTGTACGATTCCATGACTCTAATTTTAATCAGCATAAGTTTTAATTTTTAGATCTATTTAAAGATATGATAATTGTTTTTCAATGTCTCTCATCAGGCATATTTGGAGACTGTTGAAGAAGCCTTCCTTCATTCGGAGCTAACAGGGTGGTCTAAAGCTGGGCCCCCTGGCCTGAAGCCAGGTCACTCTCATTGACCATCCTGTGGATGGTTGCAGAAGGGATGTCCCATGGTGGAGAACAAAGGTGAGATGCAGGCTAATTTTTAAACTTGTTACCCAGTAGTTTGGAGAAATAAATCATCATCTCTGGTAAATGATGCCATGATCCTCTCCACATATAACACAATTGTGCACACAGGCTTCGAGCCTGCAACAGTGAGGTCAGTGAATTTGAAATGAACAGTTGACCTCATGCTTTTACATGCAATGATATGAGTGAGATTGCCTATGAAACAAGTCCTGGAATCCTCACAGATATTCCCAATGTCTGTGATCCCATTGGTAAGACTTTAATTTTGTGGAGGATGGGAGAAGGGGGAGGGTTAAAGTCACACACTGCTCATTGTCTGGGTATCCACATTCAACAGCATGGACTTGTCTGTTGCTAAGAGGATTCTTCTCCCATCACCTGTCTGAAGGCAAAGCTAAGGCAAAGAAGGTTGCTCTAATTGAAAGAGCGCTATGTTTTAAGATCATGCTTTACATTCCAGATCCCATGTATCATCTTACTGTCCATTTTTCCAAGCCAATGTTTGTGCTATTGAGGCTACACAATCAATGTTTTGGAGGAAATCTATGTACTCACTAGTTAAACTTAGAATATAGAACAGAAGAAAGGTCTCGACCCGAAACGGCACCCATTCCTTCTCTCCAGAGATGCTGCCTGTCCCGCTGAGTTACTCCAGCATTTTGTGTCTACCTTCGATTTAAACCAGCATCTACAGTTCTTTCCTACACATAGAGCAGGGCAGCACAGTTCAGCCCACAATGTTTGTACTGAACATGATGAACTGATCTAATCTGCCTATACATGATTCATATCCTTCTATTCCCTGTGTTGGAAAATGGACTATTGGAGACATGTGAGTGCGCTACTCCCATTACACCCTGCACTTCCATGTGCCGCTCTAAAAGCTTCTTAAATGCTACTATCACATCTGCCTTCACAACTCTCTGTGTAAAATAATTTGCCCCGCGCATCTCTTTTAAACTATTCCCCTCTCACCTTATAACTGTGCCCTCCAGTGTTGGACATTTCCACCCTGGGGAAAAAGTTCTGACTGTCTATCCTATCTATGCCTCTCATCATTTTATATACTTCCATCAAGTCTCACCTCAACCTCCGACATTCTAGAGAAAACAACCCAAGTCTATCCAAACTCTTCCTTTAGCTGAAACCTTCTAATCCTAACCTATGGAATCAAGGGATATGGGGAGAAAGCAGGAATGGGGTATTGATTTTGGATGATCAGCTATAATCATATTGAATGGCGGTGCTGTCTTGAAGGGCCAAATGGCTTACTCCTGCATTTATTTTCTATGTTTCTATCCATTCAGCATTCTGGTAAAAAGATTACCCAAGATAATTATTAAAGATTGTTATCAAAGATTATCCAGGAAAATTAATTTGTCAAGATTTTCACTTTGCTTACCTCTTCATTATACAGTTCTCCAGTTGGGTTCGGAGATCGCTGGGTTTGTCCTGGGTGGCCATTTGCTTGAAGAGGAGCTTGATAACAATATGGAAAAATTGCTTGTTAAGAATTGGTGAGCAACAGATAGACAAACTCAAGGACTTACTTATTGCATAGAATAATTGCATCTCAATCTGCTCAAAAATCTTTATTTTACAAAACATTCCAAACGCAGTGAAACTAAAAGGTTTTGCCTTTTTAATTTTAGTTTTAAATTTCAATTAAAATGACGTACACAGGTTTAATCTGTTTCTTTGTTGAATTCCCAGTCTCAATCACTGAGGAGGTAGATGAAGTGACAAAAAGGTGAGAAAACTCAATTCAGGATTTCCCGTAATCTTTCACGAACATTTCCTGGTGTCAAGCCTTTGAAAAGCATTGAGGACATCTGACAGCAACCCATTTACCCTGCTTTCTGAGAAAGAAAAACCTTTTGCCCTTGTGAGGGAGGGGAGCGGTACAGAGAAAAAGTAAAGGTACTGTCCTTGTAAGAAGAACATTATCTTATATGGTCTCTGTAGAACTATTAATTTTGTGAATGATTGCTGCAATATCTGTTCTTTTAAGCTGAAAATGTTCCTCCTTTTGTTACAACTGTGTTTAGTTTTTTCCACTGCATCTTTCTGTATGATAACCTTTTGACACAGTGAATAATTGCCTGTATAGGAAGGAACGTCAGATGCGGATTTATATTGAAGGTAGATACAAAATGCCAGAGGAACTCAGCATTCATTTTCCAAAGTTTACGGGTTCACAGCCTCTTCCCGGATTCTATGTTGGCCATTTGGAGTTTACTGGGAGGTATTTCAGATGAACAGGCCTCAAATTAAACTTGCTTATGTGTAATTTTTAATGTTATAAACTCCATGATATGATCTTCCCTCACCCAATGCTGGTGTTTAAGAAGGCACCTTCTCATGGGAGTTTGGAAAAGGCAATAGATGTTGGGCTTGCCAGTTGATATCAGATCCCGAGAATCTGCTTTTGTAGGAGTTTTTTTTAGATTTTTATTTAAGTGTTTCATCGTGACATATTGACGCTATGCTTTGCTTGCTTATTAAATACGGTTTATAGTTTGCAAAAGCAATTGTTGGGAGTGACTTCTTTAAGAATATGCAAAGAATGTAACAAGGTGCAATACAAATGCAAGCTATAGCTAGCGTGAACAGAGACATATTTGATGTATTTGATGGACGAGATGACAAAAAAACCCAAGAGATTGTGTGCCCTCAAAGCCACCAAACGATTTAAGAACATACATTGCCATTGACTTCAATGATAAAGCATAGGTATAGAAACATAGAAAATAGGTGCAGGAGTAGGCCATTCGGCCCTTCGAGCCTGCACCTGTATAAGCAGAGGTCTGGAAGGAAAATAGAAGCATTTGTGTACCTGGGGTGATGCTGGTGGTATTGACAGACTTCGCCCATCGTGATGCCAGACCAGCCTTTTGTAATGCCACTTTGTAATTGTCATACAATGTCTTACTGTACTAAAGACAGAAAAGAGAACTCATTATCCTCCATGGATTTGCTTGCAAAAGATGTATTCTGAAATAAAGAACATAGAACAGCACAGCGCAGGAATAGGCCTTTTGGCAATGTCTCTGTTGAA
Source organism: Rhinoraja longicauda (assembly GCF_053455715.1). Taxonomy (NCBI): domain Eukaryota; kingdom Metazoa; phylum Chordata; class Chondrichthyes; order Rajiformes; family Arhynchobatidae; genus Rhinoraja; species Rhinoraja longicauda. The sequence continues at coordinate 26,585,686 of NC_135954.1, forward strand.
ATGATATAAACAATAGACAATAGGTGCAGGAGTAGGCCATTCAGCCCTTCGAGCCAGCACCGCCATTCAATGCGATCATGGCTGATCACTCTCAATCAGTACCCCGTTCTTGCCTTCTCCCCATACCCCCTCACTCTGCTATCCTTAAGAGCCCTATCCAGCTCTCTCTTGAAAGCATCCAACGAACTGGCCTCCACTGCCTTCTGAGGCAGAGAATTCCACACCTTCACCACTCTCTGACTGAAAAAGTTCTTCCTCATCTCCGTTCTAAATGGCCTACCCCTTATTCTTAAACTGTGGCCCCTTGTTCTGGACTCCCCCAACATTGGGAACATGTTTCCTGCCTCTAATGTGTCCAATCCCCTAATTATCTTATATGTTTCAATAAGATCCCCCCTCATCCTTCTAAATTCCAGTGTATACAAGCCTAATTGCTCCAGCCTTTCAACATACGACAGTCCCGCCATTCCGGGAATTAACCTAGTGAACCTACGCTGCAAGCCCTCAATAGCAAGAATATCCTTCCTCAAATTTGGAGACCAAAACTGCACACAGTACTCCAGGTGCGGTCTCACCAGGGCCCGGTACAACTGTAGAAGGACCTCTTTGCTCCTATACTCAACTCCTCTTGTTACGAAGGCCAACATTCCATTGGCTTTCTTCACTGCCTGCTGTACCTGCATGCTTCCTTTCAGTGACTGATGCACTAGGACACCCAGATCTCGTTAAACTAATCTTCTCTGCATGCATGCTATCCATATCCCTCCATTCCCTGCATATTCATATACCTATCTGAAAACCTCTTAAATGCCCACTATTGTATCTGTCTCCACCACCACGTGTTTCAGGCACGTATTAAAACTCTGTATTAAAATATCTGCCCCGCTCATCACCTTTAAATTTTGCCCATCTCATCTTAAAGCTATGCCTTCTAGCCTGTGACATGTCCAACCTGGGAACAAGGATCTGACTGTCAACCCTATCCACGCCTCTCATCATTTTAAATTAATGGTTTACTCCAGCTCTGATTGGTTCTAAAATGGGATAGACGTTTCGAACATTCAATCTGATTCATTCAAAATTTGATATCAACGAAAGGCACTGAGAACACAGAACTGAGATTATGGTTCAATAAATTAAATTGAGTACACTTATACTGTTTGTGTATTTAAATACTGTTATTTAAATATCAAGGTATGTGCAGTTTCAATATAACAAACCAGTTTCTGTTTAGGGTTTCCAGTTGCTGATCAGATTTTCATTGTGTTTTTAGCAAGTGAATTTGGTGAAAGGTGGAAGCCCATATAAAGGAAAATAAAGAAGAACAATTTATTCCAACAGTTGGGATGTCAGTTTACACCTGTATCAAACGTTGATGAGGCTGCACTTGGAGTATTGGCACTTCTGGATGAATAGCCATAGGAAGGATGTCATTAAGCGGGAAAGAATGCAGAAAAGATTCGCAAAGATGTTATTGGGACTGGAGGGCTTGAGTGATAAGGGAACATTAGATAGACTGGGGTTTTCTTTCCCTGGTGCATAGGAAGTTGAGGAGTGACTTCACCGATGTATATAGAATAATGAGGGGTATAGATATGATGATTGTCAAAGTCTTTTTTTCCAGGGGAGGGGAGTCTAAAACTAAAGGGCATTAGTTTAAGGCGTGAGGGGTAACATTAAAGGAGACCTGAGGGTGGTGGGTATTTGGAATGAGCTGGCAGAGAAAGAGGTAGAGGAGGGTACAATTACCAATTTTAAAAGACTGTTGGACTGGTACAGAGATAGGAATGATTTAGAGAGATATAGACCAAACGCAGGCCAGTGCAAGTAGACCAGATAGGCAAATTGGTCGACATGGATGAATTGGGCCACAGTGTTTCCATGCTATATGATATACATTTTTTAAGAGAAAGGTTACAGACAGAAAATCAAGAGAAAAAGTTTGTAAGATCTGTTTTCTAGTGAGGGTGGACTGATTAAGCTTACTCATCAGCGTTCTCATTACTACAGCAAAAAACAAATGGCTGGAGGAACGTTTGTGTCTCTGTTTTCATTACCATATTTGATTAAGAGTTTCAACAATCCCATTTTCACTCACCTTTCCTATTCGTATTCCAGTTACCCACTGTTGTAGAGTCCAAGCATTATCACAGCACAGGTACTTGATGTATTGTGATTCCTTTTGAATCTGGGGATGCTAGCACATCATATTTAATGTCAAAATCAGACATCATTTCTAATGTTTTAAATGTAAAATACAATCAACTGTATGGTCTTGCATTTAAATGTCTGGGCATTGGTTTTGTTGTTAGTGAACAATCTGATATAAATGCAATCTATTTATTTTTTTATTATAGTTTACATAAATAATACGCTGCTAAATTGGGCAAAGTTAAAGAAGAAGTTGGAAAATAAAACTTACTCTATAAATGGTTTTGGACAAATAGCTAGAATTGAGCTATTCAATTTTGCTGACTTTTGTTTGAGATAAGGCGCACACGTCCTCAAAATGAATTTACCACACGAGACAACAATATCAAAACCAACTTTTTTTTGCCATCATTAAATGCGCTTCAGAAGTTGGTGGTGAACTAACTTGTTGAACTGCTGTAGTGTTTCTGGTGAATGTACTCCCTCATTATTGATGGGTTTTACTATATATTTATTTCAATTGCTTTCTATATTAAGTTTGGTCAGTGGTATTTGTTTCATATTCCTTAAATAGATCCAGGGATCTAGCTCTTTGAGCTGTTGAGTCCTATTTTGGCGACAATAGTGGTATCAGAATGTAGACCCAGTGATGATGAAGTCTTTTCATTTAGAACATTTCCAAGTCAGGATGGTGGACAGTGGAAGGGAACCTGCAAGTAATGCTGTCATGCACCTGGTGTGCCTGTCCTACTTGGTGGGAGAGATTGCAGGTTTGGGAGATAGCATTGAGTAACCTGTGCAAGTAAATGCAGTGCATTTTGAAGATGGTGCACACTGCACTCATTTTTTGCCAGTGGTTCACGGACTGAAAGTTTAGGTTGGTGGATAGAGTGCCTGTCAAGTGCGATGGCATTGAGAATCTTGGGCACTGTTAGAACTGTAAGCAGAGTATTCCGTCACACTCCTGAATACATGGGAGTCAAGTAACAATTATAGAATGTTAACTTTTAGATGGGCTTATATCGTTTAGCTTTAGAAAATGAGGTGGGAGCATGATTTTATTTCTTCCTCATAACTGGATACATAAATATTGGAATAAAATCCTTTCTGGATGATGTAATCTTATGATATCACTTTTGTTATGAAGAAGGAAGCAGATTTAATATCTCTACATTTCTGCAACAAAAAACACCTCCACATGATATTGATCTTGCCTGAAATAAACAAGCAAATAATTCACTGTCCTACACCATGATGCCATCATCAGTAAAGAACAAAGTCACCTTGCACTGAGCACTACAATAGATGGTACAAAGATTTTTCAGCTTGTTGAGAAACTTAAGTAGGTGACACCTCAAGTGGCTGGATTAATGGCATGGGTCTTTTTAAGGTAATGTAATTCAATTGGGATTGACTTAAAAGATAAAGGAATTGAAATAAATATAAAACAACGTGCAGAAGATCATTCACTGTTGTATTCCCACTGAATACCCATTGCATTCCAGATGATATAGCATATGACTAGCATATATAAAGTATAATGTCCATGAAATGAAACTTTGGCCATTACATACAGATTCGGTAGGAGAAACATAAATCTTACGTTAATGAAACCTCGGAATATTAAAGCATGGGATTGCTGTACACCTTTATTGGCAACTTGTGAATCTGAAGCAAAACCGATACTTGCCAATCATTATTTCTGAATTATGCCATTTATGTGAAGAATATTGGACAAGGGGTCACTCTTCCAAACTCCAATCAAGAAATATCTAATTGGATATATCATATATATCCACAGCAGTGCAACTGGTAGAGCTGCTGGCTCACAGCCCAGGGTTCGATCCTGATCTTGGGTTCTTTCTGTGTGGACCTTGCACATTCTCCCGATGTTTCTTGGGTTTCTTTCAGGTGCTCCTGTTTCCTGCCACATCGCAAAGATTTGCGGGTGTGTAGTTTAATTGGCCTCTGCAAATTGCCCCTCGTGTGCAAGGAGTAGTTGTGAAACTTGAATGACATAGAATTAGTGTGAAAGGGTCATCGATGGTCAGCTTGCACCTGATGGGCCAAAGAGCCTGTTCCCATGGTATCTTTCTAAACTAAATAATTATGTATGAATATGAGATGATTCCCTAAATTAGAGGCACATCTGAAAGCAGATTTAGTTTGCAATTTCATACATAATTCTTAACAAATTGAAAATTAAAAGCATCTAAAATGTTAAATATATTTGGCATGGTTTACCTTCAGTACAAAGCAATGGTCAGTTGGTGCTTTGTATTTTGCTTTGTAATTCATTCCATAGTAAATATTCACATTCTCAAACTGGATGAAACAAACCAGGTCACAAGACGTCTGTGGGAAAATTAGAACAGAATTGCAATGTCATGGAAATACTAAAGAGAGAAACTCATTGACAACATATCTACCTATTTTCCCTGAATTCCAGGAGGAGCTCTTATCCTTGGTGGGCTAATGGATATATTTTGACTGGCTACATGATATGTTACAGCCACTAGAGGGGAGTGCAATCACCTCTGACGATCCCTTGTTAATAGGTCTCCTTGAGCCCTATTTTGCCATGGGAGTTCTCACTGGGAATCCTGTCCTATTTCACAATATGCCCAAGCAATGTGCGGAAGGATGGGTTCGGATATTTGATTAGGCAGTACTTGACTCAAGAATTCTCATTTAGTAAATGCAGAATTTTATATTTTCTGACCTTAGTTTTTCCTTTTGGAACATAATAAATTCCAGAAGCTCGGAGGAGAAAGTATCGACGCTTCCACGACTTTTTACCATCTTCCTTTACAAAGAGAGCTCCTTCTAGCTCTGGAATAATGACAGATGTTCCACAAAAGCATTCCTGCATGGCAGATAAATGTAATTAAATTGAGAGGAAATGTAAACATATTAGTTTGTATTGATCGAATGTGTTTTTAAATTAGGTTAATAAACATGATTGCCATTAGGTCAGGTATACATAGCGAGATTACTTAAAGCACTATAAATTTAAATGAAAATCAAAAGATTGCAGATGGTGGAAATCTGAAAGAAAAAATGCTGAAAATACCGACTAGCTCAGGCAGCATATATGAAAGGAAAATATATGATGTTTTGAGCCTGGGATGTTTCATAGCCTTTTCCACAGAATCACAGGCTTTCCATTTCCCTTCCCCGGAAGTCTACACATGCCTGTTCTGCAGACAGGTTATTGAGGTGAAATGTTAAAAGAAATGGGTCTAAAGTGTGGATACAAAGAAATGCAGATGTCTGAAGAAGGGTTCTGAGCTAAAACGTTGCCCATCCATGTCCCCCAGAGATGCTGCATCTCCAGAGACCCCAGCATTTTGTGTCTTATTGAACAGGTCTAAAGGTCTGGAAATGAATAAACTAGTGTGTTTTGTCGAGTCTTCCAATTTTTAGTCTGTGATGGGACTATTTTTGTAGACAATGGATAATTAAGCTAAATTCAATCTTGAACCGATGTAAAAGACTGCAGAAGACGTGAATGTGAGTGACTTGTGCCTAATTTGCATTTAGATTCCCTAATACTTTGTGCTGATTTGCCAAGTTCCACTCAAACTCTGCAATTGAAAGCAAAAATCCTGTGACAGTATATCCATGACTAATTGTATGATATCTAAATGTTAAGAAAAAGGAATATTTTGAAGGGATTGAGCTCAATTCTGCCCTCCAGCTGAAAATAGGTGGTTATTTGTGACATAAAGTCTAAATTTTGGTGGACGATTTGGAAACGTCTCACCATGACGTGTGAAAGCAAATGTGTCATATCCTGTTGTGGAGGCTAATAGATTCAGAACAGATTAGAGATTAAATTTGGCACTTGGCCTGTTAGATGAGTCCTGCTTTGGGTATTATTTTCATTGTGATTCGTGGTACAATGCTGCACTGTAGCAACACAATTATATTCTTGGCTCACATCACTGTGCTTATGGTTCATCAGCTTCAGTTTCCTGTTCTCGTGGACAGCTTTTTAACCAGAATTATTATCACATTATATTATATATTACATTATATTATATCACATTATATGTGAGCTTGAAATATGATAAGATAAGAGTAACCTTTTCCAAAATGATTTTCCATAGTGAAAATAACGTTTCTTGTTATGAGGAAATTGATTATATGGATCATCCTAATTGAAGTAATCAAAAGCTAATAATCTGCTTTGGAATGATATAACAAATTGTAGCCTATTAAGCACTGTAGTATTGCAAAGAACTATTAATCAAAGTGAGCTAAGGCAGTGCAGTAAGAATACATTTATGATTAAAATGTCAAAATATAGCGTGAATAAGTATTTACTTACTAGGATTTATTTTCCTTGCATTGCAAAGTGAAAACAATAAACAATAATAGACAATAGACAATAGGTGCAGGAGTCGGCCATTCGGCCCTTCGAGCCAGCTCCGCCATTCAATGTGATCATGGCTGATCATTCTCAATCAGTACCCCGTTCCTACCTTCTCCCCATACCCCCTGACTCCGTTATCCTTAAGAGCTCTATCTAGCTCTCGCTTGAAAGCCGGAGTAACTCAGACTGAAGAAGGGTCTCGACCTGAAACGTCATGCATTCCTTCTCTCTAGAGATGCTGTCTGTCCCGCTGAGTTACTCGAGCATTTTGTGTCTATCTTCCATTAACATTCGATCTGGTTGTGAGGACATTCTGGGGCATTTTGAACATCTCTACACTGGTGGCTCAAGCTCGGCATCTCATGACTGCTGTGAAGCAGCATGTTTGTTCTCCCTGCTGTTGTACTGGTCCTTTTCTTCATTTTGGTGTGATCATGTTGGTTTCTTGACAGGAAAATCAAAACAAAGTGAGGAGAAAAATAATGATACTAATATTTTCTCCTTCTGGTCTGATATGAAATGCGTCCAGAAACATACAAATCAAACAGAGAGCAATGATTTCACCTTGCTCAGTCATTGCTTATCATTGTTATGGTACTCGGGACTCTATCACTGTTGAAGGCTTTTAGTTTAGTTTAGTTGGGAGGTACAACGTGGAAACAGGCCCTTTGGACACTGTCCACATTGACCAACAATCACCCGTACACTAGTTCTATCCTACGCACTAGGGACAATTTACAGAGGCCAATTAACCTACAAACCTGCACTTCTTTGGAATGTGGGAGGAAATTAGAGCACCCGGAGAAAACCCATGTGGTCACAGGGTCAAACCCGAGTCTCACGCTGCAAGGCAGCAACTCTACCGCTGTACCACTGCACCATTATTACCTGATTGCAGCCATATCTTTAAGGTATTGTTTACCTGCAATTTGTTATTTCTGTCCAAAATGTTAAAATTGTGATAGGTTAAAAAAACTGTAGTGTTATAAAAATTATATCAAAAATCAAACAGCATAGCAAAAAAACATTTGATCATCTAGTTCCCTTGTTTTCCTGTGTCATTTTAAAATTAAAAATCCTTTCCAATATCAAGTAACCTTCTTCAAAGTTACTTCTAAATGTGCTTCCAAAACCCTTTCAGGCATTGAATTGCAGATTGAACAGAAGCTTGGGTTCTATAGCTATTAATAATTAATATTTGATTGAATGAATGAATGAATGAATAAGTTTATTGGCCAAGTATGCATATACAAGGAATGTACCTAGGTGCTCCACTCACAAATGACAACACAAACATACAGTTAACAATTAAGAATAAAGCATAAACACATCAAAACAATAAGGATACACCATTACGTCTAAACATGTGGGTGAAAATAAACCAGAGCAAAAAAGAGACTACAGACTTCGGTTATTGAGTAGAACTATCACTCGTGGAAAAAAGCTGTTTTTATGTCTGGCTGTGGCTGCTTTGACAGTCCGGAGTCGCCTTCCAGAGGGAAGTGCTTTGAAGAGTTTGTGGCCAGGGTGAGAGGGGTCAGAGATGATCTTGCCCGCTCGCTTCCTGGCCCTTGCAGTGTACAGTTTGTCAATGGGGGGAAGGTTGCATCCAACAACCTTCTCAGCTGTGCGAACGATCCGTTGCAGCCGCCGGATGTCGTGCTTGGTGGCTGAGCCAAACCAGACCATGATGGAGAAGGTGAGGACGGACTCAATGATAGCAGTATAGAATTGGACCATCATTGCCTGTGGCAGATTGTGTTTCTTTAGTTGCCGCAGGAAGTACATCCTCTGTTGGGCCTTTTTGACTGTGGAGTCGATTTGTTGCTCTCACTAATGCAAATAATTGGTTAGATTATCTTTTGTATCAATTGACAGGCACAACCAAAATAGTGGTTGCTGCAGAAGTTAGGGATTTACTCACCTCCAGTAAAGCTTCCTTATTTTTCTCTTTCATATTCTTTCCTTCTGTTTTCTTTTTTGCAATATAGAAATTCTGGACACAAACACAAAGAAAACATTTTGTGCTGAAATGTAAAGGAAAGCTTCAACTAAGAGATAAGCTATTTATTTTCTAAGGATAAGACAAAATAACTTATAGTCTCCCATCCTTTCCATTATTATCTATAATATAGAGGTAGTACAACAACATTTAAAAGACATTTGGACAGGTGCATGGATAGGAAATTTTGAGGGATTTGGGCCAAATGCAGGCAGATGGGACTAGTGTAAATGGGACATCATAGTCAGCATGGGCAAGTTGGGCTGAAGCACCCATTTCCATGCTGTGACTGTATGGCTCTATTTGTGTTCTGAATGTTGACTGCAAACCTGATTATTGGTCTTTAAAGCAGATATGTAAGTCAGTACATCAAGACTGAAATGACATGCAGATTTCAAATGCTACAAAGTTTACATTGGCCACAATACACTCTTTTGAATTTTGACAGAGAACAAAATCCTTTCTCCGGGAGTTGCAAACTTTAAGATTATTAGTCCAATTATATCATAGTATTATATCTGGCAGTGCTTCAGGCACTGGAGGAAATCCTCTAACATAACATAACATCCTCTATGCCTAAATTCGATGACTTCTATCACGGCGCAATTACTGTCATGCCATTGAATTTAACTCAATGTAACAGTGATGCATCGTTCTTCTGCAGAGACAGAGCAATTAGATGCATCCAATTAGACTCTGATTATTAGAGGATCACTCATTCTCATTTTATTTTATTCCACCTCACCAAGTGGACTGAAACACTATAACTTTCATTGAAACTTTTCAATGCCATATTCTCCTGGAGAATAACTGAGGTTTAATCGTATAACTTGTTATCAACTCTCGTGACAGAGATTCAGTTATGTAAAGAATCAATATGTTCCACATCACCATCTAATCAAATAATGTTGATAATATAAGTGCTGAAAAGATCCAGAAGAGACATAGTGGCAGATCCTAAAATAATTATTTCAGTATACTATGGAGATTTTAGTTTCAATATCACTTAAATGCATCCACCTACATATATTAATAGTAACAAAAAAGCTTCTACAGTGAATTCAGCGATGATTCAGGCTACATGTATTTTAAATCTAAAAATGTTCTTTGAATACATTGTAAAAGAATACAGAAATAGTTTAATATTAATAGTTTCTGGGAGACAAACAACAATCCTCTCTTCACCATTTCTTTTTCCAATACATTTAAAAGACATTTGGACAAGTACATGGAAGGGAAAGATTTAGAATTAAATGTGCCAAATGCAAGTAGGTGGGACAAGTGTAGATGGAGCAACTTGGTTGACGTGGGCAAGTTGGGCCAAAGGGCATGTTTCCATGTTATATGACTCTATGTGTTGACGATAGTTCCTGAATTCAAAGTTTCATCACCTTTCCTGCAAACTTCTGACCTGCATTTCCTATAATATGATCTGTCTGTGACCCACCCTGTCTGTGACCCACCCTGTCTGTGACCCACCCTGTCTGTGACCCACCCTGTCTGTGACTCACCCTGTCTGTGACCCACCCTGTCTGTGACTCACCCTGTCTGTGACCCACCCTGTCTGTGACCCACCCTGTCTGTGACCCACCCTGTCTGTGACTCACCCTGTCCTTTTCTAGATCTCTCTTTGTTTCTTTCAGAGGACAACTGTTACAAGCTCATGGTAATGAAAGACACCAGAGCCCAATGGAAGAAGTGGTCCAGATCACCATTAACAAGAGCTGTTAAAGACAGTATTAGATCAAGGGGTAGCTTACAATGCAATGACATGAACACTGAATTATTGAATTTTAAGTAACCTTCCCTCTTCCCCTCTCTCCTTTGTGTGTAACCTCCACTGCTGGTTAGCACACTACAAAAGTTTGTACATGTGACCTCGGTACATGTGACAATAAACTAAACTAAACTAAACTGAACTCTGGTGAGCACCCATTTCTTCCCCTATATTGCCCCTTTTTCTTTTCTCCCCCTCTTATTTACTTCCTTTTCTCTGGCTCTGTATTTCACTCCTCTTTTCTCCTTATCTGACATCTTTTTGTCTCCTTTGCATGTCTAGCCTCTGACACTTATTCCACCCATCTGCCAATTAAAGTCCCCTCATCTGTATCCACCTGTCAGTTGCAAGCTTTGTCCTGCTCCCACCTCTTTTTCAGCTTTCTCCTCCATCTACACTCAGAATGAAGAAGGGTTCTGACGAAAAACCTTGCTGATCCATTCCATCCACAGATGCTGCCTGACCTGCTGAGTTATTCCAGAACTTTGGATTTTGTTTAGATCAATGAAAAAGGTTGATAGACTTGCCAAAAAGAACAGTGAACCTAATGATTGGGAAAAATGTCACAACTTTGGCAAAGACTACCAATGTCTTTATAAGGAAATGGGAAGAAGAGTACCACAGTAATCTGGTGAGAAATATTAAAAAAAGTCTGTCTAACTTTCTATACGTATATTTGGGCCCCATATCTGAAGAAGGATGTGCTGGCGCTGGAGAGGGTCCAGAAGTTTACGAGAATGATCCCTGGAATGAGTGGGTGAACATATGATGAGCGTTTGACGGTGCTCGGCCTCTACTCCCTGGAGTTTAGAAGGATGAGGGGGGACCACATTGAAACATACTGAATAGTGAAAGACTTGGAGAGAGTGGATGTGGAGAGAATGTTTCCACTAGTGGAAGAGTCTAGAACCAGAGGACATAGCCTCAGAATCAAAGGACATTCCTTTAGGAAGGAGATGAGGAGGAATTTCTTTAGTCAGAGGGTGGTGAATCTGTGGAATTCATTGGCAGAGAAGACTGGAGGCCACGTCATTGGATATTTTCAATGCAGAGATAAATAGATTCTTGATTAGTACGGGTACCAGGGGTTATGGGGAGAAGGCAGGAAAGTGGGGTTGAGAGGGAGAGATAGATCAGCCATGATTGAATGGTGGAGTAGACTTGATGGGCTGAATGGCCTAATTCTGCTCCTAACACTTATGAACTCATGAAAAAGGGGCAAATTAATTAAAGTTAATGCAGTTCTTTGATACAGTGCGACAAGAGATATTATGTGTGGACCAAGAAAATGGCAAAAAAGAAATCTATTTTCAGTCTAAGTTAGAACATACACAGTACATTCCTGATTAATAAGGATGCCAGGGATTACGGGACGAAAGCAGGAGAATGGGGTTGAGAGGGAAAGATAGAACAGCCATGATTGAATGGCAGAATAGACTTAATGGGCCAAATGGTCATTCTGCTCCTAGAACTTATGAACGTGAACTACATAGAATAATACAACAGATGATCAAGCCCATCAGTCCATGATGTCTATGCTGAACATGGTGCCAAATTAAATAATCTATCTGCCTGCACATTATCCATATCACTCCACTCTCTGCATATCCACGTGCCAAGGTAAATGACTTTTAAATGTCACTATTGTATTGCCTCCACTACTACCCTTAGGAGCGCATTCCAGGGACCCACCATTCTCTCTGTGAAAAAACCCACCCTGCAGATCTCCATTAAACATTCCTCCTCTCACCTTCAGGCTGTGCCCTCCTATATTTGACATTTCCGCACAGGAGAAAAGGTTCTGCCTGTCTCCCCTATCTATTGCTTCTCATAACGTTATATACTTTTCCGTCAAGGATGCCTTGAGACACCGCACTCCAGATAGAACAATTCAAGTTTCATTTCATGGAGGAAGACTCAAAAACCCTCCTAAAAATCGTGGCGAACAAATAGGCCAGGAGTGAAAGAGGAGCTGAAAGTAGCCTTTCTCCAAAAGCTTTGGAGAAATCAATGAGACTGACAGCCAACAATATTCTTGACTGTAAGATTTGACTGTCTCCTACAGTTTGGAAAGAGATGGCAATAGAGATCGTAGATGCACTGGGTGTTATTTTCCGAAATTCCAAAAATTCCTAGACATATTCTTACAATGTAGCAAATATAATCCTACTATCTGTGGAATTTGTGGAATTCTGTGGTGGCCGTCAATGGATATTTTTAAGGCAGAGATAGATAGATTCTTGCTTAGTACGGGTGTCGGGTTATAGGGAGATGGCAGGAGAATGGGGCTAGGAGGGAGAGATAGATCAGCCAAGATTGAATAACGGTGTAGACTTGATGGGCCGAATGGCCTAATTCTGCTTCTATCACTTATTTATCAAAGCTCTAAGAGAGAAAACAGGAAGATCGCTGTATTTGTCAACATGAAATTAAATGAATAATTAAATGATTAAGTCATGTTTACCAAATCAGTAAGAACAGGAAGGCAGATTATTATCTGAATGGTGTCAAGTTAGGAAAAGGGGAAGTACAATGAGATCTGTGTGCCCTAGTGCATCAGTCACTGAAAGGAAGCATGCAGGTACAGCAGACAGTGAAGGAAGCCAATGGAATGTTGGCCTTCATAACCAGGGGAGTTGAGTATAGGAGCAAAGAGGTCCTTCTGCAGTTCACAGGGTCCTAGTGAGACCACACCTGGATTATTGTGTGCAGTTTTGGTCTCCAAACCTGAGAAAGGACATTCTTGCTATTGAAGGAGTGCAGCGTAGGTTCACGAGGTTAATGCCCGGAATGGCGGGACTGTCGTACGTTGAAAGACTGGAGCGACTGGGCTTGTTTATTCTGGAACTTAGAAGGATAAGAGGGGATCTTATCGAAACATATAAGATCATTAAGGGGTTGGACACGCTAGAGGCAGGAAACATATTCCCGATGTTGGGGGAATCCCGAACCAGGGGCCACAGTTTAAAAATAAAGGGTGGGCCATTTAGAACGGAGATGAGGAAGAACTTTTTCACTCAGAGAGTTGTGAAGCTGTGGAATTCTCTGCCTCAGAAGGCAGTGGAAGCCAATTCTCTGCATGTTTTCAAGAGAGAGTTAGATAGAGCTCTTAATGATAGCGGAATCAGGGGATATGGGGAGAAGGCAGGAACGGGGCACTGATTGAGAATGATCAGCCATGATTACGGTGAATGGCGATGCTGGCTCGAAGGGCCGAATGGTCTACTCCTGCACCTATTGTCTATTGTCTATAACACCCACTCCCATTCCCATGACACCTTCCCAGAAAATGCAACCTTCTGGATGGATGATCAAGATTTGTGTAAGTGACTTTGCTTATTCACAATTATCTTGAGATGACATATTAAAGTCAGCACATCATCAAAGCATGTGTTCTCTAAATGCTTCAATGTATTTGAGCTCACATGATAAATGAGTTTCCAATTTCAGAGCTGACCTACCTAGCTGAAGCATGTAGATGCAAGGAAGCAATATGGCAAAGTCACCATCCTAAGATGGATTCATAAAATGTAGAAATACCCATCAAATGCTCTGTCTTTTCCGAAAACCTTTGAAATCCTTTTTCTATTTCTTGCAAATGTTTTTTGGGGTGGGTGTTTCCAACACTGACAACCCATTTTGCACATTTCATGTTTCTTCAAATAAACTAACTTAAATTGTGACAGATGGCAGCTGGAGTTTAACCCAAGCAAACTGGGAGGTGGCATGTAAAGGGAAAGTATACAGTTAATGGCAAGATCCTTAAAAGCATTGATGTACAGAAGGATCTTGGAGTCCATGTTTATAGCTCATTGAAAGTGGCAGCTCAAGTAGACAGGGTTGTAAAGAAGGTGTATGATATGCCTTTATTGCTAGGGGCATTGAACATTTTTTTTTTTTTTTTTTTTTTTAAATATCAAAAAATACTTTATTCAAATAATAAATATCATTCACAAAACATATTTTTAAACAAGCCCATCCGACATTTCCGGAGGTTACATTCGATACAGGCATTCATTTAGACATTTACATACATTTACCCAGTATCCCTTATTTGGAGGGGCGTCTCCACCACACACTGCCCCCCCATGTCCAGCAGCGGAAGGACCCTAGACTGTGCTCCTCCCCCACAGGGCCTTAGCGTTGGCTGCACCAAGCTTCAGTGCGTCCCTCAGCACGTACTCCTGCAGTCTGCAGCGGGCCAGTCGGCAACATTCCTTGACGGACAGCTCGCTCCGCTGGGAGGCCAACAAGGATCGGGCAGACCAAAGAGCGTCTTTCACCGAGTTGATGACCTTCCAGCAGCACTCGATGTCAGTCTCGGAATGCGTCCCTGGGAACAGTCCGTAGATCACAGAGTCCTCTGTGACGGAGCTGCTTGGAATGAATCATGACAGGGACCCCTGCAGACCTCTCCAGACTCTCTTGGCAAATCCACACTCTGTGAAGAGGTGGGCCACCGTCTCCTCTCCGTAGCAGCCGTCCCGAGGGCAGCGTGCGCTGGTAGTGAGGTTCCGGCGGTGCAGGAAGGATCTGACTGAGAGGGCTCCCCTCACCGCCAGCCAAGCCAGGTCTTGGTGCTTGTTGGTTAGTTCTGGCGATGAGGCATTTTGCCAGACAAGCTGGGCAGTCTGCTCTGGGAACCACGCCACAGGATCCATGGAGTCATTCCCCTGCAGTGCCTGCAGGACGTTCCGTGCTGACCACTGCCCGATGGACTTGTGGTCAAAGGTGTTGGTCCGGAAGAACCTTTCCACAAATGACAGATGGTTCGGCAATGTCCAGCTGACTGGCACATTGCGTGGCATCTGCGCCAGGCCCATCCTTCGCAACACCGGGGACAGGTAGAACCTCAGCAGGTAGTGGCATTTGGTGCCCACATGCCTTGGCTCTATGCTCCGCCTGATGCAGCCGCACACGAAGGTGGCCATCAGAATGAGGGCGACGTTGGGCACGCTTTTACCCCCGTTGTCTGCCGACTTGTGCATCGTGGCTCGTCGCACCCGGTCCATCGCCGACCCCCAGATGAAGCGGAAGACGGCCCGGGTGATCCCCTTGGCGTAGGAGGGAGGGACGGGCCACACTTGCGCCAAGTACAGCAGCCCCGAGAGCACCTCACACCTGATGACCAGGTTTTTCCCCGTGATGCAGAGGGAGCGCTGCTTCCACAGCTCCAGCTTCTTCCCCACCTTGGCTATCCGCTCCAGCCAATTTTTGTTACATGCCTCAGTCTTCCCGAACCAGATCCCCAGCACCTTCAGGAAGTCAGGCTTGATGGTGAAGGGGATGGAAGATCGGTCGGGCCAGTTGCCAAAGAGCATGGCCTCGCTCTTCCTGCGATTTACCCTGGCCCCCATGACCAACTCAAACTGGTCGCAGACGCTGATCAGTCTGCGGACCGACCCTGGATCCGAGCAGAAGACGGCGACATCGTCCATGTACAGGGAGGCCTTGACCTGAGTGCCCCCACTTCCTGGCAATGTCACTCCTCTTATGCTCGCATCCTTCCTGATGAATTCGGCAAAGGGTTCAATGCAACAGACGAACAAGACAGGGGAGAGAGGGCAACCCTGCCTGACTCCAGACCTGACGGGGAAGCTGTCTGATTCCCACCCATTAATTTGGACTGCACTACAGATATCGGTGTAGAGCAGTTGTATCCACTTCCTGATTCCCTCCCCAAAGCCCATTTTGGAGAGCACGTCCCTCATGTACGTGTGCGATATCCTGTCGAAGGCCTTCTCCTGGTCCTGACCAGGCAGGCATCCACCCGTCTGTCCTGCACGTAGGCAATGGTATCTCTCAGCAGCACCAGGCTGTCTGAGATTTTCCTGCCAGGTACAGCACAGGTTTGGTCTGGGTGGATCACCCGTCCCAGAGCAGACTTGACCCGGTTGGCGATGGCCTTAGACAGGATCTTGTAGTCTACATTTAACAATGTGATGGGTCTCCAATTCCTTATGTCATTCATCTCCCCCTTCTGCTTGTAGATCAGGGTGATTCATGAATATGTGTCAGGAAATCATAATGCAGCTCTATAGGACTTTGGTTAGGCCACATTTGGAGTATTGTATGCCATTTTGGTCGCCCCATTTCAGGAACGATGTGGAGGCTTTAGAAACATAGAAATGTTTCTAGGAGGAGGCCATTCGGCCCTTCAAGCCAGCACCGCCATTCATTGTGATCATGGCTGATCATCCACAGTAACCTGTGTGCAAGCTCTCCCCATATCCCATGATTCCACTGGCCCCCAGAGCTCTATCTAACTCTCTCTTAAATTCATCCAGTGATTTGGCCTCCACTGCCCTCTGTGGCAGAGAATTCCACAAATTCACAACTCTCTGGGTGAAAAAGTTCCTTCTCACCTCAGTTTTAAATGACCTCCCCTTTATTCTAAGACTGTGGCCCCTGGTTCTGGACTCCAACATTGGGAACATTTTTCCTGCATCTAGTTTGTCCAGTCCTTTTATAATTTTATATGTCTCTATAAGATCCCCTCTCATCCTTCTAAACTCCAGTGAATACAAGCCTAGTCTTTTCAATCTTTCCTCATATGACAGTCCCGCCATCCCAGGGATCAATCTCGTGAACCTACGCTGCACTGCCTCCATTACAAGGATGTCCTTCCTCAAATTAGGAGACCAAAACTGTACACAATACTCCAGATGTGGTCTTACCAGGGCCCTATACAACTGCAGAAGAGCCTCTTTACTCCTATGCTGAAATCCTCTCATTATGAAGGCCAACATGCCATTAGCTTTCTTCACTGCCTGCTGTACCTGCACGCCAACTTTCAGTGACTGGTGTACAAGGACACCCAGGTCTCGCTGCACTTTGGAGAGGAGGTTTACCAGGAAGCTGCCTGGATTAGAGGGGGTTTGAATTTTGAAAGTTATAAGGAAGATAACCCTGGAGCTCACATACTGGGGAGCATGATGGGAAAATGGCCAACATAGAATGTGGTTAAAATAGCTAAAGCTGAAACATTCTGCTGAAAAGCAGGTTTTCTTATCTATTCGGGGGAGAATAGTCCTTCATAGTTTTATATAGATTCTTATCTGTTGCAATCTTGTGATTTCAACTGCTCTTTGTCACTGTTTAGCAGGCAAGTCTCCCAAAGGTTAACGATCAACCTCTTTAACGAGGGACGCCATTTAGTGAGTACAATTAATTCTCCCTACAAGGACATTAACTTTTATGGTATCTATTTGTAGAATGGATAAGGGAGAGCCAGTGGATGTGATGTATCTGGACTTTCAAAAAGCCTTTGACAAGGTCCCACACAAGAGATTAGTGTGCAAAATTAGAGCACATAGTATTGGGGGTAGGGTATTGACATGGATAGAGAACTGGACAGGAAGCGACAGGAGAGAGACAGGAAGCAAACAGTAGGAATTAACGGGTCCCTTTCAGAATGGCAGTTCATAGATCAGTGGTGAGTCTATCGAACAACACTAGTGGGGTGCCGCAAGCCTCGGTGATGGGACCCCAGTTATTTACATTATATATTAACGATTTAGACAAGGGAATTAAATGTGACATCTCCACGTTTGCAGATGACAAAGCTGGATGACAGTGTGAGCTGTGATGAGGATGCTATGAGGTTGCTGGGTGACTTGGATAGGTTGGGTGAATTGGCAGATGCATGGCAGATGCAGTATAATGTGGATAAATGTGACGTTCACTTTGGTGGCAAGAACAGGAAGGCAGATTATTATCTGAATGGTAGATACAAAATGCTGGAGTAACTCAGCAGTACAGGCAACATCTCTGGAGAGAAGGAATGGGTGACGTTTTGGGTCGAGACCCATCTTCAGACTGATGTCAGGGGAGTGGGTGGTACAGAGATAGAATGTAGTTGGAGACAGTAAGACTGGTGGGAGAACTGGGAAGGGGGAGGGGATGGAGAGAGGGAAAGCAAGGGTTATTTGAAGTTAGAGAAGTCAATGTTCATACCGCAGGGGTGTAAGCTACCCAAGCGAAATATGAGGTGCTGTTCCTCCAATTTGCGCTAGGCCTCACTCTGACAATGGAGGAGGCCCAGGCCAGAAAGGTCAGATTGGGAATGGGAGGGGGAGTTAAAGTGCTAAGCAACCGGGAGATCAGGTAGGTTAAGGTGGACTGAGCAGAGGTGTTCAACGAAAAGATCGGTCTCACCGATGTACTGAAGTTGACACCTGGAACAGCGGATACAGTAGATGAGGATGGAGGAGGTGCAAGTGAGCATCTGCCTCATCTGAAAAGACTGTTGGGGTCCTTGGATGGATTCAAGGAGGAAGGTAAATGGACAGGTGTTGCACATCCTGCGGTTGCAGTGAAAAGTACCCGGGGGGTGGGGTGGTTTGAGTGGGAAAGGACGATTTGACCAGGGAGTTGCAGAGAGAACAGTCTCTGTGGAAAGCAGAAAGGGGTGGAGATTGGAAGATGTGGCCAGTAGTGGGATCCCGTTGGAGGTGGCAAAAGTGTTGGAGGATTATATCTGAATGGTGACAGATTAGGAAAAGGGGAAGTGCAACGAGTCCTGGGTGTGCTTGTACATCAGTCACTCAAAGTCAGCATGCAGATACAGCAGGCAGTGAAGAAAGCTAATGGCATATTGGCCTTCATTGCAAGAAGATTTGAGTTTAGGAGCAAGGAGGTCCTACTGCAGTTGTACAGGGCCCTGGTGAGACCACACCTGGAATATTTTGTGCAATTTTGGTCTCCTGATTTGAGGAAGGACATCATTGCTATTGAGGGATGGGAAGCGTAGGTTCACTTCGTTAATTCCCGGGATGGCGGGACTGACATATGATGAAAGAATGGGTGTCTGGGCTTGTATTCACTGGAATTTAGAAGGATGAGAGGGGATCTTATAGAAACATATAAAATTCTTAAAGGATTGGACAGGCTAGAAGCAGGAAAAATGTTCCCGATGTTGGGGGAGTTCAGAACCAGGTGTCACAGTTTAAGAATAATTTATTTTAGCTTCACAAGTAACTATTATGTCATGAGGATATAAATATCCTATAGTTACTATGGCTTGTTGAAGTAGTTGAGTCTCCTCTCACGGTTTCCCTATTTACATCGATAAGGCCTTTAATAAACCGGCTTGTTCGATAGACTCACCACTGATCTATGAACGGTTTTAGTTTGTGTCTGTGACTATCTGAGTAAAGTCGGGTATGGGTATGGTACAAAATTCACTCCTACAGTGGGTTTCAGCAACAGGGAAAGATTGGATAGACTTGGATTGTTTTTACTGCAAGGTCAGAGATTGAGAGGAGACTTGATTAGTTGAGATGGGGAAAGTTTAATGGAGATGTGGGACAGGATTTTTACAGCATAGAGGGAGCCAGGAATGTATTGCCAGGGTTGGTGGTAGAGGCAGATTCGATAGTGGTGTTTTAGAGGCTTTTAGATAGGCACGTTGAAGTGCAGGGCTTGTGCTGTATTGTTCTAAGACACAAAGTGCTGAAGTAACTCAGTTAGTCAGACAGCATTTCTGGAGAACACGGATAGGTGACGTTTCAAGTTGGGACCCACGAAGTTACCTCTCTTTGTTCCTCAGAGATGCTGTATGACATGCTGAGTTACTGCAACACTTTGTGCCATTTTGTGTAAGCCAGCATCTGCAGTTTCTTGTTTCTACTAAGTTAAATTAGGTTTCATTTTCATTTAGATTCAGCTTAGTTTATTGTCATGTGCATCAGGGTGAAATGAAATTCCTTGTTTGCATGAACCTCATGGAGTAAAAACTATAAATGGTAATGATAGAAACAAGAATAAATTCGACCTAGTGCAAACAAAAAAACCTTTGAGTGCAATAGTGGAGAAATCGAATGGGACAGAATAAGAGTAAGATTATGATGCAGCACATTGGGGAGTGGAGGTGGTATAAAGAGATCATTAGTTCAGGGGAAAGAAATTGTTTGTAAGTCTGAACATCTAGGCTTTCAAGCTTCTCCCAGAAGGTAGAAGAGAGAAAAGGGAGTGGCCTGGGCAGCAGCCAATCCTTCTCCAGCCTTCCTGACACAACACACTGTGAAGATGGACTGGGTGGAAGGAAATGATGAGGAAGTGATGGACTGGTCTCACCCCCACTCTCTCTGCAGGCTCAGGTGGTCAAGAGCAGAGCTGATGCCGTACCAGCCCGAGATGCATCCTGACATCACGCTTTCTATAGTGCTTCTATAGAAGTTCGAGATAATCTCATAATCTTTTCATGTGCCTAAGAAAGTAAATGAGTTGTGCTCTTTTGATCCCTGTGTCAGTGTGAGAGGGCTCAGGTAGGTTGCTGGTGATATTATCCCTAGGAACCTAAAGTTGTCATCCATCTCTACAGCACCTCTGTTGATGAGGACAAGGTTGTGTTCATTCCCTTGCTTCCTTGGATCAACAACCAACTCTTTCACCATGCTGACATTAAGGGCCAGGTTGTCCTTCTGAACCATGATACAAGGATTCTGATCTTTTTCCTGACTCCTTGCCAGTCACGCATGGATTTCAGTCAGTGCTCTATTACAAAGCAGCTGGAGAATTGTTTTATAAAATATTGGCCTAGAATTCCATCTTGGTTAATTTAATACGTGATGAGCAGGTTAATGTGTTTTTTGTTGTTGATAATTTCAGCATTGATCCCTTTAATTGCTCTCTTTTTATGACTTTTGCTTACCTGTGGATCTTTAAAGGCAGCGTACTTCTCTTGTCGTTCAACAAACATAAGTTTGTTTTCACTGTCCCGCATCCAGTGGGATAAGGTTTCCACAAGATTCTCATGATCTTCAAGAAATCTCTCTGAGTAGAAGGAGCAAGGTCAAAGATTTTAAAACAATCACAAAAAAGGGACAAGATACAGCAATCAACAAAGTGCAATAATCCTTCATCACTAATTGACCATGAACTCATTGATATTTGCAGAGTATACCATACACAAAGTCGGTAGCAAGATTACCTTTTTGACATTTGTTGAACAGTGCTTTCTGAGGTGATTTGAGGCGATTTAAATAAATTTAATAAACAATTATTTTGTTACACCTTTGGTCTCTATTCTCTCTTCCATGGCTTATATTTTTAGGCCAGATCTTTCCCATTTGTTGTATTGTTTTTTGTGACGTCCCCTTGCATGTGGTAAATTGAATAAAAAACTTTAATTTATTTTTTACCATTACTTCCTAGAATACAGTTTTCTCTCCCGTGAATCCCTTTACTCTAGCTAAACAATTCAGACCTGTAAAATAAGGGGGAGTGAGATTTACCTAAAGATCTGAATGAGAGCTAGAGACTTTGAACAGCAATGTGAAAACGAGCTCATACTGCACAATGTTCATTCCCTGTCAGTTTAATTGTTAAAAAAATACAACGAGTGCACACAATTAGTGACATCCACTGGTTATCGAGGTAGAATCAAAATTATTAATCATGGGGAGAAAGATGGCTCTGATTGGTGAGGCAGCACTTAGAGTCTTATGTTTTGGTCACCCTGCTATAGGAAAGATGCCATTAAGCTGGAAAGAGTGCAGGGACGATTTATGGGGATGTTGCCAGAACTCGAGGGGCTAAGCTCTAGGGAGAGTTTGGGCAGGCTAGGACATTATTCCTTGGAGCACAGGAGGCTGAGAGGTGATCATATAGAAGTGTAGAAAATTATGAGGGGAATAGATAGTGTGAATACTTTTTCCTGGGGTAGGGGAATCATGAAAAAGAGGGCCTAGATTTAAGGTAACAGGAGAGAGATTTAATAGAAACCTGAGGGGCAACATTTTCACACACAGTGGGGGTACATGGAATGACCTGCCAGGCAAAGTTGTTAAGGCAGGTACAATAATAACATTTAAAAGAGATTTGGACAAGTCCATGGATAGGAAAGGTTCAGTGGATCTGGGTCAAATGTGGGCAAATGGAATTGGCTCAGATAGGGCATCTTGGACGAGTTGGGCCAATTGGCCTGTTTCCGTGCTGCATGACTATGATTCTATGATTGCTTTACATATTTACACTAATTACTTTTGCCCGTCTCTAAAATGATGTCACACAGCATCCACAGCAACTCTTACTCCTGTTTCACATTTTAAAAAATCATTTGGAACAAATAATATAGAGACGAGTGATCAAACGTATGGACATCCTTAATGCGACTGTTGAATTACTACAAAAGTCATTTCAAAGACATTTGCAAAGGAACTCCAACAATGGCAATATCACGCCTCAGATTAACTCTACAGGAACAAATCTATTTTAAGATCAAACATTCTTAGCAAACCTTTGTTTGATTCAAGTTTTTGCAATGTTGTATGAATTCTTTGCCATATTGATCTATTTAAACGCTGGGTGAAATGTACTTCAAGTAATACCAGATGGCTTCATTACATTTGAGTGGTCGTCACAGTAAGCATAGACTCAGGCTCTCCAGAACAGTACCATAATCACTAGACGTCTATTCCCAATGTTAAAAATATATATTTCAAGCAATAATGTTCAGTAACGTGGCTAATATGATCATTTTACCCTTTTTTATAAAAAAGAATTAGTGATATCCATCCTGACTCACCTAAATTATGCTGCTTCTTCTAATTTCCTTTAATCAAGACTGATCCATAGGTTACTTTATTCAGTACCTACCCCCATCCCTATAGAACATAAACCAATTACAATCAAAGCTACAGTCAATCTCATATCCCAACAGCATCGACTTTAACTAATATCTTTCTGCAAGACATTTTGTCATGTGGCTTCGGGAAGACTAGGAATGACCAAGTCTTCTGAAGTCTGAAGAAGGGTCTCGACTTGAAATGTTGTTTGCATATTTTTCTGCACAGATGATGCCAGACCTGCTGAGGTCGTTGAACAGTTTGTTTTTTGTTTTTTATCGAAATTCCAGCATCTGCAGCCTCTCCTGTCTCCAAGAATTATCATCCATGTCTTTACTACGTGATGCTACATCCTCAAAGAAATCAACAAAACATCTTCCTCTTCTGAATCTATATTAACTCTTGTTTTCATATAGATCGCCCCTATGACTTCATTGAAAAACGAGTCCCACCATTTTACATGAAATTATAAAATGAATCTGTTGGTGCTTCAGATGCATGGGTTTGATTTTTTGCCCTTTTAAACTATGGGCACTATGTTGGGCTGCTTGGTATCAACTGACATATCCTTAGGTATCTCGTGACACTCCCTAACAATGACTTGCAAATCTATCAAAGTCCATTAGTCCATTAGCCCCTGTCTGCAGAACAAACAGAGAGATATTTTACTTTATAAAGCATTCAAGTGTTCCATCTGTAATGCACTGCCAGAGAGATTGGTGGGAGAATGATTACATGACAGCTTTTAAGGGCTGTCTAGATGAGCCAAGACAAAGAAGGCTAAGGGGTAAGGGCAGGAGGATGGGATTATTACAGATAAGTGCCCACTCGTGGGTATGGATGTGCTGGGCTGGACAGCCTGTTTTCATGCCCGTATAATTCCATGACTGAGTACAAGTACATAGTTCCCTGAAATAGAGTCTCAGGTATATAGGGTGGTAAAGAAGGCTTTGGTACATTGACCTTCATCAGTCACAGTATTCACAAACTAGAGGGCACAGGGGGAAAATATTTAATAGGATTCTGAGCGGCAGCATTTTCACTCAGAGGATGGTGGGTATATGGAACGAGCTGCAGAGAAGTCAGATACTATAATAGCATTTAAAGTCACTGGACAGGTGACATGGGCCAAAGGCAGGCAAGTGGGACTAACTTAGATGGAGCATCTTGGTCAGCATGGACGAGTCAGGCCAAAGGGCCTATTTCTGTGCTTTATGACTCTATGACTGATAAGGTACGACCAAATAAGAGTTTTTAGTATTGGGAGGTAATATACCTCAACCTGCAATGCCAACTCGTTTTTTTTCTATCTACCATTTCCAACATTTTCTCTTATTTCAGATTTCCATAATTTTCAGTGAACTTTTGTATTTTTCCTCTAACCTCATTCATCTTCTATTTGTATCTCCTCCATTCACCTTCACTTTGCACCCAGTATCACCATTGGTGGACCATCCTTCTAAATTCCATTCACTGGAGTTTAGAAGGATGAGAGGGGATCTTATAGGGTGATATACAATTATAAAAGGACTGGGCTGAAAAATGTTCCCAATGTTGGGCGAGTCCAGAACCAGGGGCCACAGTCTTAGAATAAAGTGGAGGCCATTTAAAACTGAGGTGAGAAGGAACTTTTTCACCCAGAGAGTTGTGAATTTGTGGAATTCACTGCCACAGAGGGCAGTGGAGGCCAAATCGCTGGATGAATTTTAGAGAGAGTTAGATAGAGCTCTGGGGGGCTTTTGGAATTAAGGGATATGGGGAGAAGTTGGGCACAGGTTACTGATTGTGGATGATCATAATGAATGGCGGTGCTGGCTCGAAGAGCCGAATGGCCTCCTCCTGCACCTATTTTCTATGTTTCTATGTTTCTATTAGACCACACAACATAGGAGCAGAACTAGGCCATTCAGCCCATCAAGTCTACTCTGCCATTCAATCATGGCTGATGTATATTTACCTCTCAACCCTATTCTCCTGCCTTAGCTCCGTAACTTTTGACGTCCTTCCTAATCAAGAACCTATTAATCTCTGCTGTATCTCTTGATCTCCACCTTATCAGAGCCATCCCCTTCGCCTCCCCACCTTCCTCCTTCTCTGCAATTTAAAACATGCTTGTTTTCTAACTTTTCCTATCTCCAATGAAAACGTATCTATTTGAAGCATTAACACTTCATAATACTGCCTGCTGCTGAATGTTCCCAGCAATTTCTGTTTTTATTTTAATTTTAATTTTTGATTCGATGAACAATCATAAGAACTTAAAATTAGGAGCAATAGACAATAGACAATAGACAATAGGTGCAGGAGTAGGCCATTCAGCCCTTCGAGCCAGCACCGCCATTCAATGCGATCATGGCTGATCACTCTCAATCAGTACCCCGTTCCTGCCTTCTCCCCATACCCCCTCACTCCGCTATCCTTAAGAGCTCTATCCAGCTCTCTCTTGAAAGCATCCAACGAACTGGCCTCCACTGCCTTCTGAGGCAGAGAATTCCACACCTTCACCACTCTCTGACTGAAAAAGTTCTTCCTCATCTCCGTTCTAAATGGCCTACCCCTTACTCTTAAACTGTGGCCCCTTGTTCTGGACTCCCCCAACATTGGGAACATGTTTCCTGCCTTTAATGTGTCCAATCCCCTAATTATCTTATATGTTTCAATAAGATCCCCCCTCATCCTTCTAAATTCCAATCGCTCCAGCCTTTCAACATACGACAGTCCCGCCATTCCGGGAATTAACCTAGTGAACCTACGCTGCACGCCCTCCATAGCAAGAATATCCTTCCTCAAATTTGGAGACCAAAACTGCACACAGTACTCCAGGTGCGGTCTCACCAGGGCCCGGTACAACTGTAGAAGGACCTCTTTGCTCCTATACTCAACTCCTCTTGTTACGAAGGCCAACATTCCATTGGCTTTCTTCACTGCCTGCTGTACCTGCATGCTTCCTTTCATTGACTGATGCACTAGGACACCCAGATCTCATTGAACTCCCCCTCCTCCTAACTCAACTCAACCCTGTTCTGTAACCTTATCCATATGCATTCATATCTATCCATGGTAAGAATTCATCCTCTTGCGAATCAAACACACATCTACTTCTTAGAACTAAATTGTTTTCTCTTTTTCCAGGTTCTGATGAGTTCTTCATGATTTTGTATGTACCAATCACCTTTCTAAACTGCAGTGGACACAAGCCTGTACAACCCACCCATTGCAGCTATTAGTCTATTAAACATAGGTTTAATGATGTGAGTTTCCATATCATTAACAACTTTCCTTGAGTAGGGAGACCAATACTGTATATATTATTCCACTTGTGGAACTATATATAACTTGTGGAA
The DNA here is from genome assembly GCF_053455715.1 of Rhinoraja longicauda. Taxonomy (NCBI): domain Eukaryota; kingdom Metazoa; phylum Chordata; class Chondrichthyes; order Rajiformes; family Arhynchobatidae; genus Rhinoraja; species Rhinoraja longicauda. The sequence goes on from NC_135954.1 coordinate 26,611,907, forward strand.
CTCTATATAACTCAACTGTATGGTAAGGCTGCCTTCAGCTGCCAGCTGTGTGTAAATTATCAGGGGAATTACTCACTAACAACTGCCAAACCGCTGATAAGCTTTAAGGGCCTGTCCCACTTAGGCGATTTTAAGGCGACTGCCGGCGACTAGGCTGTCGCCGAACGTTCACCGGGGTGTAGCGGGCATGATCGTGAGGAGTCTTCAAAGAATCGTAGTAGATCTCGGCGCGTTGCTGAAAAGTTTTCCAGATAGAAATTTCTCGGCGACAGCTGGCTTATCGCCAGGTATCGTAGCTTATTGCGGGCGCTGTCGCATGCTGTCCCCAGGTTTGCTAGGTTGTCGCAGATGCATTTAGAAGCACGTAATATTAAATTAAGTAAAGTCATTTGAAGATACCATAAAATACTTTTGTTGAACTAATTTATTTACCGTCAGGACATTTGACAGCTAGATTGGAGGTGACAATTTGATGGTCAGGTAAGCGTGGGAATTTTGTGATGTATATGGCCATTATCCATTACTTTTAAAGTAGGCTCCCAACCCAGTAACCTGGTGGAATGAAGTGCCTTCCTCACCAAATGTTACATGGCCAACTATTTGGCGCTGTGCTGAGTCTATCCCCATGTGGTTTTTTTGTTGTAATGTTTAAATCACATCGCTGACCGTTCACCTCTCCCTCAATGAAAAGGTTGAAATCAGTCTACTGCTTGTCTGACTGTAGAGAAAATTCAGCATGGCCTTCGAGTTTTAGTAACTTAATAAAATTTTCAAAGAATGCCCACACTCCGCTCAAAAATCCATTTAACCACGTTTAAAATTAAGTATCTTAATACTGCTATTAGTAAACTGGAAGTCAATCCAGTTTATGCCTTGTTACCGTGAAGCTTGCTTTTCAAGTAACCCGGGCAAGATGTTATATTTCAAAACTCTCAAGTAATTACAAACTTGTCAGTGATTTCAGCGAAATTTAGGACGCCGGAGAAGCATTGATAAGCGTGGGAATTTCACAATGTTTCCGAAGACGGTGTAATCTCTTAGCCAGGTGCTAGTTTCACAAAAAAAGTAACTTGTATCGACCTGACTCGGCATTGTCGTGGTCATTGTTGTAGTGTAAAAGAAAATTTTGGCGATCTGCAACGACTTTAACAGTCGCCTAAAAAATTGCCTAAGTGGGACAGGCCCTTTAATTTTTCTTCTTCAAAGCAACTGTGTTATCCTAATAGTTGGACAGTGAACATTTCTATATTAAACAAACAGGATGGAGATACTGCAATCAAAATGGAAACTTGCATCAAATCAATTTGTCGTGGGTGTGAATTTTCAATTATAAGAGGCCTCTGAGAAAGAAGACAAACATTATTACAATAAGCTATTGGCAGAACGGTGATCACCATGGTGAGTTCTATCTAAAATCGTGTAGAATTAAAGAATCAGTAATACTTAGAGTAAATGGTAGCTTTGCAAATGAATTGCAAACAGTGGTTTTGTTTGTTGAGCTGCTTCCAGTGCTAGAAATCCAGGTTAGATCCTGACTGCTGTTTGTGTGGAATTTATATGTTTTCCTGTGACCATGTGGGTTTCCTCCAGGTGCTCCGGTTTCCTCCCATATCCCAAAGATGTGCAGGTTAATTGGTCTCCATAAATTGCCCTTAATGTGTGGGGATTGGATGCAAAAGTGGGATATCATAGAATTAGTGTGAACGGGTGATTGATGGTTGGTGTATGCTTGGTGTGCTGAAATTTCTATGGTGTCTATTTCAATAGATCGATCAATCAAAATTGATCACCTAATAAAAGAGTGAGAGATGCGAGAGGTTACATTTATAGATTAAAGGCAGTATTTTGGACAGACGTCTATTGGTGCGGTGTTGATCTAGTGCATCAGATTACTACAAAGTAGGACATAGTCTATTCATATTTAATTATTGATGCACAGGAATTTCAGGTCTGAGGTGTCTAGCTAATGGTCTTAGAGGTCTTAAAGACTCCTCAGTTTAACTTATTTTTTATTCATGAATTAATCAGCAGAGCAGGATGGTACAATCACAACATTTAAGAGCGATCTGGACCAGTCGTGGAAAGATATGGATCAAATGCTGGTAAATAGGATTAGTATAGAAACATAGAAACATAGAAAATAGGTGCAGGAGTAGGCCATTCGGCCCTTCGAGCCTGCACCGCCTACCAGTATAGACTGGTAGTAACTAGTCGGCATGGATAGGATGGGCCAAGTGGCCTGTTTCTGCGCTGTATAGCTCTCAGACTGTAAATGTTGGAGCCAAGGTTTAGTTTTCTATTGATTTGATATCACATAAAAGTATCAATTAATCCAATAAATTAATCCAAAACAAAAATACTCTAGCAAGTACATTTACTTATATACTCTACTGCTGTTGTTATATTTAAGTTAAGGCCAACCTGTGATATACCCCAGAAAACAAATGGGTTCTGTTTTTTACAGGCATCCATAAGTCGATTTTGTGTCCATAAGTTGGAAAATACAGACAAAAGAAAATCTCAATATGGTAACCACACCTGGGTAATGAATGGCAGCAAAAGCATATAAGACTGTTAAGAAAGAACAATTACTAAAAATGGGCAGAGAGTTGAAACTAGTTCTGCTGTTCATAGAAACAAATATATTTACATAAATCAGATGTATGAATTTAATCTATCGTGGGAGCTCGTCTGTATTTAGGGGTGTCCATGTCAGGTGTTTGTAACCCCAAGACGGCTTCTATTTTGTTTCCTAAAGCTAACGATATCTGAAGAAGGGTCCCAACCCAAAACATTGCCTATCCCTTCCTTCCACAGATGCTGTCTAACCTGCTGAGTTCCTCTAGAACTTTGTGTTTTACTCAAGATTCCGGCATCTGCACTTATTTGTGGCTTCACCACACTTTGTCTTTCCATTGTTTGAGACAGTTGGCCAGATTCCCTATAGTTCACAGTGTACCTTAATCAAACAGTTAGCCATGTTTACAATCTGCTGGCCAGCCCAAGGAACTATCTCCACATTATCCCCATCTGTGTGGATACCCATTCCCCAATCCTGACCTTTATCATTTTCAAGCTGTTCATTTGGGGTTATCAGAGGAAGGCACTAGTCTGTAATTTGTATGCTTTTATTATCATACAATAGACAATAGACAATAGATGCAGGAGTAGCCCATCCGGCCCTTTGAGCCAGCACCGCCATTCAATGTGATCATGGCTGATCATTCTCAATCAGTACCCCGTTCCTGCCTTCTCCCCATACCACTTGACTCCGCTATCCTTAAGAGCTCTATCTAGCTCTCTCTTGAATGCATTCAGAGAATTGGTCTCCACTGCCTTCTGAGGCAGAGAATTCCACAGATTTACAACCCTCTGACTGAAAACGTTTTTCCGCATCGCCGTTCTAAATGGCCTACCCCTTATTCTTAAACTGTGGCCCCTTGTTCTGGACTCCCCCAACATTGGGAACATGTTTCCTGCCTCTAACGTGTCCAACCCCTTAATAATCTTATATGTTTCGATAAGATCCCCTCTCATCCTTCTAAATTCCAGTGTATTCAAGCCTAGCCGCTCCAGTCTTTCAACATATGACAGTCCCGCCATTCCTGGAATTAACCTAGTAAACGTACGCTGCACACCCTCAATAGCAAGAATATCCTTCCTCTAATTTGGAGACCAAAACTGCACACAGTACTCCAGGTGCGGTCTCACTAGGGCCCTATACAACTGCCAAATACGTGCCAAATAAGATTTTAAAAAGCAAGTGGAAAAATCACCACACACGATTTCCCTCAATGTTTTTATAACTGTTTCTGCAATTTGTCTGTTGGAACATTGCAACACCTATGTCGAAAGTTCCGCCCCACGTACAAAAGCCTAGGTGATGCAACTTTCCTGCTTGAATGTCATCAATGCACTAATATAGATTGAAAAATGGTTACAACACGTGTACAAGATCTCTTTGTAAATATTTTACTGCTCAATAACATTGACAATATTGAGCAACAAATGTCTGTAAAATAGTTTCAAAATTTATGCAGTTTGATTTTTAAATGAGACGTGGTAATAAAGAAGGGGAGGGCGGGTTGATTAAGAAAACCTGGGTAGATCAGAAGGGGAGAAGAAGAAACATATTTCTACCTCGGTAGTATATAACCAATGATATGAATTTTCTAATCTCAGGTAACCTGCACCCCATGTGTTCCTTTCTCTCTCCTCCACATACAGTATCTGCCTCCACCACCATTCCCAGCAGCACACTCCATACACCCACTGTGTAAAAACTGCCCTGCATATCTCCTTAAAGTTTGCCCCTCTTATCTTAAAGCTGTGACACCTATGAAGCTATTGACATCATTAATCAGATTTATAGGGCTTTATAGGACTCTAGTTAGGTTGCATTTGGAGTACTTTGTACAGTTCTGGTCGCCCTCATACATGAAGATCGTGGAGGCTTTGGAAAGGGTGCAGAAGAGGTTTATCAGAATTATGCCTGGATTAACGGGTATTAGTTACACGGAGAGGTTGGACAGACTTGGATTGTTTTCTCTGGAAAGCCAGAGGTTGAGGGGACATCATGTAAGAGACCATACAAGCGTAAAAAATTGTGAAAGGCATAGATAGGGTAGATAGTCACAATCTTTTTTCCCCAGAATGGAAGTATCACAAACTTGAGGGCATAGTTTTAAGCTGAGATGGGCAAAGTTTAAAAGGGATGTATGGGACAACTCGCTATCAAACTCGCTATCAGTCTGAAGAAGGGTCTCGACCCGAAACGTCACCCATTCCTTCTCTCCTGAGATGCTGCCTGACCTGCTGAGTTACTCCAGCATTTTGTGAATAAATAGCTTCGATTTGTACCAGCATCTGCAGTTATTTTCTTATATATATCAAATGGTATCATTTCAACTAACTTACTTTGTCAACCTGCCCTCGCCCCATCGGAGATATTCCCTTTCAATTATTCACTACTCCCCCAACTTCTTTGCTTATTTTTCTTTCCCTTTCTCTGCACCATGTACCTTGAACACTTGTTCTGTTCTCTTTCCACAATTGTTGCCTGGCCCACTGAGGGTTTACAGGATTTTTCATTTTTATTAAAAATATAATTCCCATTGATCGCTATCAAAGGTCAAGCAACCGACCAAACAATACTCCTACTCGGTCATAACATTGCACCCACCTGGTACACATTAACTTGACCTCACAATGCCTTGAAGGCCAGGAAGCTGGGGAATGATTACTTGAATCCACCAAATGTTAAGAGACTGTGTAGGCTCTTGATTTCTGACAGCTGGTTCCTGGAACTGAACAGCAGCACGTTGGGCCTCTGGGTTCCTCTGCGGGGTGGGACGGTCCACAGGCTTAGTTTAGTTTTATAAATTTAGTTTAGAGATACAGCGTGAAACAGGCCCTTCGGCCCACCGCATCAGTGCCAACCATCGATCCCCGCACACTAATACCATCCTATACACTAGTGACAATTTACAATTATACCATGCCAATTAGCTTACAAACCTCTACGTCTTTGGAGTGTGGGAGGAAACTGAAGCAGCCGAAGAAATCCTACGCAGGAGAACGTACTAAATCCGTACAGACTACACCCATAGTCATGATCGAACCAGCATCTCTGGCGATGTATGGCAGCAACTCGACCGCTGTGCCACTGTGCCGCCCTTTAGGTATCCTGCTTTAAGGAGGGAGGCTGGAGTCCCAGCAGTGGCTACCGTGAGAAACAGCATCATTAGGTACTCGAGGCTTGTGTTTAATTGCAAGAAGCTGAAAGAATCTGCCATTTTAAGAACCAATTTAGTCTCTTCAGTGAAGAAAAAGCTGTAAGCAAAGGTGGATGAAACCTCTATGTATGGGTATAGCCACAATTCCGTTCAATAACATAATCAAGCTTTAAGAATCAAATCATAGGTATACAATCAATTAATTTGTATGGAAATGCTGCACTTACTTTAGAAATGAACAAAGATTAACCTTTAAAAAGTGACACAGAAATTGCATGGCCTAAGAGCTACAGGGGCAACATTTGCAGTCAGTGGTAAAGTAACAGTGTTTCTGCTGACCTCTGTGAAAACTCCCCACACCATCTAACCATTTCTGTGGTAAAAGCTTCCCTTTTTCCAACTGTTGCAGCTAAGCATCAGTTCAAGGAGATCACTGGCATCTGACAGCTGTGATGCCATGTGACTCCAGACCCACCAACCCTTTGCTGGCTCCACAACAGAGGGCAAGAAGGAGCAGGCAATCAGGAACACCAGCATTTTCACCCAAGCCCACATCCCGTGAGTGAGTAAGTAAACTCAATATTGCAGCTGCAAGTGTACGTCCAAGGCAGGGTATCTTGCTGCGAGTGATTCACCTCCTGACATCTCAAAGCCTTTCCACCGTTTAGAGGGCATAATACAGGAGCACAGTTAAATAATAAACAATCTGCTGAAGGACCTCAATAGGTTGAGTAGCATCTGAGGAGGGAAATGGACAGTTGATGTTTCAGCTTGGAATCCTTCATCTGCACTGAGGACGAAGATGAATTGTGCCAACATGAAACATCAGGTGTTCATTTCCCTGCACAGATGCTGCTCGACTCACTAAATTCTTCCAGCTGTTTCATATTCCAGCACCTGAATTTTGTCTGAACCTGTGTCTGCATGATTGAATAATCTCTGCTTGCACATGCGATTGTAACTTCAACAAGAAGCTCAATGCCGTGTTGATTGGCACCCCAGCCATCATCAGTCTGAAGAAGGGTCTCGACCCGAAACATTGCCCTTTCTTTCTCTCCAGAGATGCTACCTGTCCCGCTGAGTTACTCCAGCATTTTATGTCTATCTTCGATTTAAACCAGCATCTGCAGTTCTTTCCTACATAACATGATTTATTTATGGATAGGGTGCTAATTCCATTCTCTACACCATTCTCTACACCATTGGTGCATCACATGTTAGAACTTAGAAAATAGAACATAGAACATAGAACAGTACAGCACAGGAAGGGGCACTTCAGCCCACAATGTTTGTGCAGAACATGATGCCAAATTAAACAGATCTCATCTGGCTGTATATGATCCATATCCTTCCATACCCTCCTCTTACATGTGCCTCTTAAATGCCACTATCATATCTGCCTCCACAACCACACTGGCAATGTGTTCCAAGCCTCCACTACTCTGTGTAAAAAATTTGCCCTGCACACCTCCATTAAACTTTACCCCTTCACCTTATAAGTATAGCGTTGGACATTTTCACTCTGGGAAAAAGGTATTGACAGTCTACCTTATCAAAGCCTCTCATAATTCTATATGCAAAATGAGTTGTATCTGACACAGACATTGTGCACCAAAGAGCCTATTTCTGTGCAATTCTGTTCTATGTTCTATACTCCTGCGTTATTCCATCAGTCTGAAGAAGGGTCTCGACCCAAAACATCACCCATTCCTTCTCTCCCGAGATGCTGCCTGACCTGCTGAGTTACTCCAGCATTTTGTGAATAAATCGGGTTGTACCAGCATCTGCAGTTATTTTCTTATACTACTTGTTATTCCATCAGCATCTATTAACTGACAGTGATTTCCATCTTTAAGAAGGACACGATATTCCGGCACAGGCACTTGGAAACACTAACACCTGATGGCTCCCTTCTATGTTGCACACCACGTTGACTTGGAAATCTATCCGTTTTTCTTCCTCATTCCTGGGTGCAGCTCCTGGAGCTCCCTCTCCGACACCCCAGTCCTTTACCAGAAGGACCGCTGCAGTTCAAGCGGGACATTTACTGCCACCTATGCACACGCAATTCAACGTTAGCAAAGAATGGTGCCCTTGACAGTGAAGGTTGCATTTTGAAAAATTAAAAAATAACAAAAATAACTTTGTGTTTTCTTTGTAAAAGTACACATCTGTGAAAACCAAAAGCAGCTATCTTACAGAATATTACAGATGAACATCACTAGTTTTACTGTCTTTACTAAATCAAGGGCCTGGCTTTAAATGTTCTGAATGTCATTTTAAAATCCCACTTCTTACCGATCTGTAGCTCAGGATTATTTTCATACAGGCACCACTCCACGCTGCAGTCACAGTGAGACTTCTCAAATAAATTGTCCAGAATTTCTCGCACAGTCTGCCTTTCATCAACCATCAGAGTTTTACTGCTGTTGTCGTTCATAAGGACCTTGACAACAAGCTGGAAGGTAAATGTGATTTTGATTGAACACGCATGAATGATCTAATACTTTCCAACTAGCATTTAGTTGCAAAATACAACTATCAATGTATTCCCTGAAATTTAGACGGTTAATGAAAGATTTGATTAATTTGATTGATGAGGAGAAACTATAATCATAAGAACATGAATATTATGTTAGTAAACTCTCCTGTACTAATCACTGAACCCTTAACGTTCTCAGTATTCAAGATATCCAATATCGGGTTACTGATGGTCAGCGTGGCCTCGGTGGATTGATGGGACGTTTTCCATGCTGTTTTCTAGGTGCATTTATTATTGTCATATGTACCAAGATACAGTGAAACACATTTTTTGTACCCTATCCAAACAGATCAGATACACTACGCATAAATAAAATCAAGTCAAACTCAAGTACAATAAATAGAGCAAAGGGAAAGATACACAATGCAGAATATAGTTGTATACAGAATGCAGCTTTGTAGTGCATCAGTACTAAAGACAAAGACAATGTCCGCTATGGGGCAGATGTGAATCAGACAGTACCCTGACTTATGGAAGGAATGTTAAGAAGCCTTATTACAGATGAACATCACTAGTTTTACTGTCTTTACTAAATCAAGGGCCTGGCCTTATACACTGGAATTTAGAAGGATGAGAGGGGATCTTATCGAAACGTATAAGATTATTAAGGGGTTGAACATGTTAGAGGCAGGAAACATGTTCCCAATGTTGGGGGAGTCCAGAACCAGGGGCCACAGTTTAAGAATAAGGGGTAGGCCATAGAGAACAGAGATGAGGAAAAACTTTTTTAGTCAGAGAGTTGTAAATCTGTGGAATTCTCTGCCTCAGAGGGCAGTGGAGGCCAATTCTCTGAATACATTCAAGAGAGAGCTAGATAGAGCTCTTAAGGATAGCGGAGTCAGGGGGTATGGGGAGAAAGCAGGAACGGGGTAATGATTGAGAATGATCAGCCATGATCACATTGAATGGCGGTGCTGGCTCAAAGGGCCGAATGGCCTACTCCTGCACCTATTGTAAAAAAAACAAGGGGAAGAAGCTGTTCCTGAGTCTGTGGTTGCACACATTCAAACATCTGTACCTTCTGCGGGCTGGGAGCAGGGAGAACTAAACTATTTAGGGATTAACTATTGAGTGGATAACCTAAATATTAGAGATAGTCTTCTGGAAATAGTTATAAAAGTCTTCTTTATTGAAGGGTACTGGAAGTATGGAATTCTTTTCCCACTAATGGCAGTTAATTCTGGTTCAATGGCTAACTAAACCAGACCTTTGGTTTGCTAACAAAGGCATTAATGATATTGGACAATGGTTGGGACGTGGAGTGAGGTTATGGATCAAGTGTGTAGAAAGGAACTGAAGATGCTGGTTTATACTGAAAAGAGACACAAGTGCTGGAGTAACTCAGTGGGTCAGGCAGCATCTCTGGAGAAACAGGATAGAAGAAGAAGTGTCCCAACCCGAAACGTCACCCATCCTTTTTCTTCAGAGATGCTGTCTGACCCACTGAGTTACTCCAGCGTTTTGCATCTATCTTAGGTGACAGATCAGTCATGGTCTCATTAAATGGTGGAGCACGAATTAGCGGCAAAATGAAGTCTGCATGTTCCTACATTCACAAAATTTCCAATTATCCAATAATTTCATCCAAATTGCATTTTGTTGTATCAACAAAAAGGCCAGATGTCTCGGTGCCTTGAAGTAAAATGGGAACTGATTTCTTAATATTTCTTTCTCTAAGGACATGAGTTTTGGAAGTCACCGCATAAGCTATGTAGGAAAATAACTGCTGATGCTGGTATAAATCAAAGGTATCACAAAATGCTGGAGTAACTCAGCAGGTCAGGCAGCATCTCAGGAGAGAAGGAATGGGTGACTTTTCCGGTCGAGACCCTTCTTCAGACTGATCTATGTGGTGACCTCCAAATCTATCAGAAATGGTTCCAGTTTGTGGCAGGGTCTGAAGGCTAGGCCTTGATCAATCTAATGTTTAACTGGGATATTTCTGCTGCCCCGCAGTAAAAAAGGGCAGGAAGATAGGCTTTGCACTACCGAGACCTCTCCCATTGCTCCATTAGGGGCAATCATCAGGAAATGTGAAAGACCGTTAGATGTATCCTTTGTTTTTTGTCTTCCTTATTTCTTAGTTCCTTATTCCCTGCACATAGTCTGATTAAGATCAATAGCCAAGGAGGAACAAGCATCTTTCGTACGACACAGTGCTGATGCCTGTGCGCATCAAGACATTGCCTGAAGAAGCAGCCATTTCACACTGTGGTCTAGACAAGATTAAATATTTTTTTCCTGTAATAGTCGAACAAAATAGACCAGCAGTTCTAAGTAATTAGTGAACAGATTTAGAGGAAGTGTCAAAGATCTATGAATAGAATTCCCAAACTTTATCTGCTTACAGCAGTAATAGATATAATGTTGCATTGACAGTGGGATATTTGAGAAGGCGTTGTGATCTAGTGGCATGTGACCCTTTTCTGGTCTCTGAAATAACCCCAAAAATCTCCCAACTCCTGGTAACATCTGAATTATTGAGATGGAAAAGTTACAGCTAGATATTCATGAGACAGAAATAACTATTTTAAAGAGCTAATATTAAATAGAGCCTGACTTATTAGCTTTAATTACAGGAATTCATTCAGCTGGCTCCAAACCATGGCCTGGCATGTTCTGATCTTGCCTTTTGGTCAATAGAATGTGCCAATGTTGGGCAATGGCGATGCTCCACCCATTCTATCAGAAGTCTAGCTTAGTTTAATTTAAAGATACACTGCGGAAACAGACCCTTCCGCCCACCGAGTCCACGCCAACTAGCACAATCCTAATTTCTAAGCACAATTTTTTTTTTTTAATCGAAACCAAATTAACCTACAAACTTGTATGTCTTTGGAGTGTGGGAGAAAACCAGAACTGGGGAAAACTTATGCGTTCACGAGGAGAACATACAAACTCCGTATAGACAGCACCCATAGTTTGGATAGAACCCGGGTCGCTGGCGCTGCAAGACAGCAACTCTACCGGTGCGCCACCATGCCACGCAGTTATGGATTCAGCCTCCACTTCAGGACATGAGGGCATGTTCTGGGCCAGACCACCAGTAGGCTAAATTGTGAAATTTTGGAATCTATCGATCCATCTACTTCCATCTGTATCACACAACAAACATGGGAGGAAAGCTGACTTAAAATAAAAAAAAATCTATGAGATTCCTGGTCTTTGTTGGAAAGTTGTGTTGGTTTAGAAATGTTAAGTTATTATGATAGTCCTTGTGGACCATCTGTCCATGGGAGAACAGTGCAGAATATGTTGCCTCCTTTAAAATGTAATTCTTACTCCCAATTCGAACAATCCCAAAAATTGCCAGTTCGATTAGAATTGCCGAGTCCACTAGAATTCCCTGCAGGGGAAGCTACGAAAATTGAATTTCGAGTTCAAATTTGCACATGTAAGCCAGTTCTTTAAGAGCAAATAAGTAAAAAATCAATGGGGATAAGTAAAATATCACATTTTTGATATTTTTCTGCTGGATTAAGGCTAAAATGTACTAAGAGTGCAGTTGTGTAAAGTTCTCCACTATTAGTATTAACTATGATATCTGAATGATAATATGCTGCCAAATCATTCAATAGCTTTTACATTTATAGTTAACTGTTAGATTGTGCCAGATTATGCAAAGTCAAAGCACACCAAAGGACCATTGCTAAATTCCTCAGGGATACAAGGGATTTATTCCATTAACTCTCAATAGTTTTGCTTGGTTGTTGGGGGTTTCGGGACTATTGCAACGAGATTCCCTCGTGTATTCAATAGTTTGTGATGAGAGAGATTGTTGATTTGCCAAGCTTCATTTTGCTCATGGAGAATTGAACAAGTGTTTAGATGGTATATCAATGATGTAACTACCCTCATATCCCTCAACCGTATCATACAACAAACATGGGAGGAAAGCTGAAATTTTTGGGGGTAAGTATTTCGGTGAAGCTTGCAAGGCAGTGGTGGAGTTTGACAGTGGGCTTTAAGAGTCCATCCTGTGATGCTCATGAGACACGATGTCTAAAATCTTACAACTTGGAAGAGTGTGATTTAGTTTGACCACCTTTAGCTTGCTGACCAAATACACATTTGCCGACAGTTTTGTTCTTCCACTGACCTTTTTAACCTTTGCTTCTTTCAGCTTTTCCAAAGCAAGTTTAATCTTGTCAGTTTTTTCCTTGGCTTTTTGTTCCTCCTGCAAAAAAAAGATGATGACTTATCGAAAAATCGTCTGGATTCAAAATTAATATTGCCCATTAGAAATGTTTCTTTCTGAAGTATGTGATTCTTTTACTTGAACATATTTCTGTTCTCTGCCATTAAGACACCTAATGCCATTGTTCCCAAGACAGGCAATGGTTTCAATTCCATCTTAGAACAGTACAGCACAGGAACAAGTCCACAATGGGCTGAAGGGCCTGTTCTTCATTTTTTTCTTAATTATTATATCTTCCCCGGAGAAGGAAATGGGCAAATCAGGAAGAACAGTCACTGTGTGGTATTGGATAATTCACAGTGGACTTGAATGTCCTTTAGTGAGATGTGCGGAAGATGACACATACACATGCTGCTCAAGATCATTATTTCACCCACCAACCCTACATTACAAAGAGACAGATTATGTAATAGCCACTTTTTGGAACATGTGCACAAAGTGCAACATTGCTACATTTTACCAGCATAAAAACTGTCTTCGGAGTTTAAGTCAATCAATTTCATTTAACATTTTCCATGATGATATTGAATTGATAACAGACCAAAATTCATTTAAATTCCTTTTTAGGAACCTACAAGAATAAAGCATTGTATAAAGACTGGAAGAAATTAGTTACAGCAATCTTTCCTCATATATTCGTCTTAGTCCCTATTATTGCCCGGAAAAGTTTCTGCAAAGCATATTGTGAAAAGTTTGATAATTGAAGATGCACCAGGAATGAAACATTGTCTCACTCCTCAAGAATCATGTGAGAAATTCAAAAAAATATATAGCCTTAACCTGCCGGTCCTAAACTCTCCCATTAGTGGAAACATCCTCTCCAAATCCACTTTATCCAGATCTTTCACTATTCGGTAAGTTTCTACGAGGTCCCCCCTCATCCTCCTAAACTCCATCGATTAGAGGCCCAGTGCCATCAAATGCTCATCATATGTTAACTCCTGGATTATTCTTGTAAAACTCTTCTGGACCCTCTCCAGAGCCAGCACATCCTCAGATATAGTGCCCAAAATTGCTCACAATATTCCAAATGCGGCCTGACCAGTGCCTTATAGAGCCTCAGTATTACATCTCCGTTTTTGTATTCTAGTCCTCTTGAAATAATTGACTCCATTTACACCGCACGTGCTGCTTCGGCAAGACCACCAGCAAAATCAAAGACGAGTTGCATCCCAGCCTTTCCCTCTTCTCCCCTCTCCCATCAGGAAAGAGGGATAGAAGTGTGAAAACACACACCTCCAGATTCAGGGACAGTTTCTTCCCAGCTGTCAACAGGCAACTGAACCATCCTACCAAAAACTAGAGAGCAGTCATGAGCTACTACCTACTTCGTTGAAGACCCTCGGACTATCTTTGGTCAGACTGTACTGGACTTTATCTTGCACTAAACGTTATTCATGTTATTCCCTTTATCATGTTTCTGTACACTGTGCATGGCTCGATTGTAATCATGTATTGTCTTCCGACTGATTGGTTAGCATGCAACAAACGGTTTTCACTGTAACTCAGTACATGTGGCAATAAACTCAACTCAAGCTATTTCTGGGATGTGGGAGGAAACAGGAGTATTTGTGGGAAATAAGCAGTTACAAACTTCACACACACAGCAAAGGTCAGGATCAAACGTATGTCACTGGAGTCATGAGGCAACTGCAACACTTGCTGCATGACTGTGCCCCTCTACTATAGACTATCCCAGGTAGGGATGGCAGATTTCCTCCCTCAAAGGAAATTGGTGCATATTTAAGACAATTTGGTGGCATCATAGACACCACGGCTGAAGCTGTATGTTTTAAATTCCAGCTTTACTTAATTTAGTTTAGTTGTGTTTAGAGATACAGCGAGGAAACAGTGTGCCCTTCAGCACACTGAGACCGTGCTGACTAGCGATCCCCGTACAATAGCACTATCCTACACACCAGGGACAAATTACAATTTTAGCAAAGCAAATCAACCTACAGACCTGTATGTCTTTGGAGTGTGGGTGGAAACCGGAGCACGCAGAGAAAACTCATGCGGTCATGGGGTGAACGTGCAAACTCCGTACAGACAGCATAGTCAGGGTCGAACCCTGGCGCTGTGAGTCAGCAACTCTACCACTGCTCCGCAGTGCTGCTCTTAAAGTAAAGTCTAAAGTAAGCTCTAATGTCTTATTACTAAATTTATTTCACATTCTTCATGGAAGAGCTAGCTTTTTAATTTTGATACATATTTTATCCTAACCCTCCAGCTTCTTTATTTCTGTAAAAATAGAACACCATGCTGACTTTGGAGCTGTGCAATGCACAAGAAACTCGATCACAATGAAAAATCTTGCAATGTAACTCTGGCGCATGCGGTCAAATGTTTTTGCAAAATTGCTGATTTGGATTCTAGCATTAACCTTAAGGACTTGAAACTCTGTTGCATAGTCGCTGATTTTTAAACAATGTGCAATAGTTTTCAATTGTAAAATCAATTGTGCGATTTGATCTGACTATGTGGTGTGATTTGAAATTGTATTGGCCTTACAGACGACATTTTGGCCACAATATCTCTGAAGAAACTGTTTGGGCCGAAAATGGAAGAAGGGGTCTTTTCAGTTATAAGTTAAGAAACGTCACCCATTCCTTCTCTCCTGAGATGCTGCCTGACCTGCTGAGTTACTCCAGCATTTTGTGAAATAAATACCTTCGATTTGTACCAGCATCTGCAGTTATTTTCTTACAGTTAAAAGACAGTAGTTCCCTGCCAAAGTTCATCATGAATGATTATCACTGAAGCTTCTACAATATGCCATGTACCTTTAAGCTTGCACCTGCTTTCTTTGGAGATAGTGCTGATTGATTATTCTGATAATACTTCAAGGGGTATGATGTTTAGAGTCATAGGGTCATAGAGCATGGAAACAATTTGTGTGCTGCATGACTCTATGAGACTATGATTAATTGTGTCTATTATTTGTAAGAGATTCCCACCAGTGTGGGTTTCTATTCAGCATCATTTTTATCATGCGTCCTATTATGCTAAACTAAATGTTAAAAAACAACTTTTGAAGGATTTGTAGGACTCATGACTGTGACCACTTTAAACTTTGCAGTGTTAGAAACTGCTCTGCATGGATATGGCCTTCATTCCATTGACGGTCGATCGACCTTGTACATTAAAGACTGTGTAGTATCTACACAGATTCTGTTCATGCTCCCCATCCTGACATTGAAATTCTTCTAATTTCTGTCCAATGCATGTTGGAAAGCAGACTGTTGCTGCATGAAGCCTAATACCTTTTGTTGTTGGCTACCAGAAGATGCAACAGTACATTGTGATGGCTTATGGCCCTCCGACAATAGCCAGCTGATGCCAGATCACATCCTGGACTTGAAAATGTTCTGCCATTACTTGAGATAGCAGTGGAAGACTTATCATTAGAAGTTAGGGATAAGGAGTAGGCCATTTAGGACTGAGATGAGGAAAACCCTTTTCACCAATTGAGTTGTGAATCTGTGGAATTCTCTGCTGCAGAAGGCAGTAGAGGCCGATTCACTGGATGTTTTCAAGAGAGAGTTAGATATAGCTCTTAGGGTTAACGGAATCAAGGGATATGGGGAGAAAGCAGGAACGGGGTACCAATTTGGATGATCAGCAGTGACTCTGGAAAGCAGGAGAACAACCAACAATGCCCTGCCGCCCAGAACAACCAACCCAGTTATGCCAATTGCCTTTGTTCGGGAGGGGGAACAAAAGCAACGGAACATTCCACCAAGGACAAGGTGTGGACAGCTGGAGGCAGCCCGGGACTGGCAGATGCTGGTGGATGTGGACCAACGGCTTACAGTTCCATCAGAGATAGCCATCACCAACTTGAGGCCTGATCTTGTCCTCTGGCCCAACTCTCAGCGCATGGTGTATTTTGTGGAGCTCACAGTCCCTTGGGAGGATGCTGTGCAGGAAGCCTTTGAAAGAAAGAAACTGCGCTACACAGAGCTTGCAGCGGAGGCAGAACAGCGGGGCTGGAGAGCAAAGATCTGCCCGGTAGAAGTTGGATGTCGAGGATTTGTGGCAACGTCTACCGTAAGACTGATAAAGGACCTGGGGATCAGTGGACAAGCCCTACCAAGCCAGGCTATCAAGGAAACATCACGGGTGGCAGTGGCTCTGGCTGAAGAGGAAAGACCCCATCTGGTCTCCCAAATAAGCCGGCTAGGCAGATGCAGAGGGGGGTGGTTCTGGGACGCCAGAATGCACTGCTGAGCCTACTGGAGACGTCGTGGGTCCAATCAGCGAAACGTCGATGAAAGTAGGTGCCCACTTGATAACCCCAATGACCTGTCTGCCTAGCCTTTCTCAACATCGGAGGAGCATAGGTGAGTGCATAAGCCTCCCATCACCACCGGGAGCAAGTTGACATTTGGCACTTTGGATTTCTAACATCTTGTCCTGTGTATTTGGAAACAATGGTGGTGCTGGCTCAAAGGGCCAAATGGCCCACTCCTGCACCTATTTACTATGTTTCTAAGGTTGAACAGCCTTGGAGACAAAGGTTGCCCTTCTCCTCTGTGTCCTACAGCCTGGGCAGCGAAGCCAGCGCCCTGAGGGGAGCCACTCAAACGCAGAGAACAGGACGTGTGAGGGGTCCTGTAAAATCCTGCCAGCTGACCTTAGCATCTGCTGGTCGCATAGGGTGGAGAGGGCTCTGACAGGGAGCCCAATAATTTTGTAACAGACTTTGGCTGTGCTCTGCAGGCGGTTTCTGTTCTGAAGGCTGATGGAGTGGAACCAGCAGGTGAAGGAGACCGTGATGACGCTCTCAATGACGGAGTAGTAAAACGTTATGAGGATGTCTTTACTGACCCCAAAGGAGTTGAGCTTCCTCAGGAGATACTGCCGCTGCTGGCATTTCCTGAGGATACCCTCTGTGTTGGAGGCAAACATCAGCAGGTTGTCGAAGATTGTGCCCAGGTACTTATATTCCTCAACAATCACCACAGTCTTCCCGTCACTAGTGGTGATGACTGCCGCAGCCAGTTCCCTCTGCTTGTTGGAGAAGGTCATTATCATCTCCTTGGGCTTGTTTGCATTTAGTTCAAGACAGGAGTTGTCGCACCAGTCCACAAACTCATGAAGAGCTGAGCTGTGGTGCTGTGAGGGGCCTGAGAGCAGAGATCGGAGAACTGTGTCATCAGCGTACTTGACTAAATGACAGTTTGGCTGGGTGGACCTGCAGTCATCAGTGCACAGAATGAAGAGCAGGGGTGAGGGGATACAGCCCTGCGGGGAGCCAGTTGATGTGTGAAGGAGGTTGGAGAAGGTGTTAATGACCAGCACACTCTGTGACCTGTTGGTGAGAAAGTCCATTATCCACAGGATTAGTCGGTCATCTAGGTGGAAACGGGTGGTGAGTTTCTTTGCAAGAATGTGTGGCTGCAGGGTGTTGAATGCAGAGGAGAAGTCTGCAAACAGGAGTCTGGCTGTAATGTTGGGAAATTCCAGATGTTTATGTATGGTGTCTATAATAAATTACAAAGGGATTGGCAGGCCAAGGAAGACCTCCACAGCTGATGACAGAAGAATTCTCTTCATAATAAAGAAAAATCCCCAAACACCTGTCCGACAGATCAGAGACACTCTTCAGGAGTCAGGTGTGGATTTGTCAATGACCACTGTCCGCAGAAGACTTCATGAACACAAATACAGGGACTACGATGCAAGATGCAAACCACTGGTTAGCCGTAAAAATAGGATGGCCAGGTTACAGTTTGCCAAGAAGTACTTAAAGGAGCAACCACAGTTCTGGAAAAAGGTCTTGTGGACCGAAAATATGACAATTTACTTATATCAGAGTGATGGCAAGAGCAAAGTATGAAGGAGAGAAGAAACTGCCCAAGATCAAAAGCATACCACCTCATCTGTGAAGCACGGTGGTGGTGTGTGTTCTGGCCTGGGCATGTATGACTGCTTACGGTACAGGCTCACTTATCTTTATTGATGATACAACTGCTGATGGTAGTAGCATAATGAATTCTGAAGTGTATAGACACATCCTATCTGCTCAAGTTCAAACAAATGCCTCAAAACGTATTGGCCGGTGGTTCATTCTACAGCAAGACAACGATCCCAAACATACTGCTAAAGCAACAAAAGGAGTTTTCAAAGCTAAAAAATGGTCCATTCTTGAGAGGCCAAGTCAATTGCCTGATCTGAAGCCAATTGAGCATGCCTTTTATATGCTGAAGAGAAAACTGAAGGGGACTAGCCCCCAAAACAAGCATTAACTAAAGATGGGTGCAATACAGGCCTGGCAGAGCATCACCAGAGAAGACACCCAACAACTGGTGATGTCCATGAATCGCAGACTTCAAGCAGTCATTGCATGCAAAGGATAGGTAACAAAATACTAAACATGACTACTTTCATTTACATGACATTGCTGCGTCCCAAACATTATGGTGCCCTGAAATTGGGGGTCTATGTATAAACATTGCTGTAATTTCTACATGGTGAAACCAAAATGTATAAAAATGGCCTTTATTAAAACCTGACAATGTGCACTTTAATAGATTTGTTCTATTACAAATCTCAAATTGTGGAGTACAGAGGCAAATAAATAAATGATGGGTCTTTGTTGCAAACATTATGGAGGGCACTGTATGTTCAGCACAAACATTGTGGGCCGAAGAGCCCATTCCTGCACTGTACTGTTCTATGTACTGAAATGCAACAATGAAATTCTGACTTGCAGCAGCAGCACAACAGGTTTGCGCTGACTGGTTAGCAGGCAACAAAAGCTTTTCATTGTACCTCGGTACACGTGACAATAAGCTAAACTAAACTAAAGCAGATACAGGATTATTTATGCACAATTGTACTATGCAACTGAAGAGTCCAAAAACAATGACATTATTTTAATCCTTTACACCATCCAACTCTTTGTACTCTGCCACTCATCCTATTAATACTGGTGACAGACATTCTGAAACTCCTCCTTTTGACAGAAAAATCTGTGCATTTTATCCATAATTGGGTAACTTTCACTAAATTTCCTAACCATTTCCACCTTCAGCACCTCCTACCGTATTCGTTTTTGTGAAGTGTCTGAAAGCGTTTTTACACCAAACATACCATATAAAGAAACATAAGGTTCCAACATACTGCAAGTATAAACATGCCCACAAGCCTTAAAATGTCAAAGCAGCTTTCCCTTGGTACAATTCAACATAAGCGCTGGTTAATTGCATAATGCGCACTGTTAGTTTCTTCAACTCATAGCATTGAATGTACTGCACCAGTATTCTGCTGTATTTATAGTGGCTGCTTTTCCACTGCTGTGATCATTGTGGTTTGGCTTCATTTCACAGAAGCGTAGAGATGGATGCTATTTGGCCCATTATGAATGGCTGCTCTTTGAAAGAGCTGCCAATTCATCCCAATCCCCTGCTGTTTCCTCGTTTATTTTTTATTGAATTTGCTTCATGACCCTTTGTGCAATGTGGATCATAAAATCATTTTGTTTCCTCTTGCAGGCTGTCTTTGGGCTACGTGAGGGTTCCTTTTCGGAGAAATGTCTGCAAGGTGATTTCTCCGTAAATCAGAAACAATTATTTTCTATAGCAACCCAGATTGTTCTATAATTCTATAATTCAGATTCTATAATTCTTTAAGTTCATTGAATATCCATAATAGTAAAATAATTGCATAACTTTCACTCATTTTCTTAACCTTTTCCACCCTATATTTACATTTTGTTCTTTTGCATATTACCTTAAATTGTATCTCCTGGGTACCAACCCATCAGCTGATAGATTATTTTATCCTTCTTTATGATTTTACACTTCTCTGCAATAGCAGAGCAGTCTTATTTATTTCTAGACGCAGCAAGTTGCTGTATTCGCAGCAAGTTCCTTTGCATCAATTGAATACATCTTCTCCATGTTCTCTGAAAGGTCATGATATCCTTTGATAGGTGTGTACAAATTGTGGTGGGTTTAATCATGGTAAGCAGAAGGGAGCTGTTACCTTTATCAATGGTGCAAAGACCAAGGGATAGAAAAGGTGAAGTATACACATGAAACATAAGGAAATGTTTCTTTACAGGGAATTAGAAAGACAACTTACAGTGCAGGGTGAAAGAAAAGTCAAATGGGTCTGAAAAAGTTGTTTTCCGGAGAACTGGCAGGAAAGCACTAAGGACCAAATGGCCTTGTGGTCTGTCCAGAATTAGACAATCATCAGCAAACCTTCAGCTTTACAAAGTAGACAAGGTCTTAGTGCTTTCTTTGACAATAAGTGAGTTCGGTATCTCGACCGCACATGCACAGGTCATAGGTCACGAGTGCTAAACATTCTCACTGGCTGAGCTGTTGTGTGTATACAGGCCTGCATTTCATTCATATTTTTCAGTTTTGCTTCTTCGAGGTATGAAAATACTGCTTTCAAAACTATTAATTAGGTGTATTTATGGTCAATTTGTACAAAACTATGATGATTTTGTATGTTTTATTGCTTTATGCTTCCCTACAGGAAGGGTCTTGCCCTGAAACGTCAGCCATTCCTTCTCTCCAGAGATGCTGCCTGTCCCAGTAAGTTACTCCAGCATTTTGTGTTTCTGGGTGATATTATAGGGAGGGTTTGATCAGACAAACCGCTCTGCTGGATGCTGACCTCTGCAGCTGTCTAATCGCTGCACGAACAGCAGCTTCAAGTTTACAGTGGCCATCCATTGACATTCCAGACTGTAGCCACTGCCCGCCCAAAGCAGCAATTCATTCACTCAAACGTTTGTTTTTCTTTTGCATCGCCGACAATCCAAGAACGATTGATAAAACCAAGAATAACTCGTGGTTTGGGAAGTGCGACATATTCCCGCTTGAGGAGCAGCTCCGGTACAAGATCCAATGCAAAAGAAAATCATCACGATATCGCTCACTCACCGAAGCATAAAGCAATAAAACCTACAAAATCATTGTAGTTTTGCACAAATTAACCATAAATGCACCTAATTAATAGTTTTGATAGCAATATTTTCTTACCTCGAAGAAGCAAAACTGGAAAATACGGATGAAATGCAGGTCTGTATACACACAACAGCTCAGCCGGCCAGAATGTTTAGCGCTCGTGACCTATGACCTGCGGAAGCGCGGTCGAGATACTGAACTCGTTTATTACTAATTGGGGATATATTAGCTCTCAGCATTGTTAGAGTAAAGCTTTTATTTAAATAGTCAAGCACTTGCGAGAATCTTATTCTGGAATGTTCCGGCAGCTATAGTACAGGAACTCTGTTGTCAGCAAATAAAAATTAAGCCTGATCACCAAAATACTCTGCATTCTGTCTCTGGCAAAGTGATTAGTACAGTTTCTCATTTCTAATTTTAAACCTCCGACCAAGTTTCTCTTCTCAACTACTTTAGTTGTTGCTTCATGCAGGACTCTGATTGTACAAACACGGACACCCTCATGAACCACGTCTTCAAATAGGCTCATAGAGCCAGATAGCCCACGGAAACAGGTCCTTTTGCCCGTCATGTCAATACTGATTGTTCCCCCCCACCTATACCTATCCCATTTACTCACATTGGGTCTGTAACCTTCTATGTCTTGGCTATTCAAATGCAAATTTGACTAGACAGTTAATTTTACTTAGATCATAAGTTCCAGGAGCAGAATTAGGCCATTCGGCCCATCAAGTCTACTCTGCCATTCAATCATGGCTGATCTGTCTTTCCCTCTCAACCCCATTCTCCTGCCTTCGCCCCATAACCCCTGACACCCCTGACACCCATACTAATCAAGAATCTGTCAATAACCACCTTAAAAATATCCATTGACTTGGCCTCCACAGTTGTCTGTGGCAATGAATTCCACAGATTCACCACCCTCTGCCTAAAGAAATTCCTTATCATCTCCTTTCTAAAGGTACGTTGTTTTATTCTGATCCTAAATTCTCCCACTAGTGGAAACATCCTCTCCACATTCACTCTATCCAGACCTTTTACTCATTGGAAGTTTCAATGAGGTCCCCCTCATCCTTCTAAACTCCAGCAGGTACAGGCCCAGTGCCTTCAAACGGTCATCATTGATTTGATTTGATTGATCTTCATTGATTTTTCAATATTTTTTACCCCCTCAAACCAAACTCTCACTGAATTCTTACCTCTGTTAACGGTTCTGGAGGTTCTGGAGGGGGTGGTGATGGATGCGGCAGAGAAACTGACGGGATCGGGCCAAATAAGTCAACCGGAGGTGGTGGTAAATCATAACTTGGTGCCTCTGTGTGCCTGGTTGGTGGCTTCGGAGGCCCTCCTGAGTGAACATTGGGAATATCTGGCGTGGTGGTGGTATTCCAAATGTCTGGAGCTGGTGAGGCTTGAGATGTAACATTACAGCTTTTCTCTGTCTCATTGATCCCTTGCATCAAGTCAGCCATTAAGGCATCAAAGTCGGTTTCTTCCAGTTCTTCGAGAGACTCTAATGAAACAAAGGAGCAATATTAAAATGGAATGGTATATCTAAAAGAACAAATTCACGAGAGAGGAATATATAGTGCACTGGATTACTCTCCAGTAATCACAGCCCTTTGAACACAGATGTCAGTAATGAGCTAAAAGTATTCTCTGCCTGTTGGGGTGAAATGAGTCTTAGTAAGATTAATGAAACACATTTTAAAGTGCATGTGCAAAGGGTCAAAAAGCCTTCTTTTATATTATGGCTTATGTTTTTTAATGATTCTATGCTCAGTGCATTTCTGGATGAAACACAACACAAAGCTGCAACACAAAGCTGCTTCAAATTAGTCTGGCTAGAAACATTTTATGGAGTATAAGTTAACCCTGATGCAAATAGCAAAATCTGTATATCCAGTGTCATGGATCCATACATGGACTCAAGGTTCTTCGGCCCATCTTGTCCATGCCAGTAGGCATTCGGGGCTGGCATTAGGCTCTATTTGCTCGCATTAGGCCCAAATCTCTCAACTTGACCTTTTTTTCCTGGCACGCTGGAGGTTGCAGGGTGACCCGATAGAAGTGTATAAAATTCTGAGAGGAATAGATAGGATAGACAATCAGAATCTTTTCCCCAGGATCAAAATTCAAATAATAGAGACCATAGCATTAAGGTGAGAGAGGTAAAGTTGAAATGAGATGTGCAGGGCAAGTTTTTTTACACTGAGGGTGATGAGCATGGTGATTGTGCTCCCATGGGTAGTGTTGAAGCAGGTATTTCTTCTTTAGTGGCATTTAAAATACTTTTGAATAGATACATGGTTGCACAAGGAATGGATGGATATGTGTTATGTGCAGATAGATAAGTGATGGTATGTAGGTTAATTGGCTGGGTAAATGTAAAAATTGTCCCTAGTGGGTGTAGGATAATGTTAATGTACGGGGATCGCTGGGCGGCACGGACTTGGAGGGCCGAAAAGGCCTGTTTCCGGCTGTATATATATGATATGATATGATATGATATGATGGTCTTGGCATCATGTTCAGTACAGACATCATTGTGCTGTACTGTTCTATGATAGGATAACAGAACTTGGTTTTGGACCTATTCTAATGATTGAGGTGAACTGCCAGTATCTGTCAGCATTGTCTTGTTGAAGAGTCAATAGGTAAATGAAGGGCCTATCATTTAGGTTTCCTCACAAATGTTGATCTATGATGAGCGGTACTCCATTCTTCAGCCCTCAACTAAAGATCATTCAGTTATCAAATCATAAAGTATGATTTGGAAGAGGGTATTAGAAGCAACACTAGCGAGTTTGCGGATGACACAAAGCTGCGTGTAAACTGGATGGGTTTAAGGTAAACAGTGTAAACTGTGAAGAGGATGTTAGGAGGTTGCAGGGTGCCAGGACAGGTTGAGTGAGTGGGCAGATGCGTGGCAGATGCAGTATAATAGAGATAAATGTGAGGTTATCCACTTTGGCGGCAAAAACAAGGAGGCAGATTATTATCTCAATGGTGTTAGGTTAGGTAAGGGGGAGGTGCAGTAAGACCTGGGTGTCCTTGTACACCAGTCACTGAAAGTTGGCGTGCAGGTACAGCAGGCAGTGAAGAAAGCTAATGGCATGTTGGCCTTCATAACAAGAGGATTTCAGTATAAGAGTAAAGAGGTTCTTCTGCAGTTCTATAGGGCCCTGGTAAGACCACATCTGGAGTATTGTGTACAGTTTTGGTCTCCTAATTTGAGGAAGGACATCCTTGTAATTGAGTCAGTGCAGGGTAGGTTCATGAGATTGATCCCTGGGATGGCGGGACTGTCATATGAGGAAAGATTGAAAAGACTAGGCTTGTATTCACTGGAGTTTAGAAGGATGAGAGTGGATCTTATAGAAACATATAAAATTATAAAAGGACTGGGCAAGCTAGATGCAGGAAAAATGTTCCCAATGTTGGGCGAGTCCAGAACCAGGGGCCACAGTTTTAGAATAAATTGGAGGCCATTTAAAACTGAGGTGAGAAAAATCTTTTTCACCCAGAGAGTTGTGAATTTGTGGAATTCTCTGCCACAGAGGGCAGTGGAAGCCAAATCACTGGATGGATTTAAGGGAGAGTTAGATAGAGCTCTAGGGGCTAGTGGAATCAAGGGATATGGGGAGAAGGCAGGCACGGGTTATTGATTGGGGACGATCAACCACGATCACAATGAATGGCGGTGTTGGCTCAAAGGGCCGAATGGCCTCCTCCTGCACCTATTTTCTATGTTTCTATGTCATATAATTACAGTATATAGCACAGAAACAGACTCTTCTGCCTACTGAGTCCATGATGGCCATCGCACACCCATTTATACTTATCCCGTTTTATTTTCCCTTATATTACCTGCAACTCCCCTCATATTCTATCATTAACTACACACAGGGGGCAATGTACAGTGGTCAGTTAAAATTCTAATCTACCTTTAGGATGTGGAGGAAACCAAGAATAAAGTTTTCAAAAAGAACCACTAAGAGAAGCAGATGGAGTAGGAAAGCTTCTTCTTTTCCCACAACAAGTTGACAGCTGCTGCCAGTTGTGTTAATGACCAATGTTGCTGGCTCTAAAACTGATTTAAAGCCTGTGTGTAAAACGAACACAGCATAAACTGCACTGAAATATAATGGCTTCTGTGAAGTTATATGGTCTGAAATTTCTGACAATACCTTTAACCATTTCGGTTGCCTATTCATTGCTGACATAATCTAATTGTAATTGCTTACATGAGGAATTTAATTGCATGGAAAACTTTGCAATCTCCATTGCACTGAGATGATAATAACTGAGCCGATGCCATAGAGGAAAACAATATTCGTTGGTCGATGTTGTAAATGTAGTCAAATATAAAAAGGAAACAAATATAAGACTTAGGAAGCTGAAGTGGTACAGGGCCTGTAGAGGGTCCCCTGAAATAATTCAAATTGAATCAAGAGAGTCACATTGGGTCATAAAATGACCTTGGCGACTATGATTAAGGAACACTGTAAGGCAATTTATAAATACATTGAAAACAAGTGCGTAGTTATGGAGCGGGTAGGCCACACAAGGACAAAGGAGGGAATTTATACCTGTAGCCAGAAGAAGCTGGTGAGGTACTAAATGAGTACCTTATATTGGCATTCACTAAGGAAAAGGTTGACAGAGGATAGTGAAATCGGAGTGGGGTACACGATATTATGGGGCATGTTGAGCTCAAGGAGGCAGAGGTGTTGGGTCTATTGGAGAACATTAAGGTAGATCAGTCCCTAGGCATTGATGGGCCCATATTATAGAAGGAGGCAAGAAACAAGATTGCTGGGGCCATGAGCGAGAACCTTGAATCCCTTTTAACCACGGGCAAGGTGTCAGAGACTGGAGAATACCCAAAGTTGTTCCTTTTTAAAAAAACGGGTAAGGTATCATCAAATAAATTATAAGCCGGTGAGCCTTCATAAACAAAGTATTGGAAAGGTCTATTTTTGAAATTGTGAGATGCTGAGATCTATGGGTCAGAGAGCTGAAGTTGAAACTTGACCAGCATGATATCAAAATTAACATACTGTTAAAATGAATGGTTTCAGTAACTGACCCAACACTTCCAAGCACATTGACTATGTCCTCAATCCAGTTCTATTAAAATTGGAAAAGGGTGGGTTTGAGGCATCCTATGTTATCCTATGTCTGAGCTATAGGGAGAGGTTGAGTAGACTGGGTCTCTATTCCTTGGAGCGCAGGAGGATGAGGGGTGATCTTATAGAGATGTATAAAATCATGAGAGGAATAAATCGGGTAGATGCACAAAATCTCTTGCCCAGAGTGGGGGAATCGAGGACCAGAAGTCATAGGTTCAAGGTGAATGGGAAAAGATTTAATAGGAATCTGAGGGGTAACTTTTTCACACAAAGGGTGATGGGTGTATGGAACAAGCTGCCAGAGGAGGTAGTTGAGGCTGGGCCTATCCCAACGTTTAATAAACAGTTAGATAGGTACATGGAAAGGACAGGTTTGGAGGGATATGGACCAAATGCAGGCAGGTGAGACTAGTGTAGCTAGGACATGTTGGCCGGAGTGGGCAAGTTGGGCCGAAGGGCCTGTTTCACACTGCATGACTCTATGACTCTTTCAGTTTTTTAACCTTTTAACCTCCCATTTGACTCAAATACTGAGAAAGTACATTTTTCCCTGGTCTTTCTGCTTTCTTTTCACCCTGAACAACCTTGAATTGCTTTTCCTCTTTCTCAATACACTTATTGGCTTCCTTTTTAAGACGCTGGTACCTTCTACTTCGAGCTCGACATTTCTTTTTTTTGGATAAGTTAAAGTATGTATCCCTCTTTCCCCCATACCCCACATATGTACCAGAAAAGTCACTCATGTTCTTTCATTGATCGATCGCATTTGTATGTTTGTAGCATTTTAAATGAGAGAACTGAGTGACAAAATATATCTGACTGGAAGGAGGCATTGTGGCTCAATGAAGAAAATAGACTGTTAGGAGGTGCATCAATACCCATATGGTGGTGAAATTTTGGAATAGCATTGAAAAAGAAATGAGTTCATAGCCAAGTACATCTTCACACAATTAATCTGAAGATATTTGTTGTTAGAGAAAAATTGAACTGAAGCAGAAATTAATATTGATGCCAATACTAAGGAGATATTTCATTTCTGTTATACAGAAGCATAAATCTATCTTTATTTAAAGACACCTCATGCCCTTGAAAAAGCACAAAGGAGAATTTTGATTCTGGTCATTGAAAAAAATAAGATGTGAGGAAAGGTTAATGCAGTCTAGCTATTTGCTTTGCGGCAGTATATCATGAACAGAGCACACAAACATACGATTGTCTCTCCACAATGTCAGAATAAGTAAAAATAAATGAAAGGCTAAACTGAAGGCTCTTTATCTAAGTGCATGCGGCTTTTGTTACATGTAAGATGAATTGATGGTGCAAAAGTAAAAGGGTATTATGCAATAGTTGTCCAGAAAAAATGGTGGCAAAATGACCAAAGTTTGTTAAATAAATATTCCATGATGCTTAACCTTTAAAATGGATATGAAAAATGGGAAATGAACACATATCAAAACGCTGTTGAGAAGAAGAATTTTAGCTAAAAAAAATCAAGCAGTAACAGGACTCAGGACCAAGAAACAGCAAGTCGAAATCATCACTTTTTTTGAAGAAAACTTTTCCGTTCTGGAGTTCTATTGTTTATTATACAAAAATGACTTGGACATAAATGTAGATGAGTTGGTTAGTAAGTTTGCAGATGACACCAGAATTGAGAGGGTGTGGTCAGTGAGGAAGGTTGTCAAAGTATATAGCAAGATATTGAGTGTACGAGTAAAGAGATCTTGTATGACAAGGTAGACTCTTCAGTGGTGGACACTGCCCTACCATGGAGTTGCCAAAAAGGCAGGCAACGTCATCAAGAACCCATATTGCCTTGGCCATACTCTCATTTCACTCCTGCCATCGTGCAGAAGGCATTGCAGTCTGAAAACTGTAACCTCCAAGTTCAGGAACAGCTTCTTCCCAACAACCATCAGGTTCCCGAAAATTACAAACATCAACTAAAGTACGAACTACAAATTGTCTTCACTGTGCTACGAACCTCAGGCTTTTGATTTGAACTAATATTATTTTGTTTTAATTCATTGAAGTTTTTTTGTTTGTTTATGGTGCCATCTATAAGTACTGTTGGTGTTTACAGACCTGTTCTGCTGTTTTATGTTTCAAATGACAATTAAACACTCTTGACCCCTGGCTTGGAGTCCAGAACCAGGATTGCTACCTCAAAATAAACAGGTGGTTATTCAGGATAGAGGTGCAAAGAAATGTCTTCACAGAAAGCAGTGAGTTTTTGGAATGTACCACCCAAGGAGCTGTGCAGGCCGAATATAATCAAGACAGATCGATGGATTTTTATTAGATTTGAGGGAATTGAGGGATATGGGGGCTATTATAGCAGTGGTGAGGTAAAAGATCAGCCATGATCTTACTGAATGGGGGAACTGATAAAAGGATCTGGGTAGCCTCGTAATGTCCATAAGCGCTAACTGATGTTTCCAGTGCAGAGAAATGGAAGCTGCAAAGGTTGAGATACAAAAATGATGCTCGTAAAAATGAACAAGTTCACAGTAGAAAGAGCAGAAGCTGACTGTGGCCAGAATATGAGGTCACACTAAACCATTCCATTCAAAGGCTATGTGTATTTGTATTTTAATAGAAACCATATAAACCAGAGGATAT
This sequence comes from Rhinoraja longicauda, assembly GCF_053455715.1. Classification (NCBI taxonomy): domain Eukaryota; kingdom Metazoa; phylum Chordata; class Chondrichthyes; order Rajiformes; family Arhynchobatidae; genus Rhinoraja; species Rhinoraja longicauda. The sequence continues at coordinate 26,641,069 of NC_135954.1, forward strand.
AGGTTTAAAGTGAAGGGGAAAAAATGTAATTGCCATCTGAGTGGTAACTTTTTCACACAAAGGGTGGTGGGTGTATGGAATGAGCTGCGAGAGGAGGTAGTGGAGGCAGGGACTATCCCAACATTTAAGAAACAATTAGACAGGTACATGGATAGGAGAGGTTTAGAGGGATATGGGCTAAACGCAGACAGGTGGGACTAGTGCAGCTGGGACATATTGGCAAGTGTGGGCAAGTTGGACCGAAGGGCCTGTTTCCACGCTGTATGACTCTATGACCCCATGACACTATAAACCATTTATATTAAATGCATTTCAGATCACATTGTTTAATGTGCTCTTACCATTTTCATCCGCAAAGCCAATGGAGAAGTTGAACCCTGTGTTGTGACTGGGTTTTATTGGTTCAGATGGGTTGTCATCTACCCCTAAGCTCTGTAGGAAGATAAGAACAGTAAACATTTTAATGTTTTTAAATTGTACAGCAACAAAAAAAAAAAAGATAAGTTGATTGCAATATATTTCAGATGTTAAATTGAGAAAATGATTAACATCTAGAGTTATTAAGACACACATCGCTCTCCAAGTATGAGCTTTCTTCAGTGCTTAGTGTTAATTTTACTGTAATAAAGTTGTTAAATCCACGCTAAGATACAACGCACCATTTTATTGAATCACTTACATCACAGGACCTGCAGTACATTACAGCTCCGAGCTACTGCACCTACTGCCTGACGTAGGCGAGTTCTTAATATTATAGAGCACATACTAGGCAGGACTACTACTAACAAGCACTACGATTGACTAGCATGCAATAGCCCATCTACATCTCTTCTTGTAGAAATAAAGAAACAACGGTAGCTTAAACAATGAAAAACAAAATGTGAAGAATATACTAGCAAAGTTACACAAAATCGCCATATCTAACGGGTGGCCTACAAACCCGTCCGGTCCTCGTGCGGTACGAGACCGCCTCACCTCCTTTCGCGGGAGAACAAGGGGAGGAGAGTGGGAACGCAACAGGCGACTTGACAGGACTAGTGGGAGACGACATGGGCGCGTCAGGCACCGACCGACGCGGGGAACCCGCGGCAGGAACAACGGTTGGTGGTGAATCAACTGTGGGAGCGAACACGAGATGCGGGGCGTCATGACTCGGAGTCGCAGGACGTGGTTCCTTCACCGGAAGGATGTGTTGACGGTTGCGTCTGTAGATGACCCCATCCACTTCGACCAGGTATGAACGTGGCTCCTTGGAAGGGCCGTAAATATGTCCCATTCGTGCATGGCCCTTGTCGGTTTGCAGACGAACCACTTATCCACGTGCAAGAGGTGTGAGTGGCCTACTGGACCTGTCGAAGAACCGCTTCTGTGTGTCCCGTTGACGTTGTAGTTGCCTCTGCACCACGGGCGGAGACTGAACATGCGGGTGGAGTAGCTGCTGGGAGACAGGCAGGGGAGCACGGGTTTGGCGAGACATCAGTCGCTGGGCTGGCGAGCCTAGGACAGGATCCCGTGCAATGTTCCGTAGATTGAGTAAGTCCAGGTATATGTCGGATTTGGCAAGGTAAGCTCGTTCCATGAGTTGTTTCGCACTCCGGACGGCGCGTTCGGCGAGCCCATTGGACTGCGGGAATTCGGGGCTGCTGGTAATGTGTTGGAAGTCCCATCGTTTAGCAAAGTTCTTAAATGCTTGGCTGGTGAATTGCCTGCCGTTGTCAGACTGAATACGTGCAGGGGATCCATGTACGGAGAGGTGCCGTTGCAGCTTCTCGATCACAGCCTCCGAGGAAATGGTCTGCAGAAGGTCTATCTCGAACCAGCCCGAGTAAGAGTCAACCAAAACCAGGTAGTGTTTTCCGTGCCATTCGAAGATGTCGGTAGCCAACGAGGACCATGGAAGAGGCGGGACCGGTTGGGGCAGTAGGGGCTGCTTCTGCTGATGTGGTGCCAGGCTGTTGCAGACAGCGCACGTTTCGGTTCTTCCACGTATGTATTTAGTCATCCCGGGCCAGTAAAACATGCTTTGCGCCCGTTGAAGGGTTGCCTCGGTGCCAGGGTGATCCTTGTGGACGTCGTTGTAGTATTCGTCCTGGAGTGCAGCTGGGACCACCGCTTTGTGGCTCTTGACTATGATTCCGTCCTGGAGCACTAGTTCGTCGCGAACCAGGAAGTAGGGGCGTATCACAAATGGGGTGTTTGACTGTTTGTGGGGCCAACTGCCCCGTATGACTGTGGACAGCAATTGTAAAGTCTCATCAGCAGCCGTGTGTTTGGCTAGGCGGCGTAAACGATCAGTCGGCACAAACGAGACCTTCATGACCGAGAACTCATCCTGTTCGGAGAGGTGCTGTTCATTGATTCTGCTCGGGGCTCTGGATAGCGTGTCTGCTATGTGCATGTCTTTACCTTTCTTGTAGACGATCTGGAAATCAAAACGCTGCAGCTGCATTATCATCCGTTGCAATCGTGCAGGGGCAGCGTGAATCGGCTTGTTCAAAATAGTGACCAGCGGCTGGTGGTCAGTCTCAATGGTAAAGGTCTTGCCAAAGATGAAGTCCTTGAATTTGGTGCAGGCGAAAACCACTGCGAGCAGTTCCTTTTCGATCTGTGCATAGCGCTGCTCAGTGTCAGTCAGAGTACGGGATGCATACGAGACGGGCTTGAAGCCGCCATCAGTCGTGGTCTGCAGGCACGCAGCGCCTAGCCCGTACTGGGACGTATCGCAGGTGATGGTAACCGGTAGCTCCAGATCAAAATATGAAAGGGTTGGTGCGCTAGCTAGCTGTAGCTTGAGGGTGTCAAAAGCCCTTTGATGCTGCTGATACCAGGACCACGCCGTGTCTTTGTGTGTCAGTTCGCGCAGGGGGGCTGATAATTCGCTAAGGTTGGGGATAAACTTCCCCAAGTAGTTAACCATGCCGAGGAATCGTTGTAAACTCACAGCGTCAGTAGGAATCGGCAGTTCATTGATGGCTGCAGTTTTCAGTGGATCTGGTCAGAGACCGCTGCTGGTGAAAACATGTCCGACGTAAGTGACCTCAGGAAGGCGAAACCTGCACTTTAGTGGATTCAGTTTGAGATTAATGTCCCTGGCGCGGTCGAGTACACGCTTCAGATTAACATCGTGTTCAGCCAGGTCGCGACCGTAGACAAGAATATCATCAACGATGATGGCGCACGGGTACTCTGCAAACAACTGTTCCATAGTACGTTGGAAAACTTCGCTGACGGAGTTGATGCCAAAGGGCAACCTCTGAAATTTGAAGCGGCCAAAAGGTGTGGCGAAAGTAGTGAGGTTGGATGAGTCCGGGTCAAGTGGAATCTGCCAAAAGGAGCTTTTGTCATCCAGGACTGAAAACACTGCTGCGTTACCAATCTGTGCAGCGACATCCTCTGTGGTTCGCATAGGGTAGTGAGGGCGCTTGATAGCAGTATTAAGATCTCTGGGATTGATGCAGATGCGGATCTCCTGTTTATTTTTCTTAGTTGCGACGACCATGGTGGAAACCCAATCAGACGGGTCAGTTACTTCAGCAATAACACCCATTGAGACCATGCGTTTGAGTTTGTTGTGTATTCTGTCACGCATGGCATGTGGAACCCGATGGGGCGCTCGGACCACAGGTGTGACGGTAGGATCAACAGTGATGCGATATTTGGCAGGCAGCGTGCCCAGTTCATCATCAAAGAGGTCTTTGTAATGAGAAAGTAGTTGTTGAGTAGGCTCATCAGCGAGGCATAGTTTGTGGACCGCGCGTCCGAAAAACACCAGGCCTAGATCGTGGCATGCGTTGATACCGAGCAACGTCTCTGAATTTGATTTAACAATGCGAGCATAATGAGTATAGTCACGCTCGAAAAGACGTTCAGCAATGTCTAAATCAAAGATCAGAGGGTCTGGGCGACGACACGAATTAGCCATAATGGAGATAACAGGAGCAAACTAAATAAAGAAAATAAAACCCGATAAACACAGAGGAGTAGGTCCGAATTGACTCTGACACCATGTAATAAAGTTGTTAAATCCACGCTAAGATACAACGCATCATTTTATTGAATCACTTACATCACAGGACCTGATCCGAGCTCCGAGCTGCTGCGCCTACTGCCTGACGTAGGCGAGTTCTTAATATTATAGAGCACATACTAGGCGGGACTACTACTAACAAGCACTACGATTGGCTAGCATGCAATAGCCCATCTACACTTACCATCCATCATGAAATGCGAACAACCTCAAGTTTGTGCTACATATATAGGATGAGAAACGTTGAGTGGGGTGTGCGCCCAATGCAGGCCGGTGGTACTAGTGTAAATGGGGCATCTTTGTCGGCATGAGCAAGCTGAGCTGAAAGACCTGTTTCCATACTGTATGACTCTATGAAAACAGCTAGATTCTATGACTCTATGACGTATGCAAACAGTATGATCAAAAATCTGAACTGATTGCAATAATTCTCAATTATTATTAATTTTGTAGTTAATAGCTACGTTCCTTGGGACTGAAATTGTTTTGCCACCATTATGAGCTGTTGCAGCTACAACCTGGATGTACGGACTCTGCTTGCGCTTAGTATTTAGACTAGCAAGGTAGTGGCGCTGCAGGTTCATTTCCAGCTGACCAGTAGCAGACAGCAGACTAATGGTGTCGTCAATGCCATGCTTATTGGCAGTGCAGATCTGAGGAGAGTGGGTAGGAGCATGTTGTGTGAGAGTTTAGTTTTTAAATTTAGTTTAGAGATACAGCATGGAAATAGGCCCATCGGCCCACCAAGTCCGTACCAACCAGTGATCCCCGTACATTAGCACTACCCTAGTCACACCAGGGACAATTTATAATTTTTACCAAAGCCAAGTCACCTACAAACCTGTATGATATTGAAGTGTGGGAGAAAACCGGTGTACCCGGCGAAAACCCACGGGGAGAATGCACAAACTCTGTACAGACAGCGCCCATAGTCAGGTTCAAAACCAAGTCTCTGGCATTGTAAAGCAGCAACTCCACCACTGCGCACAAAAAGAAACCCAGGAGCATGGTCACTTGGAAACAGGCGGTGGGGAGAGAGTAATTTTGTGGAATGAAGGGCAGCACGCCAGCTCACTCTGACCAATGTTCTCACTCAAAGCAACTTCTAAAAATTCACTTTTGATGAACATTTTAGCGGTTCGCGGTGGTTAGCCATAATGCAGATAACAGGAGCAAATTAAATAAAGAAAATAAAACCCGATAAACACAGAGGAGTACTGATCGACTGAAGGGTTGAATAGGCAGAGATTAAGTCGCATTTGCTCGGCCCAAATGTCAATGGAAGTCATTGTAGTAACCCATAGTTGACAGAGAACTAAAAATGTGCATGTCTAAATGAAACCCTTCAGTTATGGTGCCTATTTCAAGGTCTCCCTGTGAGGAGCACTTTGGGTCCAGTGTGTCTTCTAGATTTCAGTGGACGTGGACATCACCACTGCCATTCCCTTCTTGGCCGGTGATGGGGAGTGGGTAAGTTACTGTGGAAGGGAGGGTAGAAGGAAGTGTAGTTAGACAGATGTTGGAATGGGTGAGGGAGGGAGGAGAGTGTCCGATTCTGCTGAAGCCAGAGATAATGTCACAGCCCAGAATGCTAATACTGTGCTGAAGCAAAAGAACGTTGCACTGCCTAACTCAGCGATATTTTGCAAGCCTGATCAGATGGTACTTCGAATTAAAATGGTTGCTCTTATCAACGGCTCAGTTTTGAAATCAGAAGTGAACAACAAACTTTATTACAATTTGTAGATTAGATAGTCTCATACAGTGTAAATTACAAATCAAATTTCAATTAATTCATTGGTTCCTTCAGGCAGCCTTCTGCATGTTGTAATTTATTTAAGCATCCAACCCTTGTGGGATTCTTGGCTTCCTGTGATGGAGAATGAGATTGATGTCTCGGCACTGTTGGAGATTTTTATTGAATAATATACTGGAGAAACCAGCGAAACTTCACAGAAGGACACTAAAGAGATATGTAATAAAACTTTATTGTCATCAACGCACTTGGCTGATTGAAGCAAGGGCGGTGCACAGTGAGTAGGGTGATTAAACGGCAACTGCTGATGGTTTCTACAGGGGCTGCAGCATCCGCCCATCACTTCCATCCACAGTGCTATTCCACCACCAATCCCTCTGTTGCATCAGGTTCCAGAGCGAACAAGGATCTACAGCCACTCAGCCATTGAAATAACTTCAAATGAGTGGGTGAGCACGCCCATTTCATCTCACCTTACTTTTCCCATGCAGAATTGGGGTTACTTTCTCTTGCGAACAGCACAGTGGCATATCTGGTAGAGCTGCTGCCACACAGTGCCAGAGGCCCAGGTTTGATTCTCACCTCGGGTGCTGTCTATGTAGAGTTTGCACGTTCTCCCTGTGACCCACATGTGTTTCGAATGGGTGCTCCAGTTTCGTCCCACATCCCAAATACCTGTGGGTTCGAGGTTAATTGGTCTCTGTAAAATTGCCCCTAATGTGTATGGAGAGGATAGGAAAGTCGGATAGCATAGAACTAGTGTGTACAGGTTAGATGGTCAGAGTCGACTAGATGCGCTGAATGACCTGTTTCCATGTTATATCTCTAAACTAAAACTAAAGATGCCATGTTCATAAAGGTTTCAGCCACTTTTTTTGCGGGGGAGAAATCGAGTCCATTGTGCTTAATGTCTAATTTTTCAGCACCTCCCAAACCTGTGACTGCAAGCCCTTTGCAGAGCCAACATAATGTGTGCAGTAATCATACCAAGTCCTCTGACCATTCACTCATCACCCCAAGATGGTGATTTAATTCACTTCCATAACACACAATGTGGTACTGTCAGCAATCTACTGTCACAATGGGAAGTGTGCACAGCTGCAGCTCTGACTGACTGCACATAGGAACTGGAGCTGCAGCTGGATGACGTCAGGTTTGTCCGGAAAGCTGACGGCTTCATAGAGAAGACTTTTAGCGAGGTGGTCATGCTCATTCTGCAGGCACAAAGTAGATGGGTGACCACCAGGAATGTGAAAGAGACTGGGCAGGAATCATCTGTGGCCATTCCTGTCCAAAACAAGTATATCCTTTTGGATACTGTTGGGGGGGGGGGGGGGGGGTAGATGACAGTTCAGAAGAGAACAACAGCAGCAGTCCGATCTATGATACTGAGACTGGGTCCCAGGCAGAGCAGGAAAGGGTGGTCAGACAAATCTACAGTGATAGGAGATTGTGTAAGAAAATAACTGCAGATGCTGGTACAAAGCGAAGGTATCACAAAATGCTGGAGTAACTCAATGGGTCAGGTAGCATCTCTGGAGAGAAGGAATGGGTGATGTTTAGGGTCGCGACACGAAACATCACCCATTTCTTCTCTCCAGAGATGCTGCCTGACCCGCTGAGTTACTCCAGCATTTTGTGATAGGAGATTCATTAGTTAGGGGGACAGACAGGAGATTCTGTGGGACTCCAGGTTGGTGTGCTGCCTCCTTGGTGCTGGAGCGCAGGATGTCTTGGAATAGCTGCACAACATTCTCAAGGGGAAGGGTGAATAGACAGAAGTCATTGAGTATAGAAGTTGTGAGTTAGATAAGACGTTGCAGTTGCAGTTAGATAAAACGTTGGTGTTAGATATGTTGCAGTTAGATAAGACATAGGTGAGGCCGCATTTAGAGTATTGTGTTCAATAGACAATAGACAATAGGTGCAGGAGGAGGCCATTCAGCCCTTCGAGCCAGCACCGCCATTCAATATGATCATGAATGATCATTCTCAATCAGTACCCCGTTCCTGCCTTCTCCCCATACCCCCTGACTCCGCTATCCTTAAGAGCTCTATCTAGCTCTCTCTTGAATGCTTTCAGAGAATTGGCCTCCACTGCCTTCTGAGGCAGAGAATTCCACAGATTCACAACTCTCTGACTGAAAAAGTTTTTCCTCATCTCAGTTCTAAATGGCCTACCCCTTATTCTTAAACTGTGGCCCCTTGTTCTGGACTCCCCCAACATTGGGAACATGTTTCCTGCCTCTAACGTGTCCAACCCCTTAATAATCTTATACGTTTCGATAAGATCTCCTCTCATCCTTCTAAATTCCAATGTATACAAGCCTAGTCGCTCCAGTCTTTTAACATATGACAGTCCCGCCATTCCGGGAATTAACCTAGTTCTGGACACCATGTTATAGGAAAGATGTTGTCCAGCTGGAAAGGATGCAGAGAAGATTTACGAGGATGTTGCCAGGACTAGAGGGCCTGAGCTATAGTGAGAGGTTGAGGAGGCTATGATTCTATTCTTTAGAGTGCAGGAAGATGAAAGGTGATCTTATAGAGGTGTACAAAATCATGAGAGGAATAAATCGGGTAGATGCACAGAGTCTCTTGCTCAGCATAGTGGACTCGAGAATCAGAGGGCATAGTTTTAAGGTGAGGCAGGAAAGATTTATTAGGAATCTGAGGGGTGACATTTTGGCACGTACATATATAAGAAACCTCCAGAAAGTTACGGGCCAAATGCAGGCAAATGGTACTTTTTTTAGATTTAGATTTAGAGATACAGCGCGGAAACAGGCCCTTCGGCCCACCGAGTCCGCGCCGCCCAGCGATCTCCGCACATTGACACATACACCCACTAGGGACAATTTCTACATTTACCCAGTCAATTAACCTACATACCTGTACGTCTTTGGAGTGAGGGAGGAAACCGAAGATCTCGGAGAAAACCCACGCAGGTCACGGGGAGAACGTACAAACTCCGTACAGACGGCGCCCGTATTCAGGATCGAACCTGAGTCTCCGGCGCTGCATTCGCTGTAAGGCAGCAACTCTACCGCTGCACCACCGTGCCGTACTTTGATGGGGTTCCGTGGTTATGTTGGGCTGAAGGGCATTTTTCCCATGCTGTATGATTCTGTCACTTTATGTCTCCCTGACTCAATGACATCCTATGATATGTTTAATGCTATGAATTTCTTGGCAATATCCATCACATCCAAATCCAAAATCCTTAAATTCCCTTCTCCATTAAACTTCCTTTGGAGCACCTTCACTGCAAGTGCTGCAGGGAGTCCAACTCCCTGGAAGCTCCAACTTTCCTCACAAGAACTTGATCTCCAGAATGAATTTTGTTCTTTCTCCAAAGTTTACAGGAAAGGTGTCCGCAGCTGAATTTGTGAGCTTTTCCACTGGTTGTAGTGATTTATTGCATTGAACTAAAGGGCTTCGGAGGTGATCTGAATACTTTCTGAGCATGTATTTACTGTTACTGACCTCGTGGATAGAAATCATATCTGAAGATTTGCTCGTTTTAAGAATCTGTTCGATGGCAGTGTTTCTGCTGTCTGTGGAATCATTGGGGAAAGGTGAAAGAAGCTAAATCTGAGCTAACCATGCAGAAAGTTCAGCCGTTGACTGACATGCTCAGCAATTTTTATTTTGGAAGTGGTTTTATGGGCAAAGTGTTGGATGTTGTCATAAATGGTCTGAATATATCTGTTTTTATACCATCCTGAAGAAAATGGAAAATGATCGCACAAAGGAATCCAGCAAATGTAGTTGAAATCTCCATCAAACTTTGCATGTAGAGGAGTAAATTCCATCAGGATAGAAACCTCAACTAATAGGTTGGAAAAACTTATTGGAAACATTTGTATCAGCAAGAGGGTGAATATTGGAGTTAATGGTTTCACTAAATTGGTTTCAAGGGTAGCACTGTGGTGTAGCGGTAGAATTGCAACCTTACAGCGCCACAGACCTGGGTTTGATCCCGACTTCGGGTGCTGTACGGAGTTTATACATTCTCCCCGTGAACGTGTGGGTTTTCTCCGAGGTCTTCGGTTTCCTCCCACACTCCAATACAGGTTTGTAAGTTAATTGGCTTGGGTTTGTATAGTTGGTATACAGTAAGTGTAAATTGTTCCTAGTGTGCATAGGCTTGTGTTAATGTGCGAGGATCGCTGGTCTGTGTGGACTCAGTGGGCCGAAGGGCCTGTTTCCGCATTGTATCTCTAAACTAAACTAAACTAAACTAAAATGTTCTTGTAAGCCACATACAGAAACACATATGTAATATTGATAGACACAAAAAGCTATTTGCTAACTCAGCAGGCCAGACAGCATCTCTGGAGAGAAGGAATGGGTGACATTTCAGTTCAAGACCCTTCTTCAGACCCGAAACGTCACCCATTCCTTCTCTCCAGAGATGCTATCTGTCCCGCTGAGTTACTCCAGCCTTTTGTGTCTATCTTTGGTTAAAACCAGCATCTGCAGTTCCTTCTTACACATGTAATATTGCCGAACTTTCTTACATTGTGATCTATATTTATGATGGGATATTGCCATCTTTTTTGCAAAGGCATTTGATAGATAATTTTATTTGATTCCAATTTTTGATAAAGGTTCTAACAAAAAGATTTTATTTGAATGCATCAAGTTGTGAAAACAGGTCTTTGCCAATCACCTGCAATTATAATTCTATGTTATCCTTTGATGTTACAATAACCAAAACTCTGTATATCCTTCCGTTTCTTTCTTCTGCACGTTGAAAAATATCAAATCATTATCCAAAGATAAGGGGACATCCCTTCATTACCATCAGTCAGACATATAATCAGGGCATATAATCAGGGCATGTAAGTTAGGCCTACCATGGTTTCACTATCAAACAAAAACAAAAACATTTCAATTAAATATTTCTCTCCTCTCTGTCAGATTCTTCCTACCACCCTCTGATCAATTCTAAGTGGTGTGGTCCTTTGATAATGAAAAGTTGTTCATTTTAAAATCCAACTAACCTGTGTTAGCAAGTCCATCTCTCCAAGGAGATCACTGAACATGGCATCTATGTCATCACTGACATTACCTCCTCCGGACTCCATCTGTAAAAGACAAAATATTCAATGAAAGGTGGAGTTATATGGTCAACCAAACCAAACGTCAGGAGGTGAGTACATTCAGGGGCTGACTATCTGGCACCTAGTTAGTGATAGTGACTAAAGGTAAATTTCTCCCTAACTTTTATGTTCTTAAAATCAATTAAGTATTGAATTGTTTCACCTTTCTCTCATATGATTCTCAACTCTTTTCGTTTTGCAGTTCCACAGAATCCATTACCTACTGAGGCACCTTGTCAAAATAATAGCCATAAATGTGCTTTGTCATACTGAAACAGGACCAGAATGTGTTCTTGAAGAGAGATGAGCCCCTGCAGAGTCACCAAACTGGTGCAGGGGTACATGAGATTAGGCCAGGTATCTCTTTATGGCACCAACGTGATAAATCGAAAGGTTTCCTTCAAGGCCGTAATGTTTTTATTATTCTTTTCTGTGATGAGAAGGTTAATTAAATAAACAGCGGACATCACTGGACAATTTGATTCTCATTTAATCCAACAGGTCAACATGCTCCAGTGGGAATATTGGATCGCAGTCAGAAACAGAAAACCTGGTCTAATTTTACTATTCCTTGTCTTGTGGTACTGATATTAATTGCAGATCTCCTCCTGTAACTCTGGATGAGATTAACTAATGCAGCAAAGTCCAAGAATTGATCTGGGACTTGTCCTGAACTGTATTGCATGGAATAGTAAATTCACACATTGAGCCAATACAGTGGCAGTTTCATGGAATGTGACTGTAACAATTTGAAACCACTGCTCTGAGAGACGATTTAGGAAATGGAAAGCTGAGGAGGAAGTCTGAAAGAAGTGCACTTGAATTACCCAGGCGTAGAAGACCATGGCCTAGGGCTGGAAGATGGGATTAATATGGATGGGTACCCTATCCACGGGTCAATTTGGATGTGGTGGGCTGAATGGCCTTTTGTCATGCTGTATGACCCCAAAAGATTTCATAACAAGTTGTTACTACTGCCCTTTAAATGATGTCTGGTTATGGGAGAGAGACCGACTACAACCAGGAAGCCTGAGTTGATGTTCACGATCAACCCAAAGGGTGAATGGAGGTCGGTTTTTGTGGCTGTGGGGAAGTTTGACTGGATGGTTTGGAAAAGTTGAAAGTGTTCTTTGGAGTATTTTTCAAAAGAAGCCATTTCATCTGGGGAACCTTCAACTCCATCTTTGGTTTCATGCTTTCCAACCCTTGTTAAACGCTGGAGGCTTCAGAGCCTCTTCCACATTATGCCGTTGGAGCCCAATTTAAATTCCTTATATTCCATCTGTTCATCATGGAAAACCATGGAAATCCCAGTTATTGTGCGAATAGCAAATTAGGAGCATAATCCATGGATTACACTATTTGACCTAATCCACTTGCAGCAGGGTTGGAGATTGCATGGAGTTGCAATAATATTGAGGGTGTGGGCAATATCTCACTCCATTGATACTTGCTGAGCTCCAGTGTTTAAGGCATTTTGAGTACAATACAAAATGCTGGAGAACCCTTCTTCAGACCTCACCTGACTTGAAACGTCACCTATCCATGTCCTCCAGAGATGCTGTCAGATCCACAGCATCACTCCAGCAATTGGTATTTGACTCAGGATTTCAACATCTGCAATTCCTTGTGTCTACACACTCTCTTTTCAGACATTTTCAGAGAAGTAAAATGTGCTGGTGGTCTTAATGTTACAGAGAGGTGATCAAATTAAAACTAACCATGACTTAAAGAATGAACTGTGGCTCCGTACAATAAAACTGTGTGCAGCAGTGATAACAGGAAGTGATAGATCGGTTCATCCCTACTATCAATGGTAAGTGGTCCCGAGAACTGCACTGGAAGCAGTATGTGACCCTAGACAACCTAACATTGTCTATGTGCAATGTTACCTAGACATTGTTACCATTGTCTAGCTAACAATTCAGGTTATCTCTGAAACCCACAGATACTGTAGCTGGACTGCACAGAAAATCTGAAACTTTCAAAAGTGTTGTCGTTTTACAATTTTGAGTGGTTATTCTGTGCTCCACCCAAGCCTTTACCTGTCGTTTCCTCCATCAACATGGTTCTGATAAAGATTTTGTACTTGCACACGGAAGGAAATGAAAAAGTGAAAAGCAAAAGGATTAGTAACCCCAGCTTCTTTATGAAAATAGACTTCTAGACATTTGACACCAGAAGAAACTGGAAACAAGCGGTGTATCGTTCTCTAACAGTGAGGCTGTAGACAGGAATCTGTATTTCAAGCACAAATAAAAACAAAACAAATAGTGAAAGAAAAATAAATCTCACCTTCACGTGCAATCTAATACCAATGTATGGTCACTTCACAGAACTGATACGAGGTGCCAGTCTCATTGATAAAGTCAGGAGAGCAGATAGAAATAGCAGCAACTTAATGTGCATTTCAGCAACACATTGTACAGTCTAATTAAGGTAAATACAATTCGCTGAAGCTACTGCTACAAGCTCGGACATGGATAAAGAATGTAGTGTCAAGATTCAGGTAGGCTTGAAATACTGCTGTGTTCCAACAAGCCAATGTCAAGAATACCATCTACATTGAAGATGCATGTTTTAGTTTGGTGTGTGTTTGATTGGATTACATTCCTTATCCATACATGTTACAACAGGCTAACTCTTGGCCTTGTCCTCTTAACTGAGAGAATTAAATACGACAATGTAAATCAGGAAAAAGAAGTGCAAACCTTGTATAGGAAGTAAGGTGTATGGCAGCTTGAATTAAATTTATATCAGTTATGAAATTAAAAGTTCCACAATTATTCAGATATGTTTTGGATGCAAAAGGTCTCAATTTCAATCACCATTCCTACCTTCTCTCAGTTTGACAGACTTGTTAGTCAGGCAAATTCCAAAACTGGAGGTCAATTACTTATTGTCCAGACTAGGCTGGGGTTGTTTTGTTTGGAACAGATGAGGCTGTTCTAAATAAAACAACCACATACTTTATCTGGGCCCCTTGTGGGGAGATTTAACTGAGACGTAGTCACGAGGGGCCCAGATAACATATGTAGGCAAATAGTATTTCTGAGAGATAGAATTAATTTGCATTTGGAACAACACCAAGCTTCTTAGGTGCTTGACAGCTAATGGCTGCTTAGGGATACTCATCATGGTTATATGCGAGGGAAATCATATCTTACGGATTTGATTGAGTATTTTGAAGGTCCTGCGGGAAGACGATATGATGGAACCTGTGAGATGTTTTTCCAGGAAGACTGTCAAATCTATGGCAGAACCTCTCATCACTACAACACACCAACAAGCACCAACCCCATACTTAGCTGGCAGTGAGAGGGGCCCTCGTCATCAGATCCTTCATGCCTAGTCGGAGTCTCACTTCCAAAGCTTGCTGCTGTCAAGATGGCGGCAGTGTGGCGACATGATTGTCCACTTCTGTGTAGACTGTGCTTTTGCCAAGAAGGTCAGGAAAAGGATGCAAGTGTCCTTGGTTCCTAGCAGCTGTGTAACAGAGAACTCTCTGATCTGTAGCTGTTCCGAGGGACGCCTACCGAGACAGGCATCAACTGTTGCTGGAAGACAATCAACTTGTGGAAAGGCACGTTTTAGTCTGCCCATAACGTGTTGGTCTTCTAGTGCAACACGATGTCCATAAGAGATTACTGTCAATTGGCACATTCCAGGCTGCACGTGAAGTGCTAATGGACACACTGAAGCTTGGTGCAGCCACCGACTGCAGTCTAAGGTCCTGTCATGAATAGGGCCTAGACCCCATATAGCCAGCCCCTTAAGCACTTCAAAGGGTAGTTTAAAGAAAATGCATTGTCGATAGTATGTACTGGTTTGATAGCAGAATAAATATCTTGATTGGATGGCACTAAAGATAGAGATGTTCTAATTGTATTGCAATTTCTGTTTTTTTTGGAATGAAGTTATTTTTGAAAAATAATTATTATGTATATTGAACAGAAGTACAGTGAAATCAAGTCGAAATCTCACTGAGCCCAACCCATCTTGTATCTCAAATGCCATTTTAGACTGATCACTCACAGACAAGACTGATCCTTAAGGATAAATGTACAGGACTTTACTGCATTTGGGAAGAGGAGGCTACATGTGAATAAAAGGGGAACATCTCTACAGAACTGAGAAATTCTGATCGAGCTAGAATTTGTGCAAGAAAGATAAGGATGTATTTTTGATGGAGTTTCAGAAATAGACAATAGACAATAGGTGCAGGAGTAGGCCATTCGGCCCTTCGAGCCAGCAACACCATTCAATGTGATCATTCTCAATCAGTACCCCGTTCCTGCCTTCTCCCCATACCCCCTGACTCCGCTATCCTTAAGAGCTCTATCTGGCTCTCTCGTGAAAGCATTCAGAGACTTGGCCTCCACTGCCTTCTGAGGCAGTGAATTCCACAGATTTACAACTCTCTGACTGAAAATGTTTTTCCTCATCTCCGTTCTAAATGGCCTACCCCTTATTCTTAAACTGTGGCCCCTGGTTCTGGACTCCCCCAACATTGGGAACATGTTACATTTTGGTTTCACCATGGAGAAATTACAGCAGTGTTTACAAGTGTTTATAAAGCTAAAAGAATAGTTAATTCTTGAGTGGACAAGTCAATCACCCGATCTGAACCCAATTGAGCATGACCTTTATATGCTGAAGAGAAAACTGAAGGGGACTAGCCCCCAAAACAAGCACAAGCTAAAGATGGCTGCAATACAGGCCTGGCAGAGCATCACCAGAGAAGACACCCAGGAACTGGTGATGTCCATGAATCGCAGACTTCAAGCAGTCATTGCTTGTAAAGGATATGCAACAAAATACTAAACATGACTACTTCCATTTACATGACATTGCTGTGTCCCAAACATTATGGTTCCCTGAAATGGGGGGACTATGTATAAACACAGCTGTAATTTCTACCCATGAAACCAAAATGTATAAAAATGGCCTTTAATAAAATCTGACAATGTGCACTTTAACCACATGTGATTTTTTCTATTACAAATCTGAAATTGTGGAGTACAGAAGCAAATAAATAAATGATGGGTCTTTGTCCCAAACATTATGGAGGGCACTGTATATCATTAGTTAGTTACAGATTTGCAGGTGATGGATTGGACGGTGAGTTCCTTGATATCTTTCACTTCGTAGCTAATGTTGGAGTTACAGAATATTGAAGTTATCTCCAAATGTTAACAAAAATCTAGTACTACTGGACGAGGAGCTTCGTGGTGATCATTCATTTGTGTCTGCAACATGATAGAGGGACTGAGGAGAGGGTCGCTGAGCAATGTTATCTGCTCCGATGGAGCTAGAGGTGACGCTGGTTTGGTAGTAAGGAAGGCAAATTCAATGCTAGCATTTATATTAAGAGGACTGGAATACAAAATCAGAGATGCAATGCTGAGGCTCTATAAAGTGCTGGTCAGGCTGCATTTTGAGTACTGTGGGCAAATTTGGGCCCCATATCTGAGGAAGGATGTGCTGGCTCTGGAGAGGGTGCAGACGTGGTTTACAAGAATAATTCCAGGAATAAGTGGGTTAGCTTATGATGAGCGTTTGACAGCACTGGGGTCTACTTGCTGGAGTTTAGAAGGTTGAGGGGGGACCTCATTGAAACTTACAGAATAATGAAAGGCATAGATAGAGTGGATGCGGAAAGGATGTTTCCACTGGTGGCAGAGTCTAGGATCAGAGATCATTGCCTCAGAATTAAAGGGCACTCTTTTAAAAAGGTGAGGAGGAACTTCTTTAGTCAGAAGGTAGTTAATCTGTGGAACTCATTGCCACAGAGGGTATTTTTAGTGGATATTTTTAAGGCAGAGATAGATAAGTTCTTGATTAGAATGAGTGTCAGGGGTTATGGGGAGAAGGCAGGAAAATGGAATTAGGTGGCAGAGATCAGCCATGATTGAATGGCAGAGTAGACTCGATGGGCCGAATGTCCTAATTCTACTCCTATAATGTGAACGTGAATTTGTGATAAGTTTCTTATCAACGTGTAGGATTTGGTGATATTCTCCGATATCTACCTCAACAGGTGTGCTCACCAAGCCCTACAACTGCAGTCGAAGGCTGTGGAATTCTCTGCCTCAGAGGGCAGTGGAGGCCAATTCTCTGAACACATTCAAGAGAGAGCTAGATAGAGCTCTTAAGGATAGCGGAGTCAGGGGGTATGGGGAGAAAGCAGGAACGGGGTACTGATTGAGAGTGATCAGCCATGATCACATTGAATGGCGGTGCTGGCTCGAAGGGCCGAATGGCCTACTCCTGCACCTATTGTCTATTGTCTATTGTCTATAAGGCCAGACCGCTGCTCCCAATGAAGGTGATGGTGATGATAAACATTTTATCCCAGTGTCTTTCCAGGCTGACAATGGACACACAAAGCGACAGTTCCGCAGTCATCTTTAAATTGGCGCAGCGGTGGAGTTGCTGCCTTACTTAGGGGGCGTGGCTGTGTTCTGCAGCTGCAGCTCACTGGCAGTCTCTCTGTCTTTTTTTTGTTTTTTGTCTATTGTCATCGTTTAATGTACGTTTTGTTCTATTTTTAACTCTGTGTATGTGGGGGGGGTGGTGGGGGGGTTAGGGGAAACCTTTTTTTCTAATCTCTTCCTCAACGGAGATGCGACCTTTACCGTGTCGTATCTCCGTTCGCGCTACGGCCTAACATCGTGGAGTCGGCGGCCTCCAGCTGGGATCGACCTTGAAGACTCCGGTCACAGGGCCTGGACTTACCATCTCGGAGGCTTCGGCCGTGGGCCCTGCAGACCGCAACATCGGGAGTTCGCAGGTCCCTGGCTGGCGACCGGTTTTTGGGAGCTCCAGCCATAGCAGCTTCGACCGCCCCTTAAGCGCGAGGTACGATCGACCCACTCGCAGGCCCTTCATCACCCTGCGTGGCTCGGCCGCAGCACTTTCCATCGCCCGGTGGGGGCTCAGGACTTTCATCGGCCTGCTCGGCTCGGCCCTGGGACTTTCCATCGCCCGGTGGGGGCTTCAAAAAGTTGGGAGCCTCGATCACCTCGTGGCATCACGGGAGAAGAATGAGGAGGAGATAAGACTTTGCCTTCCATCACAGTGAGGGTGTGCCTAGAGCAATCACTGTGATGGCTGTTTGTGTCAAAATTGTACCTGTGTGTCCTGTGCTTTTTGTTGTCTACTGCCGGACCCTGACGTGAGAGGACGCTGGCGTTGTTTATTCGCCGCTTTTCCGTTAGGATAGTTTGTCTGTTTGTTTTTATGTTGATTGTTTTTGTAAAGCGTTTTGAGCACCCGATAAGGCGCTATATAAAATAAATGAATTATTATTATTATTATTACTGTGCCAGAAATCTGGGTTTGATCCTGACTACTGGTGTTGTCTGTACAGAGTTTGTACTTTCTCCCCGTGAGCTGCGTGGGTTTTCTCCGGGTGCTCTGGTTTCCTCCCACACTCCCAAGACGTACAGGTTTGTATGTTAATTGACGTTGATAAAATCTTAAATTGTCCCTAGAGTGGAGGATAGTGTTAGTGTGCGGGGTTCGCTGGCCAGTACGGACTCATTGGGCCGAAGGCTGTATCTCTAAATTTACCGATGACACCACCGTTGTTGGACGAATTACAGGTAATGAGCTCTTAAGGATAGCGGAGTCAGGGGGTATGGGGAGAAAGCAGTTAGGAGGGAGATCAATTAATTGATTGAATGGCATCAGAACAACACCATTACTCCTAAAGTCAGCAAAGCAAAAGCAAGGGGCTGATTGTTGATTTTGGAGCAGGGAGCTGAAAATCCACCTGCTCTATAACATGTATGAGATTAAAACTGCATAGAAAAGTCCAGGTGTTCTCATCAACGCCCTATATATTTGTAATAAGTCATCTTGGCACCATACACAAAAACCTTTGCAATGAGGCCAACATATCATTTGCCTTCCTAACAGCCAGCACCTGTTTGCTTTTGGTAGCTAGTGTACAAGATGCCCAGGTGCTTTGAACAGCTACTTATCACAGCTACTTAAAAAATACTCTTCATTTCTGTTTTATCTAGCAAATTAGATAACTTCCATTTGCCCATCTGCCATGTTGTTGCATGCATCTATCGCTTGAATATGAATCTTCAAAACCTCTTTGCATCCTCATCACTGCTCAAAGGAACATGAGAAATGGGAGAAGGAATGGCACAGGGGCAGCACAGTTGGGCAGCGGTAGACTTGCTGACTTACACCACCAGATATCCAGGCTCGATCCTGAATACAGGTTCAGTCTGTACGGAATTTGTACCTTCTCCCTGTGACAGCATGGCTTTTCCCCGGGTGCTCCGGTTTCCTCCCACACGCCAAAGACGTCCAGGTTTACAAGTTAATTGGCTTCGGTAAAATTGTTAACTGTCCCTAATGTGCAGGATATTGTAAATGTGCAGGGTGATCGCTGGTCAGCACAGACTAAGTGGGTTGAAGGGCCTGTTTCCGCGCTGTAGCTCTAAAGTCTAAAGTAAAGAATGCAATGGGAAGGATGTTGTTAAGATGGAAAGAGTGCAGAGAAGATTTATGTTGCCAGGACTTGATGGCCTGAGCTATAGGGAAATGTTGGGCAGGCTCGGACTTTATTCCTTGGAGTGCAGGAGGGTGAAGAGTGAATATATAGAGATGCACGAGATCATGAGGCGAATGCACAGAGTCTCTTCCCCAAGGCAGGGGAGTCAAGAACCAAAGGGATGGGTTTAAGGTGAGAGGGTGAATATTTAATAGGAACCCGAGGGACAACTTTTTCACACAGAGGATGGTGACTACATGGAACGAGCTGCCAGAGGAGGTAGTTGAGGCAGGTACTATAACAGCATTGAAAAGACATTTGCAAATCTACATGGACAGGAAAGGTTCAGAGAGATATGGGCCAAATGTCGGCAGGTGGGTCTAGCGTAGATGGTGTATCTTTGTCAGCATGGGCAAAGATGGGATACGCGAAGTATACGAAGTAAAGTAGATGAGCTTGAGGCTCAGTTAGATGTTGGTAGATATGACATTGTGGGGATTACAGAGGCGTGGCTGCAGGAGGATCGGGCCTGGGAACTTAATATTCAGGGTTATACATCCTATAGACAGGACAGGCAGGTGGGCAGAGGCGGTGGGGTAGCTCTGCTGGTGAGGGATGAAATTCAGTCCCTTGAGAGGGAAGACATGCGGACTGACGAGGTAGAGTCATTGTGGATTGAGTTGAGGAATTGTAAAGGCAAGAAGACACTAATTGGTGTTATCTACAGACCCCCGAATAGTAGCCCGGATGTAGGGTGTAATTTGCAGCAGGAGTTAAAACTGGCATGTAACAAAGGTAATGCCACTGTGGTGATGGGGGATTTCAATATGCAGGTAGACTGGGAAAATCAGGTTGGTTCTGGACCCCAAGAATAGAGAGTTTGTAGAGTGCCTCTGCGATGGATTCTTAGAGCAGCTTGTAATGAAGCCTACCAGAGAAAAGGCAAATCTGGATTTAGTGTTGTCCAATGAACCAGATTTGATAAGAGAACTCGAGGTAAAGGAACCGCTTGGAGGTAGTGATCATAATATGATTAGTTTTAATCTACAATTTGAGAAGGAGAAGGTTAAATCGGAAGTGTCAGTGTTGCAGTTGAACAAAGGGGACTATAAAGGCATGAGAGAGGAGCTGGCCAAGGTCGATTGGAAAGGGATCTTAACAGGATTGACGGTGGAACAGCAATGGCAGGAATTTCTGGGCATAATCCGGAAGACGCAGGATCATTTCATTCCAAAAAGGAAGAAGATTCTAAGGGGTGTAGGAGGCAACCGTGGCTGACAAGGGAAGTTAGGGATGGAATAAAACTAAAAGAAAAGATGTATAACACAGCAAAGAGTAGCCGGAAGCCAGAGGATTGGGAAACCTTCATAGGACAACAGAAGGTAACAAAACGGGCAATACGGGCTGAAAAGATGAAGTACAAGGGGAAGCTGGCCAAGAATATAAAGGACAGTAAAAGCTTCTTTAGATATGTTAAGAGAAAAAGAGTAGCAAAGTCAAATGTGGGTCCCTTGAAGGCAGACACGGGTGAAATTATTATGGGTAACAAGGAAATAGCAGAAGAGTTGAACAGGTACTTCAGATCTGTCTTTACTAAGGAAGACACAAACAATCTCCCAGATGTACTGGAGGACAGAGGATCTCGGGGGGTAGAGGAACTGAAAGAAATTTTCATTAGGCGAGAAATAGTATTATCATATCATATCATATACATACAGCCGGAAACAGGCCTTTTCGGCCCTCCAAGTCCGTGCCGCCCAGTGATCCCCGTACATTAACACTATCCTACACCCACTAGGGACAATTTTTACATTTACCCAGCCAATTAACCTACATACCTGTACGTCTTTGGATAGACGTAGACTAATGGGACTGAAGGATGATAAATCCCCTGGGCCTGATGGTCTGCATCCCAGGGTCCTCAGGGAGGTGGCTCTAGAAGTAGTGGACGCATTGGTGATCATTTTCCAATGTTCAATAGATTCAGGATCAGTTCCGGTGGATTAGAGGATAGCTAACATTATCCCACTTTTCAAGAAAGGAGCGAGAGAGAAAACAGGGAATTACAAACCAGTTAGCCTGACTTTGGTGGTGGGAAAGATGCTGGAGTCAATTATTAAAGAGGTAATAACGGTGCATTTGGATAGCAGTAAAAGGATAAGTCCAAATCAGCATGGATTTATGAAAGGGAAATCATGCTTGACTAATCTTCTGGAATTTTTTGAGGACGTGACAAGTAAAAAGGATGAAGGGGAGCCAATGGATGTAGTGTATCTAGACTTTCAGAAAGCCTTTGATAAGGTCCCACAGCGGAGATTGGTGAGTAAAATTAGAGCACATGGTATTAGGGGTAGGGTGTTGACATGGATAGAAAATTGGTTGGCAGACAAAGAATAGGAGTAAACGGGTCCTTTTCAGAATGGCAGGCAGTGGCGAGTGGAGTGCCGCAAGGCTCGGTGTTTATCATATATATTAGTGATTAGAGTGCCGCAACTGTTTATCATATATATTAGTGATTAGAAATCCACAAATTCACAACTCTCTGGGTGAAAAAGGTTTTCTCACCTCAGTTTTAAATGGCCTCCCCTTTATTCTTAGACTGTGGCTCCCGGTTCTGGACTCCAACATTGGGAACATTTTTCCTGCATCTAGCTTGTCCAGTCCTTTTATAATTTTATACATTTCGATAAGATCCCCTCTCATCCTTCTAAATTTCAGTGAATACAAGCCTAATATTTCCAATCGTCCCTCATAAGACAGTCCCACCATCCCAGGGATTAACCTTGAAGAACCTATGCTGCACTGCCTCAATAGCAAGGATGTCCTTCCTCAAATTAGGAGACCAAAACTGCACACAATACTCCAGATGTGGTCTCATCAGGGCCCTACACAACTGCAGAAGGTCTTCTTTGCTCCTGTACTCATATCCTCTCGTTATGAAGGCCAACATGCCATCAGCTTTCTTCACTGCCTGCTGTACCTGCATGTTTACTTTCAGTGACTGGTGTACTAGGACACCCAGGTCTCGTTGCATTTCCCTTTTACCTAATCTGACATAATTGAGATAATAATCTGCCTCCTTGTTTTGCACTACATGCTGTACTCGTGCACGATATGTTTGTAGTCATATATGGTATGACTTGTCTGGATAGCACGTAAAGTGGTTTTTCACTGATCTTAGAATACGTGACAATAATAAACTAAACCCAAAGCTAATAATACATCTTAACATTCAGAAATTACCAGTGTCTTAACATTAAATTGATTCAGGTTACTTACAGTTCAATTTCTCTTGAACTCTTCTCTACCAGTAATTGAAATGAACTAATTCCAGCAAAGCTTGGTCTGAGAGAACAACCGGTAATGTTGCAACATGTGCTGCAATTTGCTATATGTGAGAAAAATGTCAAAATCTTCCCTCAAAAGAATAGAACATTTACATGCAAGCAAAATTCTGAGATGCTATGCTTATGCTTTTGGGACTAATATGCTTCTGAAAAGTAGTGGTTAGAAATGCCAACTGTCTATTTAAAGTTTTTTTTGGTCACATTTACATGATGTTAATTTTATTTTAAGATCAACTAGTTCCCTTTTTTGCCAGCACTCTGACTGCCCCTATGGGTACCTACACACATTTGACAGTGTCAAATGGACATCTGGAGTCCTTGAGTCAATGAAGTCAGGCTGGCCACAACTATGTCATCATTTTTGCCCATCTACACTATTCCTGTTTGCCTGCATTAGGACTATTTCTTCTATGCCTTGCCTATTTGAGTGCCTGTCCAAATGCCTTGTAAACACAGTAGTTGGTCCCACCATCACCTCTGGCAGAGTGGTACAGATATCAACTACTTTGTGTGTGAAAAAAACAAAGTCAATATTTTGGGTCAGAGATCCTTCACCATATCTGAAATGGAAGGTAAGATAAGCCGGTAGACCTGTAAGGAGGGTGCAGGAGGGGAACGTGTCTGATAGAGTAAAATAGTTTGACCAGGGCATAAGCTGCAATCATGGTTATCCGGTCAATGAATGAATGGGAGCAGTTAGAAAATGAGACGTAGAAAAACAATGCGAAAATTGTGTAATGCAGAGTAGGGGGACAAGCCTGGCAGGTCAGGCTGGGCATGTCTGCCACTCCCAGAGAGAGAGAGAGAGAGAGAGAGAAAAAGAAAAGAATAGAAACACATTGAGATAATATTGTAGATATATTATTTAATCAAGTTGTCTGAAGTTGTTGGATTCATAATTGAATCCATGAGGTTACAAGGCGCCTGGATGACAAATGAGCTGCTGTTCCTCAAACTTGCAGTACCAGAAGCCACAGGCTGAGAGGTGAGAGAGGAAGTGGGATGAGGAACTAAAGTGGCAGGCAGCGGAAGCTCAATGTTGGCGCTGTAGATGAATTATTATGTTCGTAAGTTCATAAATCATAGGAGCAGAATTAGGCTCTTCAGCTTATCGAGTCTGCACTGCCATTCAATCATGGATGATCAATCTTTACCTCTCAACCTCATTCTCCTGCCTTCTCCCCATAGCCTTTGATATCCATACTAATTAAGAACCTGCCAATCTCCGCTTTAACAATACCCAATGACTTCGCCTCCACAACAATCTGTGGCAATGAATTCCAGAGATTCACCACCCACTGATTAAAGAAATTCCTCCTCATCCCCTTTCTAAAGGCATGTTCTTTTATTTTGAGGCTGTGCCCTCGGGTCCTAGATTCTCCCACTATTGGGAACATCCTCTCCACATCCACTCTATCCAGGCCTTTCGCTTTTCGATAAGTGTAAAATGAGGCCCCCCCCCTTATCCTTCTAGACTCCAGCAAGTACAGGCCTAGAGCTATCAAACGTTCTGATCCCCTTCACACACCAAACCCTCACCATTCTTCAGTCACCAACATGCACCCTAACTCATGCATCAATGGTACAGTGCTCTGAATGTCAGTCCAATAATCTAATTAACACCCTCATTCAACTTAACTATTTATTTTGTACAATCAGTTTCCATTTATAAGGGAAATATCATTATGTTACACTCAGAGTTTGCCAGCAATTCCTTGTTGATTAAGGAATAAAATAAAAAAGCTGGAGATGGAATAATTCATCCAGGAGCAATTTCCATAAAAAGCCGGGAAGAATCATATTCCATTCGGCATGGCAAACCCAGTCACACCAAGCCATGCCCATAACCCATCTCCTAATTTAGGAGTATAATTTCATGGAATGTCTAATATAACTTCAATCATATCAGAATTCAGTAACACACTTTTAGGTGGAGGAGGGAGGGAAAGTAGTCTACTTCTAAAAGGTGGGATTGAGAAGAACTCAGATAATAGGATGTGTCAGTGTGCATGTTGGTGACTGAAGAATGGTGAGGGTTTGATGTGTGAAGGGGATCAGATGCTGAAGGATAAAGGTATATAATTTACTTTCAGGTACTGCAAGGTAATAACCCTGTTATTCCAGGAGTGCTCAAAACCTGGGCATTATCAGGACAATGTAATCCAAGTTCCCTGCGATGTGCCAACAGGATAATGCATTGGGAATGGCAACTATCTGAGCATCGGGTTGCAAGGGAGGCTCAAACAGGAAATACCTATTCTTATCTTCCAAGTGACGTGAAGTGACCAGGAAATGCTTCATTCATTGGGAAAAAATGATTTTCAGTTGCATAATGCTGAACGATGTCCCTGACTCACAAACTTAGCTTATAAGGAAGTATCCAATCTGACACTTTGCGTTAGTCTGCTTCTGTCTGTCAATAACACATCATCGATGCCACGTTTGGACTTGACTGTATCTTGTCTTATGTAAGTTAGTCAAAATGGCCTGGAGTCATTCTGGCAAACCTCTGACAATCACTCTACCAGCCACAGCCTGTGAGATAAATCTGTGGCGATAGGGTAACTTTTCACTCTTCGATCTTTACGCTTGAATGAGGTGGTGCAATAGTACTAATGACGATGATTGTCTCCTGTTCCAGTTGCTTCATCGTTGCATTTCCCGGGTACATTCCATCCTTATGCTGCCCCATCAGATGCATGAGAAATTGGAAGTTTGAAGCTAGATATAAGTGTTCACATTAATGAGAACAGCACTGGGAGTACAGTTGCAATTATTGTTAGAGGGAACATTGATAGTTAATGGTGTTGGGAAAAGCTACTCAGAAACAGGGGTGTATCTGCGGTAAATAGCACCTATGGCAAGCACTGAAATTGGGCCCCTGTCCAAACACCTGACATGGACCAGGTAGGGCCCGTCCTGTGCATGTTTCGGGGTTTAGTTTGGAGATACAGCGCGGAAACAGGCCCTTTCGGCTCACCGAGTCCGCGCCGACCAGTGATCCCCGCACATTAACATTATCCTACACCGACTAGGGACAGCACCCGTAGGAGGGATCGAACCCGGGTCTCCTGCGCTGCATTCGCTGTAAGGCAGCAACTCTACCGTTGCGCCACCAGGTCCTACAGGTGCTACTGATCCACCGCCGATTTTCCAGCAACCGGTGGACTCCCCCACCGCCTTTAATCCAAACAGAGAGCACACTTGAAATGACCCCTGGAAGTCCTCCCACTCCCCCCCCCCCCCCCCCAACCCCCGAAAATGTTGTGCCCAGGCTGGGTGAGGCGGCCGATCTCGACCTCATCGGGACTTCCGTGCCTATTGGCGGGTCGAATTTGTTCCCTGCGGCTGGGGCTCTGGAACTCCGGCCGGGCTGGAGCTGGCAGATCTATCCCCTTAGCTGACTTCCGAGGCCGGCTTTGCGGGCCAATATCTCGGCCCCGTGACCCCTGTTGGTCCGACAAAACGGATAATTTGGCAAGGCTCTGGAACCAAGGATGCAGGAAAATCGGTGGTGGTCCTGCATTCCAACAACAGCCTGGATCAGAGGTGATCTGCTAGCCTTTGAGAAGTCTACATGTGTATAACTGTGGAGTGGAACAAAACCTCCAGTTATAAAGCACCATTTAACATTTTACTATGACTTGCGTAAAGCGTTAATGGTATCGCAGTTCAGTTGGTCTAAAGCGCCCATTATCAGCAACGTAGCGGTGGAGTTACTGCCTTACAATCCTGACTACCGGCGCAACCTGTACGGAGTTTGCGCGTTCTCCCCATAACCTGCATGGGTTTTCGCTGGGTGTTCCTGTTTCCTCCTACACTCCAAAGGCGTACAGGTTAATAGGTCTGTGGGGTTAGTTGGCTTGGTATAAAATGTAAAATTGTCCCTTGTGTCACTGGAGTCCTCCCTTCAAGTGGTGCCCAGGGCACATGCCATACCTGCCATACCCTAGATACACCACTGCTCAGAAATGACATAATGTTATGAAGAATAGTCCTGACCTGAGATGTCATCTGTCAATGTTTTCCAGAGAAGTTGCTTGGCCTGCTGAGTTACTGCAGCACTTTGTGTCCTTTGATGTAATGTTATGTATGTTTTGACAACATCAACGCGCAGGGATCATTTTATACTCAGTTGATGTATTTTGCAGGCCAAAGCGTGGCAGATATAGATATAAACCTAGATAGACACAAAATCCTGGAGTAACTCAACGGGATAGGCAGGATCTCTGGTTGGAAGGAATCCATAAAATGCTGGAGTAACTCAGCAGGACAGGCAGCATCTCTGGGTTGAAGGAATGAACCTGTTAATTTTGAATAAGGTTCATTTTATAAATAGACACTAGACAATAGGTGCAGGAGTAGGCCATTTGGCCCTTCGAGCCAGTACCGCCATTCAATGTGATCATGGCTGATCATCCACAATCAGTGCCCTGCCCCTGCCCTCTCTCCATACCCCATGACTCCACTATCATTAAGAGCTCTATCTAACTCTCTCTTGAAAGCATCCAGAGAATTAGCCTCCACTGCCTTCTGAGGCAGAGAATTCCACAGATTTACAACTCTCTGACTGAAAAGGTTTTTCCTCATCTCTGTTCTAAATGGCCTATCCCTTATTCTTAAACTGTGGCCCCTTTTTCTGGACTCCCCCAACATTGGGAACATGTTTCCTGCCTCTAGCGTATCCAATCCCTTAATAATCTTATATGTTTCAATAAGATCCCCTCTCATCCTTCTAAATTCCAGAGTATACAAGCCCAGTCGCTCCAGTCCCGCCATTCCGGGAATTAACCTAGTGAACCCACGCTGCACTACCTCAATAGCAAGAATGTCCCTCTCCAAATTTGGAGACCAAAACTGCACACAGTACTCCAGGTGTGATCTCAGTAGGGCCATGTACAACTGCAGAATGACCTCTTTGCTTCTATACTCAACTCCTCTTGTCATGAAGGCCAACATGCCATTAGCTTTATTCACTGCCTGCTGTACCTCATGCTTACTTTCAGTAACTGATGACCAAGGACACCCAGATCTCTTTGTACTTTCCCTTTTCCTAACTTGACACCATTCAGATAATAATCTGCCTTCCTGTTCTTACCACCAAAGTGGATAACCTCACATTTATCCACATTAAACTGCATTTGCCATGTATCTGCCCACTCACGCAACCTGTCCAAGTCACCCTGCATCCTCATAGCATCCTCCTGAAAAATCTTTAAAATGAATTTAAATGTGCTTGTGACCATAAATTCTTGCAATTCTGCTGTTTTAAAGTTGCCGCCAAATAAAGACCAAGGCCAAAATTGCACAATACACCACGATTAACCAGATCGAAGTCAGGCAATACTGGTCCAATGCTACAAGCCTCAGCTTTGCAAAGCTGTGCATTGTGGAAAGAGGTTATTTGTGCACAGCGACACATACATTTGATTAACACATAAATATAACGATCACTGTGGAAAATCGAGAGATCTTTTGAGTTGTAACTTGTTGGGATGCAAAAGGCTACATTGAACTATACCATTGTAGATTAACTTTGTTTTGTATTTGTACTGGAACTTCTCCCCGAATAATCTATACACTAAAACTCTCGTTTGTTTGTTTGTTTGTTCCTGAACTACAGCCAAAATGGTACACGATAGCGCGACACTTTTAAGCCCACCTTACTCACCGTCGTCCCTTTGGTGCTAATGGAAGAAGTTTCATTGAAATCGGTGTTATATTTTTAGTTGGTCACATTTTAAAGTTTAAATCTATCTCCTAGGGAGAGAGGGAGGGAGGGGGAGGAGGGAAGATAAGGGGGGGTTGAGGGGGATGGAGTGGGGGGGAGGGGAAGGGGGAGAGGATGGAGGGAGGGGCTGGAGGGAGGGGGGAGGAGAGGGAGGGAGGGGAGGGGGGAGGGGGAGGGGGAAGGGGAGGGGAGGAGGGGGGAGGAGGGGGAGGGGAGGAGGGAGGGGGGGAGGAGGGAGGGGAGGGGAGGGGAAGGGGTGGAAGGAGGAGGGGGGAGGGGAGGGGAGGGGAGGAGGGGAGGGGAGGGGGGAGGGGAAGGGGGAAGGGGGAGGGGAGGTGGGAGATGGGGGAGAAGGGTGGAGAGGAGGGGGGAGGTGGGGGGGGGAGTGGGGAGGGGGGAGTGGGGGAGGAGAGGGTGCTGCACCAATGCAGGAGAGGTTTGGGCCCCAACGAGTCCACTTGGTCTAATATTGGATAAAAAGTGAACTGAAAGTGAGTCAATGTAAAATTTGGAGTCAACTTGGGGAATTCCTGAGAATCACTTCTGCTTCTATATCGTAGCTGAGCACATACCCTCCTTAACCAGAAGATCTTCTCATACATTCCAGTGCTGTTCTATCTCTGGGGAAACATGCGGACTTCCCACCTCTAAGGATGGAGGGGAGAAGTGGTGGGCAGAGCCTTGAAGAAGATTCAGGAAGAAAGAATGAACTTAGAAGCACTTCCCCATTTTAAAGGAGCCAGGGCTGTTAAAAACTAAAGAAGGGTTTCAGAAAGGAAACCAAAAAGTCTGGAACAAGAGAAGGAATAGCTCGTGTTCCTTGTTTTTCAGAGACTGCTGAAGTGCCAAAGTGCTGCTGGCACGTTAGAATGAGGAGGAATGAGGCTTTGCAACTGTTGACAAACCAGGGATGGTACCATCACGCGATCCCTCAGTTATGTGCAAGTAGGTGGCTGTGACTTGGACTAGGAATGGGACCCCCATTTTCTAAAGCATTTCTTTGCAATGGTAAAAATGTTAATAAACTCACAAGGCCAACAAAGGTAAACAGTTTCTCCTATGTGAGCCTGTGACAGAACTGGAGAGAGTTAGGCATTTCCTAAGCATAATTGCCCAACATGTTTAAGTTCATAAATTCATAAGTCATAGGAGCAGAAGTAGGCCATTTGGCCCATCAAGTCTACTCAACCATGGCTGCTCGATCTTTCCCTCTCAATCCCATTCCGCTGCCTTCTCCCCATAACCATTGACACCCTTACTAATTAAGTATCTGTCAATCACCGCCTTAAAAATACCCAATGACTTGGCCTCCACAGCCATCTGTGGCAATGATTTCCATAGATTCACCACCCTACTAAAGAAATTCCTTCTTATCTTTCTAAAGGTTATCACAGGTGTTCTCTCACCTCATTACAAAAAACAAAATCACTTGATAAAATTTGTGTTAAATGTATTACAAATGTAACAAAAATAAATCTCATAAACCAGGCCCCTGATTCCTTCGACCCTTACAGGGGCAAAACAGTATATAAATATAGTTATATATTTAGTCTGAAGAAGGGTCTCGACCCGAAACGTCACCCATTCCTTCTCTCCCGAGATGCTGCCTGACCTGCTGAGTTACTCCAGCATTTTGTGAATATATAAATATAGTTTCTGAATCATATGAAAACTGGGGCAGCACAGTGGCGCCGCTGGTAGAGCCGTCACCTAACAGCACCAGAGTCCAGGTTCGATCCTGACCTCGGGTGCTGTCTGTGTGGAGTTTGCACGTTCTCCCCTGTGACCACCTGGGTTTCCTCCGGGTGCTCCGGTTTTCTCCCACATCCCAAAGACGTGCAGATTTGTAAGTAAATTAGCCTCTGTAAATTGTCCCTAGTGTGTTGGGAGAGGATGTGAAAGTGGGATAACATAGAACTGGAGTGAATGGATGATCGATGGTCGGCGAGGACCTATAGGCCGAAGGGTCTGTTACCTTGCTGTATCTTTCAATTCAATTACCTTTCACACCAAGGGTGGTGGGTGTATGGAACAAACTGCCAGAGGAGGTAGTTGAGGCTGGGACTATCCCAATGTTTAAGAAACAATTAGACAGGATCATGGATGGGACAAGTTTGGAAGCATATGGACCAGACGCAGGCAGGTGGGACTAGTGTAGCTGGGACGTTGTTGGCCAGTGTGGGCAAGTTGGGCCAAGGGGCCTGTTTCCACACTGTATCACTGTATGACACCGGGTGGCGGGGAACACCTGGTGGTGCCATCATCAGTGGCTGCCTCGCCAACCGTCTGTCTGTCCTTTCTTCCCTTTTGTTATTTTTAGTATGTGTTAAAAAGTATGTCTTAGTGTTCCTTGGTTTGTTTTACGTGGGGGGTGGTGGGGGGGGTTGGGGGAAACTTTTTTTCAATCTTTTACCTCGACGGAGATGCGATTTTTCCCACATCGTATCTCCGTCCCCACTGCGGCCTAACATCGTGGAGTTGGTGGCCTTTCCTGGAGACCGACCAAGCCACGGGAATCTGCGGGACTTTTACATCACAGAGCTTGCGATCCCTTTGCCGGGGATCGAAGCTCCAACTGCGGGGCCTGTGGACATTAACATCGTGAAGCCCGCTTTCTCTGGTAAGAAGAGGCCGACTCGGGAGCTCCATGCCGCGGAGAGAGTTTCAACCGCCCCGACGAGGGAGTTTCCGCCTTTACGAATGATACAGTTTTTAGCCAGATTATTAGGATGTCCTTGTTCATGACATTGGCAGAACTTGGCTTTCATTTCCAAATTTCATTTCACATTAACATATTACATTGTATTTTTTAACTGCAATTTCTGCCAGATTTGAAGGGCAAGTTACAGATTGTCATTAGCTGCAGCTAAATAAAAGAAAAATTGGTGAGATGGTTGGGAGAACCAGTCTATTTGTACAGGAAAATGGTTGCCATGCTAAAGTCCAGTGTATTAATTCACTTTTGCTTGTCATTTAAAGCGGGCGCAAACATAAGGTTTTGTCAATTTGAATGGCTTTTCGCAACTGAACAATAAATAGAACTCACACGTTACTTTTTGCAAAAATTTACTCAAAGTTAATTTGTCATGTTTCAAAGACATATGGTAATATGGACCCAGGGGGTTCTTTTGCAGCACATGCATCTGTGAGGGGTGCAAAGTGGTTCAGGAAGTGTTCAGAACACTAGGTGGCGGTGGCAGGTAGATAGTTTCCCAAATTCATGCATAGGATGGGCAAGGCTCCCGACTGGACTGCTTGGTTGCAAAACTGACCCCTTCCGAATAAGAACACTCTGATACGGTTGTATACAATGCAAATGTTTCCTAACATTTAGGAAAATGCTCGCTTGTGCCCGGTTGGATAACATTACATGTTTATCTTGTAAGTCTGCTGTGGTTGAGGGAGTGCCTGTGTTAGATTGCCAATTGATAGCACACATTTTACGACTTGGACTTAATATAACATGGCACCTTACTTTCTGACATTTGCAAATAAATGTTATTGCTTGATGCTCTGGAAATGGAATGGAACTGAAATGCAACACTAAATATCATTCTTAAACATTTTATTTTTGATCAGTGAACTTTGAATAAAAATAATACCTCGCTGCTAATATGTGGATGTTGCCACACACACTTTGCTTCACTGCGCTCCTTTTGCAAGCAGCTGATCTAGGAAGTGGCAAACCACAAGGGACATGCAACCAAGTGCACGCTGAAGTGAAGGAAACACTGACATTAACAAAACAGTTTAAGATGTGCAGCTGCATTCCTTCCCATATTTATGGAGTTACAACTATAATCATGTTAAGCCCTTCAAGTCCTAAAGCTCTGCCTAAATCATGTTTCCTAGTATTTCTGTGTTTCCCAATCTTTGCACTCATTACCCACTGTCTTCCATGTCAAGGCCCTCGCAATGGGCTTGTTTTGTAATTGAATTTTAAAGAAGAGTTGTTTTTCTTCCTATAATGATCAACGGGATGTTGTAACCAGAACGCAAGATATTCTTTGAGTTGCTTTGTAATCCCATGGGGTTAATGATGGGTGGATACTTGCAATTTAAAAGGCACCTGGAGTTACCTGAATGCACAGCAGATAAAGATAAAAATCCTCATGTACACTTCCTGAGTAGATGTGATGGAATGGGGAAAATTATCCCTTTTCATCAGATTTGATAAGTGTGATGAAACAACATTGCTAAAAATACATGGAATAAACACAAATGGTGAATGATTTAGTTTAGTTTAGTTTATCAGATTTGGGTTTAGTTTAGAGATACAGTGCAGAAATTGGCCCTTCGGCCCACCGAGTCTGCGCCGACCATCGATCCCCGCACATTAACACAATTAGGGATAATTTTATACTTATACCAAGTATACAAACCCATGCCAATTAACCTACAAACATGTACGTCTTTGGAGTGTGGGAGGAAACCGAAGATCTCGGAGAAAACCCACGTGGTCAAGGGGGGAACGTACAAACTCCGGACAGACAGCACCCTTAGTCGGGATCGAACCCGCGTTTTTGTTGCTGCTCCACCGTGCCGCTCTACAAATTTATTTTTTTAAGGTATGATATACAGTAGCTCTGAAATTAAGATTTGACAATCAATTATTTTGAAAATTTTGAACGAAAAATTGTCAAAATAAACTGAAGGTTTGAATAATTTAAAAGGCTGCTATGAATTTACTGGTACCCGACAAGAGTGTGTTCCCAGCCCTTTACTATACACTCACGATTAAGTGGCCAAATTCTGCTCTAACTCCATTGACGACTATGCAGATGACATCACCCTAATGGGCCGGAGTGCAAACAATGACAACGCAATGTGTTTGAGGTACATCCCACTCTCTGGATTGAAAAGATCCCTCTCAATTCCCCTCAAAGTCTCTTATCATTCAACCTAAAACAGTATCCTTTACTTCTATTCAAATCTGCTAAAAGGAAAACTTTCCCACGGTTTACTCTATCAATGGTCCTCATAATTTTAACAACAATCATGTCTTCTGTTATCCTCCTCTGGGGAAAATATACCCAGCCTTATAACTAAAAGGCTACATTTCTAGCAACATTCCAGTGAACTTCCTCTGCACTATCTCCGACTATCTCATCCTTCGTATATTGTGGTGACCAGAAATGCACGTAGCATTTGCGATGAGATCTAACCAATGTTATATAAAGTTGAAGCATTTTCTCCCTGCTTTTATATTCAATGCCCCAACTATTGAGGGCCAGTACTCCATATGTCCTTTTGACCAGGTTATCTACCTTTGCTGCCACCTTCAAGGATCTTTAGATTTGTACACCAAGGTCCTTCTGTTCCTCAATACTCCCATTGACTTTTCCATTCATGTTTGTCCTGGTCTCATTTGTACAAAATGGAACAACTCCCATTTACCTGGATTAAACTTCACCTGCCCTTGGAGGAAGAACATTTCAACCCCTGACTCACACGAAAGGGCTGTTTTGGTCGCTGATGGAGGTGAGGGAGGAGAAATAGGGACAGGTATTGCACCTCTTGCAGTTGCAGTGGAACGTGCCTGGGGTGGGGCTGGGATGAGTGGAGAAGGATGAATGAATCAGGGAGAATGATCCCTGCAGAACCCAAAAAGGGGTGGGGAGGAGAAGATGTGATGGGCGGTGGTCATGAACGTATCGAAAGCCTTACTGAAGTCCTGATGGGGGTTGGTAGAAAGTGAAGATTTGAGATGCAATAACCTTTTACCAGAAAATTAACTGGATCAGTTCCATGAATAATGGTGTTAGAAGGGTTGGTCAAAGGCATGGGGTAACACGACCAACAGCGGATCTCCCAAGGTCATTCTACCACTTACAAATCAGATCATATCAAAGATGTGAAGGTACACTCTGCTCTTGCCTGGTTGAGTGCAGTCAATCATATTCAAGAAGCTCTACCTTGTTTAGAACAAAACAATGAATTGGTTGGTATTTCCTCTACCACAAGATGCATGGAGATTGCAGTGTGTGCAAAACGCAAAGGTGCAGCAGCAACTCATGTGGGCTTTTTGTTTACATCACTTCGCAAATCTGCAATGTCTGCATTCTAGAATGATCTGGGCAGCAGGATCACACCAAAGCCATGACCAAAGATACTAGAGGAGCAAGATGAACCACTCCGTTGAAATCGCGTATACTGAAGTGTAGTATGCAAAGGAGCGTAACGTCCGCCATTTTAATAAGCAAAACCCGCCGTTCGCTATGCGTCTCGTAGTGTAATCAGTGTTTTGGGGAAACAGTATGTGTGATGATACCATAAAAATGCAGAATATATCTCATCTATCAATTCACAGATTTTTGTTATTTTTCATTTAAAATGTTTCTGCAGGTTTCTGCCTACTAAAATGGCGCCACGACATACAACGGTTTTTAGGGTCGAGTGGTCTATCTTGCTCTGCTCTATTATCTTTGGCCACGACTTCCAACCGGTGTACCATTCCAGCTTCAAACTGCATCACTGATCCCTCACAGTGCAAAGTGTAGCAATCGCTTATTCAAGAACATTGTGGGTGTACTTTCAACATTCATTCTGTTAAGTTTCAAGAAGGAAGTTTAATGCTACATTAAACATTGAACTTATGAGCAAGGTCTGCATTCCATTGAAAAGAGCAAACAATTCTCTTGTGCTTGAGGTTCAAAGAAAGAAATCCAAATAAATCCTAGGCACTGTTAAAGAGAATAGGTTCCAAGTTTTGTTGCACCTAATTTACGATTTATAGGACAATTTATTTCAATCTCTTCAAAGATGACATGAAACCAAACTTCATAAGTTCATAACTTGTAGAGAACAGAATTAGGCCATTTGGCCCATCAAGTCTAGACAATAGACAATAGACAATAGGTGCAGGAGGAGGCCATTCGGCCCTTCGAGCCAGCACCGCCTTTCAATGTGATCACGGCTGATCATTCTCAATCGGTACCCCGTTCCTGCCTTCTCCCCATACCCCCTGACTCCACTATCCTTAAGAGCTCTATCTAGTTCTCTCATGAATGCATTCAGAGAATTGGCCTCCACTGCTTTCTGTGGCAGAGAATTCCACAGATTCACAACTCTCTGACTGAATTTTTTTTCCTCATCTCCGTTATAAATGGCCTACCCCTTATTCTTAAACTGTGGCCCCTTGTTCTGGACTTCCTCAACATTGGGAACATGTTTCCTGCCTCTAACGTGTCCAACCCCTTAATAATCTTATACGTTTCGATAAGATCCCCTCTCATCCTTCTAAATTCCAGTGTATACAAGCATAGTCGCTCCAGTCTTTCAACATATGACAGTCCCGCCATTCCGGGAATTAACCTAGTAAACCTACGCTGCACGCCCTCAATAGCAAGAATATCCTTTCTCAAATTTGGAGACCAAAACTGCACACAGTACTCCAGGTGCGGTCTCACTAGGGCCCTGTACAACTGCAGAAGGACCTCTTTGCTCCTATCCTCAATTCCTCTTGTTATGAAGGCCAAGATTCCATTGGTTTTCTTCACTGCCTGCTGTACCTGCATGCTTCCTTTCAGTTGCCCTCGCAGCTGCGGCTTGCCTGCAGTCTGTTTGTCTTTTGTGTTTTTTGTTGTTTTGTCTGAATTGTAGTTTTAATATGGTGTAGTGTTTGTATGTTATGTGGGGGGGGGGGGGGGGGGGTGGGAGGGTGGGAGGGAACGGGAACTGTAACATTAACATTGTCTCTCCCGAACGGAGACGCGACCTTTGTTTCTGTGTCGTGTCTCCGTTCCCGTTGCGGCCTACCACCGGCCATGCACCTGGGACCACCTGGGCTCTGGTTTGCAGAGCCCGCGGCCCGGACTCACCACCTGCGGCGCTGGCCGCCTCCGGATGCTGCGGGAGCGGCTGCGACTCGTCTCCGGAAGCTCCGACGCGGGCCGCGTGGACATCGGAAGCCCACAGGCCCCTTGGGTCGGCCTGCCGCGGACCTTTCACCGTCCGGCGCGGCCTGGACAGGGGCTTCAATGTCGGGAGCCACGACCGCCCCGACGTGGCAACTCCAACAGCCTGACCGCGGGAGAAGACGGCAGGGGAAGAGAAAAGACATTCTGGCCTTCCATCACAGTGAGGAGGGACTGGAGGAGACTCACTGTGATGGATGTTTCTTTTGTTTGGTGTTGGTTTGTGATTGTATGTGTTATTGCATTTTTATTGATTATTCTTATTGGTCTTATTGTTGAACTGCGGGTAATGTTTCATTTCACTACACATTTATGTGTATGTGACAAATAAACGACTATTGATGCTCCACCATTCAATCAAGGCAGAACTATCTTTCCCTCTCAACCCCATTCTCCGGCCTTCTTCCCATAGCCCCTGACACCCGTACTAATGAAGAAGTGTAAAATGGCCATTGGTCTATTTGTTAATTTGCTAGAAAAATCTAACAACAATTCTCACTGGCCTATAATTATTAACCATGGGAAGCCAAGTGATTGTTGCATCCATTACAGGGAGTCAGTAGAGAGACTGTTATGTTATAATCGTCCATCTGTTTAAGCTTTTGAGGCATAACTAACTGCATTTTTTGAATGGGAACTGGCACAACTTTATGCGACTCTTTAAAAAACTCGGTGAAATGTGTAATACTTGTAAGCATATCCTGGTAAAAGTGTAGTCGTTCAAAGAAAAGCAGGATGGTTAATTTTAATTTTAATTTTTCTCTTATTATTTAGCTTTTAAAATCGAATAGTGTGCATTTTGTGATTTATCTTATTCACAAGTGAAATCAAATATAAACC
Organism: Rhinoraja longicauda; assembly: GCF_053455715.1. Lineage (NCBI taxonomy): Eukaryota > Metazoa > Chordata > Chondrichthyes > Rajiformes > Arhynchobatidae > Rhinoraja > Rhinoraja longicauda. The sequence continues at coordinate 26,678,309 of NC_135954.1, forward strand.
GTGAAAGAATCATTTTCTTTTTGCCTCCAGTTTGTTTATTAAAAGAATGATGCAATAGTTGGGAGCAATTCTATTTTGATTAGTTTAGTTTAGAGATACATCATGGAAACAGACCCTTTGGCCCACCGACCATTCGTTCACACTAGTTCTATGTTATCCGACTTTCACTTCCACTCCCAACACACGAGGGGCTATATACTGGAGGCCAATCAACCTAAAAACCCACGCATCCTTGCGATGTGAGAGGAAATCAGAGCACCCAAAGGAAACCCACGTGGTCACAGGAAGAACATGCCAACTCCACACAGGCAGCATCCCAGGTCAAGATCAAACCTAGGTCTCTAGCTGTGTGCGGCAGGGGGATTAAAAAACCTATAGTACCTTCTCTCACTGGCACTGCTTTCTCCATTAGGCGCACTAGCAGAGAGCACTTCCTTGCAGCTCTCTTGAGTGTATCAATTCACTGAAGGGGAGGCCCACTCCCTGGCCATTGGCAGAACTCTTGTGGTGCGTGATTGGGACTGACGAAACTGCATTTTTCTCAATTATTTTCAGCAGCAGTGATAATTAGTGAGCCAGTGCACCTTTGAGAGATGGAGCCCTGAATTATTGATGGTTCAGTTTAACAGAAGTGTGGGCAGGTGAAATGATTATTGCTTCAGATTCTTAGATGGGGAAGTCGGGTGTGACACATATTGAACACTTGAATGAGGAGTGGAGAAGATAACCAAACTCTGATGCAATGGTGGAACAATCTTGAGTTGCCATGCAGTGTCGTTTTTGTGCTGACAGATTGCTAAACTGCCAACCTGCCACACCCATAACAAAATATTTTCTATAGTTGTGGCCTTATTTTCTTTTGGGTAGTTGGTACCCTGCTTTATAAACCAGAACACAATGTGACAGGGATGGGGGAAGGTCAAACTTTAAATATGGGAAACAAGATATCAATTACTCCTGAATTTTAAAAAAATCACACAAATTGTATGGCTGATGGGTTAATGTATCATCTAAACTTTATACCCATGATCAGTTTTGTTATAAGCACAATCCCTAATATTCTGAATAATTCTAAAACGGAGAAATAATATATAATATATAATGCAACTTAAAAATAACAGTTTTAGAATTTATACATGTGTGCATTTATAAATGAACTGATTGGGTGTGGTGTGATCTGACCACACAACGACAAGAAAACATTGCATAATATTTTCGTATACACTGCTGGCTTCTCACACACAACCCGCATGCTTTCAACTGGGTGGGTGGGTCATCTCTTGACAATGGGTAAATTAGATCAACAACCGAAGAAGGGTCTCGACCCGAAACGTCACCCATTCCTTCTCTCCAGAGATGCTGCCTGTCCTGCTGAGTTACTCCAGCAATTTGCATCTACCTTCGATTTAAACCAGCATCTGCAGTCCTTCCTTTACATATCTATCTATCTATCTATCTATCTATCTATCTATCTATCTATCTATCTATCTATCTATCTATCTATCTATCTATCTATCTATCTATCTATCTATCTATCTATCTATCTATCTATCTATCTATCTATCTATCTATCTATCTATCTATCTATCTATCTATCAATTTTCTGCTCTATATTCATCGCAAATTTCATCACATTGTCATATATTTGCACATTTCCTCTTTACTGAGCTGTGAGCTACACAGGCAAAAGATCCCTATGTTATTTTTTACGAGAAGCAGAGAGTCATAGTTTTTTTATAGTGTGTGAGGCAGAAATAACAGCCAAAGGTGCTGGAGTAGCAGAAAATACATCAATATTTTATATAAAGGAACAAGGAAAGGGAAACTGAAATTTGATGACGGTGCAGGGGAGATTTGCCAAACTAAATTCGTGGGATGGAACCTCAGTTGCAAGAGAGGCAAAGGGAAGCTTGCTTTGGATTTTTGAGAACATTAGCTAAGAGAGAAATTAGAACTTAAGTCATGAAGAATTTTGGTCGTGTGTATGGGGAAACATAGTTCAGGCGACAGATTGAAAATATTTAGCAAGATAGCAGGTGGAAAGATGTGGAAATTTTTATTTCGGCAATGAGTAGTTATTGTTTGAAATGTATAGAACGGGAGCATGATGCAACTAGCAATTTTTAAAAGGAATAATGATGAGGTGTTTATTGGGAGGCTACAGTGACGATCATAAAGACATCAGTCTGAAGAAGGGTCTCGAGGGGTATGGAGAGAAGGCAGGAACGGGATACTGAGTTGGATGATCAGCCATGATCATATTGAATAGCGGTGCAGGCTCGAAGGGCCGAATGGCCTACACCTGCACCTATTTTCTATGTTTCTATGTCACCCATTCCTTCTCTCCTGAGATGCTGCCTGACCTGCTGAGTTACTACAGCATTTTGTGAATAAATACCTTCGATTTGTACCAGCATCTGCAGTTATTTTCTTACACTATAAGTGATAGGAGCAGAATTAGGTCATTCAGCCCATCAAGTCTACTCTCCCATTCAATCATGGCTGATCTGTCTCTCCCTCCTAACTCCATTCTCCTGCCTTCTCCCATAACCCCTAACACACGTACTAATCGAAGGGATCCACAATGGTTTGGAACCCAGCTTTTGAGATGCCACATAGTCTGTACACAGAAAAACATTGTCCAAAAGCATGTTCCAGAGAGCATCACGTAAATCAAAGCACTGGAATAATCCCTACATTGCTTCTGTGAAGTCCTACATAACCACTAACTTTAACTCCCCCTCGCATTCCCACACTGACCTTTCTGTCCTGGGTCTCCTCCACAGTCTGAGTGAGGCCCAACACAAATTGGAGGAACAGTTCGCTTGAGCAGTTTACAACCGAGTGGTATGAGAATTGATTTCTTTAGCTTCAAGTAACTGTTGCTTTCCCTCAGTTTCACTGTCCTCCTCATTACATTTTACTGATTGTATGCCTCCTTGTCACCTTTCCCTCAGCTAACAATGAACCATTCTACATTTCCTTATCAATCGTCTGCATTGATCTGTGATACCGGCCCGCAAAGTCGGCCAAGGAAGTTGGCCAAGGAAGTTGGGAACGGCTCCGGTTGGGCCCGAGTTCAAAAGCCCCGGCCGCAGGGGGAAAATTCGACCTGCAGATTGGCCGCGGAAGTCGGCTATGGGGACGGATCTGCTGGTTCCGGCTGGGCTGGGGTTCCAGAGCCCCCGCCGCAGGGGGCAAATTCGACCCACCGATCGGCTGCGGAAATGCTGACGAAGTTGAGAACAGCCGCCTCACCTGGCCTAGGTGCCAAATTTTCGGGGGGGGGGGGCTTCCTGGGGGGATTTCAATTACACTCTCACAGAATGGTTTGGAAACAGCTTCATCCAAGACCACAAGAAATTGGAACTCAGCTTCCGAGTGTGCAAGTGACTCCTGTGTTTGAAGAGTCGTGTTGAATCTACAATTCTGTGATTCCTTTACTCCTTGACAACATAGTTCCATGGCTCTATGATTCCATGACTATGACTCTACTACTCCATGAAGCTACGACTTTCCGGCTCTATAATTCCACGAGTCTATGATTCTATGATCGTATGACTCCATGATTCTATGTTTTATGACTCGATGCCTTTATGACTCCATGACTCTAGGACCTTCCTGCAAGTTAGGACAGGAAATAAAGTCTTGGATGGCCGCAGGTTTACAGCAAATTGAGTGAATGAGGCTAACTAGGGGTGTGTTGAAATAGCTTTGTTGAGAAGTAACTGAGCTATAGGAGGCGGTCTCAACAAGATACAAGGCAGCCAATGGGTGCAGAAATAAGTGTTCTTCGATATAATGTGATTGTAAGTTCTGAAACTCACCATGGTGTCAAGAAATAACCCTGGGATTTTGAATAGTTTATTTCAACGTCCGATAGTCAAGAGAAGAAAATGAGTCAGTGGTTAAAGTGCAATTGGCCTTAAAACAATGTTTCTCTCGCATCCACTAAAGTGCAAGTAAACTGAATAAAATTAACTTTCAGATCATTAATGTAAAACTGGTTTTCCATGTCTAGATGAATGGAACAATTAATACAGTGTAGTGTTTGTGTTATGGGGCACAAAGGGCAAAGAGATATAACCAGCTGGTTTTACTGCTCTTCTGATTTCCATCATCATTAAATCAGGCTGTCGACTTACTCTCACTTCATGCTCAAGCACAAAGGCCAGATCTGCCCCACTGTTTGTGAGGCTGCTGGAGTAGTCTCGCAACATGAGATGCTAGATCGCTATTATCAGTCAAATTTCATCAACTAGGAAAGTATATAAAAAATTATTTTGTAACACTGCCATAAATTAACTGATGGCAGTCACAAATTAACTTGTTTTCTCTCTTCAGTCTGAAGAAGAGTCTTGACCCAAATCTAGTCTGAAGATGGATCTTGCCCGAGACATTGGCACCCCATGTTCTCCCAAGATACTGTGTGACCTGCTGAGTTACTCCACCACTTTGTATGCTTTTCCTCGCATGTTGCAAAATATACTTGGCTAATAAAGTATGATTATGATTATGATTATAATTATTTTAATTATGATTATGATTATGATTTCTTTTCTCTCTTTCTTAGTTCTATGAAAGGGTCTCAGATCTGGAATATTAGCTGTTACTCTTTCAACAGATGCTGCCGGAGTGTTTCCAGCATTTATGTTTATAGTTCAGATTTCCAACATCGGCAGTGTTTAAAACAAAAATCATTCACATTGCCCATTGGGACTTAAAAACCTAAATCAACTTTGCATCAACAACAGATATGCAGCTGCAGTTCTGAAACAGCTAAGATGCCTTGTGAAGATCTACAGTTGCTAATATTACCAGCTGCGCACTTGACATATCTGTCTGACATTCATCTGTCGGTTATGTTGGTTTGTTTATGTCATATGAGCTAATGTAAAATATGTGCAAAATGTTATATGTTCACATGGAAATTTGTAACTGTTAAGCTCAGGGTTCTGGGCCTGTATAAATTGCCTGTGCTATTTTACCACTTAACTGAGGTGTTAGCAATCCACCTTATGCTATTTAAAATAACTTTAAAAAATATTATTAAATTCAGTAGCCCAGTTTCAAAATAGTACTATTTTCCCCAATCATGTAACTCTGTTTTTGCTTTGGCAACTGTGCCCTTGATAGGTTAGATTTGCCAGGGTAGCGCGGCAGAGTGGCGCAGCTGGTAAAGCTGCTGCCTCACAGTACCAGAGACCCTGCTTTGATCCTGACCTCCGGTCGGTGCTGTCTGTGTGGAGTTTACACAATCGCCTTGTGGGTTTTGCACTGGTGCTCAGGTTTCCTCCCACATCCCAAAAATGTGTGGGTTTATAGGTTGATTGACCTCTGCAGATTGGCCTGAGTTTGTAGGGAGTGAATGCAAAAGTGCGATAACATTTAACTAGTGTGAATGAGTGAATGATGGGCGGTGCGTTCTCAGTAGGCCGAAGGGACTGTTTCCATGTATCTTTCAATCAATCAATCAATGACGCTATCATTTCCTCACAGTTTAGACCTCAGATATACAACTAGGAGTCTTTCAGTTTGTGGATACATTGAGGCATGTTTGCAAGAAGGGAATGGGAAGGGGATGGCAGAGTGGTGCCATGGGGGAGGAGGGTGGGCAGGGCAGTGGGAGTAGGAACCTGCTGAAGTTTCTGAAGTACAGTGTGTATGAGAGCCAGCATCATTGTCCAAAGTGCAATTACAGCAGATGGTTCCCAAGGAGATATTTCTAACGGCAGGTGCAGCATTGATATAACCCTGTGTAAAATTGACATTGTCCAGAAATCTAAGGCTTTGCACATTGCTGGCGACAGCCTTTTATTTTTGACGTCGGCAGTGCAGCAGTTGGCAGCAAAGTGCCTCGTGAGTCTTGAGGCAAAGGTTCCTGAGGCAAATTTGGTGAAAGTGAGGGGTGGCTGTGAATTCAAGAGCAACCCATGTAATTGTCTCGACCCGAAACGTCACCTATCCCTTTTCTCCAGAGATGTTTAACTTGCAATCTTACATGTATTTGTTAGCTACTTAAGGTTTTCCCTTAACCTCTGAAGACTACCAGGTCACATTAGTGCTCCCTTTGTATTGTGGCATGATGACTTAAGGACTTCTTCCTGATGTCAAAGTTATGAAGGAGGGTGGCAAACGGTTTTAGTGCTGCCTATTTTGTCAAAAATATTTATCTTTTTTATCTTACTTAGAATGTAAGAACCTTAGAAACAGAAGTTTAAAAAAAATCTTACTTAGAATGCAAGAAGCTTAGAAACAGAAGCAATTCACCCACTGTGTCTTCTCCACCATTCACTAAGATGATAGCTGATCCAATCTCGGCCAGAAAAGTAGTATTGTTTTTGTGCTCTCTCTGTAAGCCCTGCACTTCCTAGACATTTACATATCTACCAATCTCTGTCTCGAATATATTCAATAACTTAGCCTTCACAAGTAAAATCAAAAGTAACATCCTCCTGAGAGAAAATGCTTCTTTCACCATCTTCTTTGGCAGAGTGTTCCAGATATTAACTGCTCTCTGTGTAAAAAAAGCTAGCTCTCAGCTCCCCTTTAAAATTCCCACCTCCGATCTTAAAACCATTCAGTCTGAAGAAGGGTCTCGACCCGAAACGTCACCCATTCCTTCTCTCCCGAGATGCTGCCTGACCTGCTGAGTTACTCCAGCATTTTTTGAATAAATCGATTTGTACCAGCATCTGCAGTTATCTCATCATATTTCAACCCGTTCATCCCCAGGCATCCTTGAATATGGAGATGAAAACTCTATTCAATACATCAGTCCTGGGCTCAGCAGCATTCGATAGTTACATCAAAAGCTTCCTTACGACTATATTCCATAGTCTTTGCAATAAAGACCAACACACTATCAGCCTTCCTCATTATTCATTCGACCACTATTATAATTCAAATGTGTACTCCTTGCACACTGACTCAACCTATTCATTTCGCTTGGGCAGCTTACAGATATTTTGCTTGGGCAGCTTACAGCCCAGTGGATCGACACAAAAAGCTGGAGTAACTTAGCAGGACAGGCAGCATCTCTGGAGAGAAGGAATGGGTGATGTTTCAGATCAAGACCCTTCTTCAGACTGGTTAAGGATAAGGGGAACGAGAGATATAGATGGTGATGTGGAGAGATAAAGAACAATGAATGAAAGACATGTAAAAAAATAACGATGATAAAGGAAACAGCCCATTGTTAGCTGTTTTGTAGGGTGAAAATGTTACGTTAGTGCGGCTTGGATGCGGGAGGGATAGAGAGAGAATGCCGGGGCTACCTGAAGTGAGAGAAATTGACAGTTTAAGAATAACGGGTAGGCCATTTGGAACTGAGATGAGGAAAAACTTTTTCAGTCAGAGAGTTGTGAATCTGTGGAATTCTCTGCCTCAGAAGGCAGTGGAGGCCAATTCTCTGAATGCATTCAAGAGAGCTAGATATAGCTCTTAAGCATAGCGGAGTCTGGGGGTATGGGGAGAAGGCAGGAATGAGGTACTGATTGAGAATGATCAGCCATGATCACATTGAATGGCGGTGCTGGCTCGAAGGGCCGAATGGCCTCCTCCTGCACCTAATGTCTATTGTCTATTGTCTAAATCAATATTCATACCACTGGGCTGTAAGCTGTCCAAGCCAAATATGAGATGCTGTTCCTCCAATTTGCATGTAGCCTCACCCATTCCTTCTCTCCAGAGATGCTGCTTGTCCCGCTGAGTTACTCCAGCAATTTGTGTCTATCTTCGGTTTAAACCAGCATCTGCAGTTCCTTCCTACACTATTCATATCACTTTGCAGGCTCCTCATAATTGTTAACCTATCTTTGTGTCATCAGCAATTGTGGCTACTTCATATCTCATGAAAACACCTTCCTTGTCGTGCAATTTCTGATGTCACTTAATTTTGACATCAAACCTACTGAAACCACTTGGGGCTGTGATGACTGGGATCCCAGTTTGGTTCAGCGCACGTAAGCTTTGTTTGGCAGAGAACTGCATAGCACTTTGTGCACAAACTCAGGAGAACGTGCTTCACACAGAAAGGCTTCAATATCATTAAAAACAGGCTATTCTGTGAGTGAACGGTGCCAAATTAGACTCAGTCCTAAGCAATTGAATATCTCAACAAAAAGCAACTTTGGACATTGCACAACAGTTGACACATTTAGGTGTCATAAAAACAATACAGGTCTCCCATGCCTATTTTAAGAAACAAAAAAAATTCTTGAGACAAAAGGAAAAACACAAATGGTCTGACCATATCCTCAGGCGGTGTAAAGATCACATAGGTAATGAACAATTAGCGGGTTATTTGTCCTCTTGAAAGGCAACCTAATCTATCACTTGCCATGGGATATTGTCTATGTTAAAGGTAACATGTACATGTGGTTTGTTGTTGTCACTAGAACAGTCCTGCAAGCAGATGCGACATGGGCCTAAAGTCAGAGACAGACTTTTTTCTCTGCTAATTGCCATCAATAGGACTCCGTGTTTTGCAATTGGGAGCCATGTGTAACAATTGTACCCTTGATTATATGCTCAGCTCATGCCAGGACAAGAAACAAGGAAGCACCTCACATTTCCGACCCTCCCCTTTCCAGGTCCACAAGGTGTGTGTTAGTTTCCTCTAAAGCACTAAAATGAATGGGGTGACTCCTCTGAGTGCCATAAGAAAGGTTCTGTGTCTTCCACTTGGCCTTTGTGATTATCAAACTGACACTCGTTTTCAAGCTGCTGGAAGGAGAACACAAGCCAGTCTTTCACTGTCAGTGATTGCTCGTTGTCCATTTTAGTGGCGACCAAATTCATCGGGACCAGCCAAGAGCCTGACGTAAAAGGAGAGAGATGTACACAAAATACTGGAGTAACTCAGCAGGACAGGCAGCATCTCTGGAGAGAAGGAATGGGTGACGTTTTGGGTCGAGACCCTTCTTCAGACTGTGAGTCAGCAGAGAGGGAGTCTAGAGATATGGAGGGGTAAGGTGTGAAAACGATAGATCAAAGCAGATGGTGTTAAGGAAATGTAGAATGGTTCATTGTTAACTGAGGGGAAGGTGACTAGGATGCATACAATCTGTAAAATTAATCAGAACAATGAAGCTAGTCAGAGAACTAGGGTGGGAGGGGGGGGGGGGGGGGGATGGAGAGAGGAGAAAGCAAGGGTTACTTGAAGTTAGAGAAATCAAAACGCATATCGTTGGGTGATAAGCTTCCCAAGCAAAATATGAGGTGCTGTACCTCTAACTTACATTGGGCCTTACTCTGACAGTAGAGGAGACCCACAACAGAAAGGTCAGTGTGGGAATGGGAGGGGAAGTTAAAGTGATTAGCAACCGGGAGATAGCGTAGGCCTAGGGGGACTGAGCGGAAGTGTTCAGTGAAAGAGAACAGGTACAATTGTGACATCCAAAAGTCACTGAGACAGGTACATGAATAGGAAAGGTTGAGAGGGATATGGGTCAAACACAGGGAAATGTATGTAGATGGGCATCTTGGTCATCATGGACAGGTTGGGCCAAAGGGTTGTTTCTATGCTCTTCGACGTGATGATTTTAAACTCTGACTATCTTATCAGTCCTCTGCAAGTACTGCATTTTAAGATTTTCTTGTGTGTGGTGATGGGTTCACATTTCAGATTCTCGTAAAATGCTATTCTAATAATGGGACATAGGTTCTTTTACACATCACATTAGTCTTGTCCATGACATTCGACTGACAGTGACATTCCAAAGAATAGAGGGATGGGTGAGAGATTTAAAGGAAATAGATAGCGTGGATGTGGAGAGGATGTTTCCACTGGTGGGAGAGTCTAGGACCAGAGGTCATAGCGTCAGAATTAAAGGGGTGAGAAGGAACTTCTTTAGTCAGAGGGTAGTTAATCTGTGGAACTAATTACCACAGAGGGCTGTGGAGGCCAAGACAATGAATATTTTTAAGGCAGAGATAGACAATTTCTTGATTAGAATGGGTGTCAATGGTTTCGATTTTTTAGATTTAGAGATACAGCGCAGAAACAGGCCCTTCGGCCCACCGGGCCCGCGCCGCCCAGCGATCCCCGCACATTAACACTATCCTACACCCACTAGGGACAATTTTTAAATTTGCCCAGCCAATTAACCTACAAACCTGTACGTCTTTGGAGTGTGGGAGGAAACCGAAGATCTCGGAGAAAACCCACGCAGGTCATGGGGAGAACGTACAAACCCCGTACAGTACAGCACCCATAGTCAGGATCGACCTGAGTCTCCGGCGCTGCATTTGCTGTAAGGCAGCAACTCTACCGCTGCGCCACCGTGCTGGAGAGAAGGCAGGAAAATGGGATTAGGAGGCAGAGATCAGCCATGATTGAATGGCAGAGTAGACTCGATGGGCCGAATGGCATAATTCTACTCCTATAACTTGTGAACTTGTGAACAATTTATATAATTCGAACTTTGTTTCAATGCCTGGCTCAGCACAATCACTACTCCATGTCAACAGGGATTCTTGTGCAGGGCGAGTCTCTGCAACTGGTTTCAATTTAATCCAGTGCAAAAAGACAAGTCTGTGTATCACGAGCCCCTCTTCTCCCCCTATTGGTGCTGTAGGAAAAAGTTATACAGTAGCTCCCAAAAGTTTGAGTTTGAGAGGCTTAGATAAGTGCATACGAACTTTTACAGGATCTGTTCCGAAATTCTCCCCTGAGCTAAAATATTTCAAACAGGCCATTCACGAGAAATCCTATTCTTCTGGTTGAAAGAAACCTCAAATTTCTGTTAGATATCCAAGCCCTGTTTTCTTCTGCCCTTTGCAATAATTGCCATTTCTTTATCCTTCACAAGATAAAAGTTCAAGAAAAATATACATAATGTTATTTCAATATTGTTTGTTTGCAATGTTTCCGGGACATTTTTTGTAGTTGGTCAAGTTACTTCATGATTACTAAGAAGTTCTATTCTGTCAACCTGTTTGCTTTGGAACTCCATGCAATATTACAGTGATGAGAATTTTTGATGCAACTTAAAGAAAGCGAACACAGGATACAGGAGGCGTCTCGTACCATTTTAAAAACATAGATTGCAACAAGATTTAATTTCTTGACAACACGAGCAAAGCATGGTTTTCAACGTTAATGTAAATACGTTTTCTGAGGTGGTCTTTGTCACTTTTTTTCCTAACTTTCAGTTTTTATACCTTGAGTTATGGCTTTAAAAGAGTGACAAAGTTCTTCGTAAGCAACACCAACAATGGAATCTGAGTTATCGCACTTCATTGTGGCTCCATGTGGTACCATGTGTTCCAATGTTAAATATTTCTAAGTATGATTTGAAATAGAGTAAAACTCACCTTTGAATATCTTCTGATCTTCAAAACAGTTTCAAGTTTGTGCAGCGAGCATGCACTTTGCAATATTCAATGTTCTCTATTTGAGTCTAATATTTAACTGTCAGTTTTCACTGGGGCTGGGACCGACTGTTTCCTGTGTTAACGGAAATTGGTTGAATGTTCGTTGAATATGATTTAAAGAAGTAAAGTTTTCTCAGAGGCCTCAAAATGCCACCTACTGGATAAGGTATATCACTCGGTGTAACTGTTTCCTTCCTCCTTGTGTGCATTTCAGGCCAGCATATTACAGGAAAGATGTTGAGTAGGTGCAGAAGAAGTTCACCAGGGTGATGAAAGGGTTAGAGAGTATGCGCTATAAGGAGAAGTTAGACAATCTAGGATAGGCACAAAGTGCTGGAGTAACTCGGCGGGACAGGCAGCATCTCTGGAGAGAAGGAATGGGTGACATTTTGGGTTGAGACCCTTCTTCAGACCGATAGTCGATCTGTCGCTTTTTGCTACAATTCTCCTTCCATGCCCTGCGTTCCGCACTGGCTGCGATGCGCCGCCACCAGCAGGCCCTCGCTACGACTCTCCCGCAGCTCCGGCCCTGACTCATCCAGACCTTATTACATCTTCTCTCCAGTGATGCGGCCTGTCCCGCTGAATTACCCCAAGCACTGGGTCTATCTTCGGTTTAAAGCACCAGTTCCTTCCTACACCTTGGACAATCTAGAATTGTTTTCTCTGGAGGGTCAGAGGTTAAGAGGAGACAGGATAGAAGTTTATAAAATTTCATGGGTGGAATGGATAGTTATAGCCTTGTTCCCTGGGTAGAAATACTAGAGGGCATAGTTTTAAGATGAGAGGGGAAAAGTTTAAAGGAGATGTGTGAGGCAAATCTTTTACACAAAGAGTGGTGGTGTTTGAAAGGGACTGCTCGGGACATGTTGGCAGGGTATGGTGTGTAGCAGAATCAGACATGATAGTGACTTCGAAGAATCATCTACACGGACATGTGAACATATAGGGAATGGATGGATATGAATTATATGCAGGCAGATGGGATTAGTGTAATTTGGTAACCTGGTCAGTAAGACATCTTGGGCCGAAGCTTCAGCCTGTCTCTGTGCTGTACTGTTCTATGTTCTAATTAAGTGAGCTATGTTTCTCAATTTGCTTTACTTATTCATATTTCTTGTTCATTAATTTCTCCACGTGGGAGAACATTGATGTCAGGAATCAATCTGGTAAACTTGGCCTTTAGTCCGAAAATCTGTTTTGTATGCTAATGCTGATTTTTGTACAGTTCCTCATTTACTCCTGTTTTCCACTACGTCTGGGAGGACTTCTGCATCCTCTTATGCTGATAAGCACAAAATATCGGTATAAATTTCACTGACATTTCCTTGTTCCTCAATTTCCCTGCTTTAGTTTGTAAGGGTCTCACATAAATGTTTAGGAATCTGTTCCATTTTACACGTTTGCAGAAACCATTACAGTCTGATTGTGCTTCTTTCTTGTATCATACTTTCTCATTGTATCTCAGTTGTTTGACCCTTCTTTTTTAAATTTGAAATTTCCCCCAATCTTCATACATATTGTTCTTTGTTGGCAATGTTGTAAGTTTCTTCATCTAAAATATTATCTTAACTTCTCCTTTTAGCCACAACTTGAATATATTTCCTGTTGAGTTTCAGTATGTTCAATGTGTGGGAAGTATTAATGTAAATCCTATACATTACCTGTTTAAATATTCACCATTATTTCTCTACTGTCATATTTTTTTAATGGTTTCACAATGTACCAAAGCCAAAAATATTAATAATTCACTTTGCTTAGATTAACATCCTGGTTATGGATTGAAACTAGCATAAGACATTGGCGAGGCCGCGTTTGAAGTATTATGTTTTGTTTTGCTCACTGCTCTTGAAAAGATGTCATTAAGCTGGAAAAGATTTATGAGGATGTTGCCAGGATTAAATGGACTACTTTGCAGGGAGATGTTGAGCAAGCTTGAACTTTATTCCTTGAACTGTAGGAGACTAAGGGAGACTAAGATGTGGAGTGGATTACGCTGCATCACAGACTACAAAGGGAAAAACAGGAGCACCGTTCAGCCTAAAGCATCGCTCTCGGACGAGCTTAACACCTTTTACGCCCGGTTCGATGCAGACAACACAGCGCCCACCATGAGTCCACAGGTGTGCAGGGGTACTACCACACTGTCCTTACAAATGGCAGATGTGAGGCGGTCCTTCATAAAGGTCAACGACCGCAAAGCTCCAGGACCGGATGGTATTCCAGGGTGGGCCCTCAGAGCATGTGCTGATCAACTGGCAGAGGTGTTTACCAACATCTTCAACCTCTCTCTAAGTCAGTCTATGGTTCCCACCTCCTTCAAAGTATCCATCATCGTTCCTGTTCCAAAGAAACCAGTAACCTCCTGATTAAATAACTACTGTCCTGTCGCACTGACATCAGTCATCATGAAGTGCTTCGAGCGACTAGTCAAAACTCACATCTGCTCCTCTCTCCCTGACACCTTGGACCCTCTTCAGTTTGCATATAGACCAAACAGGGCCACGGACGATGCCATCGCCATGGCAATACATACTGTGCTCACCCACCTGGACAAAGGAAATACATATGTGAGAATGCTCTTTATTGACTACAGCTCGGCATTCAACACTATTATTCCCTCAAAACTCGTCCCCAAGCTCCTTTATCTTGGACTGGAGACCTCCTTCTGCTGATGGATATTCGATTTCCTGACGGGCAGGCCCCAGGTGGTGAGAATTGGCAGCCATACCTCTTCCTCACTGATCCTCAACACAGGCACACCACAGGGCTGTGTGCTCAGTCCTCTCCTGTACTCCCTGTTCACGCACGACTGTACTGCTAAGCACAGCTCAAACAGCATCCTAAAATTTGCTGACGACACGACCATCTTGGGCCTCATCACAGACAACAATGAGACGGCCTACAGAGAGGAGGTAAAGGCACTAAACAGCTGGTGCCAGGAAAATAACCTCTCTCTCAATGTCAGCAAAACTAAAGAGATGATCGTGGACTACAGGAGACAGCGGGGGAGTGGACACCTCCCCATCCACATCGGTGATGCTGAGGTTGAAAGGGTCAGCAGCTTTAAGTTCTTCGGTGTGCACATCACACGCCAATGTTTATTTCCAAACCTTGGTTATCTTACAACCTTATCTGCTGAGATTAACTGTCTTTTTTATTTGTTATTACACTGTCAATGTACCAAACTGGATGGGAATGCTATATGCATTCACATAAAGATCCATCAATGTTGCCTTTTAACCAGTTTTCTCTAGTCTGACTAATTAAAGTTATACTTGAGGGGACACCTGAAGTATATAAAATTATGCGAGGTGTCAAAGATGGTGTCATAGATAGTATCAAAGATTAGATGATATATGATATCGCTTTAAGATGAAATGGGCAACATTTAAAGGAGATATGCAGGGCAAGTTTTTTTACACCGGGGGGTAGTGGGTGCCTGGAACACATTGCCAGGGTTGTTGATGAAGGCAGATACAATAGTGGCATTCGAGAGGCTTTTAGATAGACGTATGGATATGCAGAGAATGGAAGGATGTAGCTCATGTGCAGGCTGATGAGATTAGTTTACTTTGGCATCATGTTCAGCACAGACATTGTAGGCCAAAAGACCTGCTGCTGCGCTGCACTTTTCCATGTTCTGTGCTCAATACGCCTATGTTTAAATGCTCTAATTTCACTATTCATTTTGCCACCCTGCACTGTTGCCTCATATTATAATTTAACTTGCTAAATCTCTCCGCATTTGAACCCAACCGCCACGCCCAAATATTTAGTTCAAATAATTTTATCTTTAGTCCTAATTAGTTTGGAGTCACTTTTACTCTGGTCCCAGCTCAGTTCAGGTGAAGCCCCCAATCATCATGAAAATTCCTTCTTTCCCCAAAACTGCCACCAGTGCCCAGGAATTGAAACTCCTTCTTTCCACATCAATCTTTCAGCTCAGCATTCAACTCTCTGATTTTACCAACTGTTTATCAATTCACTTGCAGCTCAGATAGTAAAGAGGAAATTGTTGCCGTTTTGGTTCTGCTTCTTAATTTGGACTTTAGCTTCTCATTCTCCTTCAGCAGAATCTCCCTATTTGATCATAACAATAATAATAATAATTTTATTTGTCATATGTAGGTTAGCACAGGGTCAACGATACAATGAAATGTATTTGACAAAACAACGGATCACCTCAGCAGTAAAATTCCAATGATAAATAAGATTAAAATGACATTAGTAAGGTAAAAAGACAATATTAAAATAATCAACATATATGATGCGAAATGTGTTTATGAGTTCAGAAGCCTGATGGCCTGATGGTAGAAACTGTACTTAAGTCTGGTGGTACGCACAGCCATACTCCTGTATCGTCTGCCTGACGGTAACAAGGAGAACAGCCTGCGTGCTGGGTGGCTGTGGTCCTTGATGATGCTGCGTGCCTTCCGCAGGCACCGCCGGTAGAAAATGTCCTGAATGGCCGGGAGACAGTTGCCAGTGATGTGCTGTGCCGTCTTCACCACTCTCTGCAGTGATTTGTGGCTGTGGGCAGAACAGTTCCCTTACCAGACTGTAATGCAGCCCGTCAGCAGGCTCTCAATGGTGTATCTGTAGAGGTTTGTGAGGATGCTGGCATCCATGCCAAACTTCCTCAGTCTTCTCAGGAAAAAGAGCCGCTGGTGGGCCTACTCTGTTATTGTGTCCGTGTGCAGTGTCCAAGAAAGGTCCTCAGTGATGTGCACACCGAGGAACTTAAAGCTGCTGACCCTTTCAACCTCAGCATCACCGATGTGGATGGGGAATTGTCCACTCCCCCACTGTCTCCTGTAATTGAGCTCTTGTGGCCGGACCTTCTTCTAAGGCTGCTGGTGTCGCCAACGGTGACAGGCTGTTTGCAAAACCGACATGGGAGTGTAGGTGCCACATGCTTAACCAAATTCCCTTCTA
Organism: Rhinoraja longicauda; assembly: GCF_053455715.1. Taxonomy (NCBI): domain Eukaryota; kingdom Metazoa; phylum Chordata; class Chondrichthyes; order Rajiformes; family Arhynchobatidae; genus Rhinoraja; species Rhinoraja longicauda. The sequence continues at coordinate 26,694,626 of NC_135954.1, forward strand.
TCAATGACACAAGATAGACACAACACGCTGGAGTAACTCAATGGGACAGGCAGCATCTCTGGATAGACCAGTCTGAAGAAGGTCTTGACCCGAAACGTCACCAGTCTGAAGAAGGGTCTTGACCTGAAATGTCACCCATTCTTTCCATCCAGAGATGCTGCCTGTCCCGCTGACTTACTCCAGCATTTTGTGTCTATCTTTGGTGTAAACCAGCATCTGCGGTTCCTTCCTAAACATCCCTTCCATCACTGCTATGCCACTTTCATTTCCCCCCAAGAATTGTCTCCTCGGTCACAATGCTCTGGTCACTTTCTTCTGTGGCTTCTACTCTTGTCCTGTACGAATTTCACACTTATTGGATAAAGACCCTCCAATACTGCCTTCTGTAACCCACCCCATCCCCCTACCCTTCCGTACCTGTTGCACCCCAGGTTGCCCTCTCCTTTCCTTCTTGCTAATCAGTTTTGCAGTCTGGAATCTAAGGGCTGTGAATGCCTTAAGGTTGGATAATTTTCCTCTTCCCATTGCATTGGTGTTTAAAGCTCACACTCAGGATCATCAACTCCGATCCAGAGTTCTTCCAGATGCGGATGCTAGCGGCTGATGTTGTCACCATGAGCTTCAGTGATCAACATCAGCATTGTCGCAACACAGCGCTCGTTCAATCATGTGCATCTTAACTTACTTGCATTTATTTTATCTATCTCTCTAAAAATCAGTGTGGATAGGTAACAAATCATCCTCTAAGCTAATCCTCAACACCTCACAAGGATGCGTTCTCAGCCCCCCACTATACTCCTTATAAACTGTGCAAATAAATAGAATTCAAGTTACAAATTCACAGACACCACTGTAGTGGGCCAGATATCTAATTATGTCAAAACAGACCACAGGAAGAGATTGAGAACCACATAACCAGGTGCCAAGTTAACAACCTCTCCCTCAATGTTAGCAAGACAAAGGTGATTGTGATTGACTTAGACAATAGACAATAGACAATAGACAATAGGTGCAGGAGTAGGCCATTCAGCCCTTCGAGCCAGCACCGCCATTCAATGCGATCATGGCTGATCACTCTCAATCAGTACCCCGTTCCTGCCTTCTCCCCATACCCCCTCACTCCGCTATCCTTAAGAGCTCTATCCAGCTCTCTCTTGAAAGCATCCAACGAACTGGCCTCCACTGCCTTCTGAGGCAGAGAATTCCACACCTTCACCACTCTCTGACTGAAAAAGTTCTTCCTCATCTCCGTTCTAAATGGCCTACTCCTTATTCTTAAACTGTGGCCCCTTGTTCTGGACTCCCCCAACATTGGGAACATGTTTCCTGCCTCTAATGTGTCCAATCCCCTAATTATCTTATATGTTTCAATAAGATCCCCCCTCATCCTTCTAGATTCCAGTGTAGGGAAGTGAAGCAGTGACACACCCCAATATACATTGATGGTGCTGAAGTGGAGATAGTCAAATGCTTCAGATTCTTAGGAATAAATATCTGCAGCAATTTGTCCTGGACCAGCCACATTGAAGTAATGGCCATGAAAGCACACCAACATCTCTACTTCGTTAGAAGGTGTAGGAAGTTTGGCATGTCCCCAACAACCCTCCCCAACTTCTACAACTATGCCATAGAAAGCATTTTATCAGAATGTATCACAGCATAGTTAGACCGCAAGACAGGCCTGGCAGAGCATCACCAGAGAAGACACCCAGCAACTGGTGATGTCCATGAATCGCAGACTTCAAGCAGTCATTGCATGCAAAGGATATGCAACAAAATACTAAACATGACTACTTTCATTTACGTGACATTGCTGTGTCCTAAACATTATGGTGCCCTGAAATGGGGGGCCACTATGTATAAACACTGCTGTAATTTCTCCATGGTGAAATCAAAATGTATAAAAATGGCCTTTATTAAAATCTGATAATGTGCACTTTAACCATATGTGATTTTTTTCTATTACAAATCTCAAATTGTGGAGTACAGATGCAAATAAATAAATGATGGGTCTTTGTCCCAAACATTATGGAGGGCACTGTATACGGATCATATATTTATTTATATACACACAGTGGCATATGCACACTACTCATCCATTTAATTTCTAACAGGCTAACCTTGGACAATCATTCCTCATAAGACAACTTCTTCATCCCAGAAACCATAAATCTTCTCTGAATTGCCTTTAATGTTCACCTTTAGTTAGTCTCTTAATTCTTGAATGCTTGCAGAAGCATTTACTATCTGTTTTTAAAATATTTCTGACTGGTTTTCCCTTGTAATCTATTTTGTTCTGCTTTTATTAATGTAGTCATTTTTGTTTATAAAAATGTCCCTGTCTTTCAGCCTTCTTTGCTATATTGTCACTGTTTATCTACTGTTTTACCACTTAATCTATTTTTCCAGTTTACTTTTGTTAATTCTGCCTTCATATCTTTGGAAATGCCTTCATTTAAGTTTAAGACACTAGCTTCATGGAACATAGAACATGGAACAGCACAGCACTGGGACAGACTCCTCAGCCCACATTGTCTGTGGCGAGATAAACTAATCTCCTCTGCCTGCAATGATCCAATCCTTCCATTCCCTGCATACCATGTGCCAGTCCAAAAGCCACTTAAATGCCACACTCGTATCTGCCTCTATCATCTCCTCTGGCGGCATATTCCAGGCACCCACCACTCTGAGTAAACAACTTGCCCTGTAGATTTCCTTTAAGTTTTGTCCTTCTCATATTAAAGTTTAATTCTCTAGTCTTTGACATTTCTACCCTGGGCAAAAGGTTCTGACCATCTACCCTGTCTATGCTTCTCATACCTAAATTTCTCAATCTCAGTCCAAGTAGTAAATGTTACCATCTTATGATCACTGTTTCCCAAATGAAGAAGTACATGATAGTAAAATAGATAATTGATGAATCCTGCCATATAACAGATGCCCAGATCTAAACCAATTGTTACTTCAGGAGCCCCTGCAGCCCGACATCTTGGCTGAAGTCCAAAGCTTGGCACAGCTTCCATATTGGGCGATCTGACTGGAGCTTTCAAAATATTGGGGTCCAATTGACAGTCCTTCTGAATTCCTCATGTTGATTTTGCATCTGTTGCACAATGTCACGTTGCTGCCAAATGGCTATTCCCATAACTAGCTTTGGCCATGCTGTGGGGATAGTTAAAAAGGAGAGGAATAATCTTTGTCATGGGCATGTGTCTCATTGGAAAGTTACGTTCTTAATATATGGTCATCCCCATTGGGATGACTTCTGCTGTATCAGGAGTTGTACAGATCCCAGCAACTGCCCCTCAAGTTGTGCAGCCTGGAACCACAGAGCCACCTAGTGGTACAAGGCGAGGATGGATCAAACCAAGAGACAAGAGTCAGAAATATTTAATTATCACATGTACCGCTAATGGGAAAAAGGAATTCTTACTTGCAGCAGCGTAACAGGCCTGCAAAAACCCCCCACAAATATAATGTATAATAAACCAAAAATCAATGAATCAATAACCCCCAATACTAGTGCTAAAAAAGTCCAAAGTCCTTAGTGCAACCAAAGTTCATCGGTTAGCATTGTGTAGTGTTCAAGAGCCCTTGTGGTTGTGGGAAGAAGCTGTTCATGAACCTTACACCACCACAAGGCATATCTCAACCGTATTGTTTCAGCCGGCACCACCACTTGAGTAATGCAGGTCTCCCTCATTTACAGACTTTTCCTTTTATACCCCTTGACCCTTCCACCTTTCTCTGCAGCTCAAAACATCTTTCATTTCTAACTTTTTCCAATTCTGAGGAAAGGTCATCAAGCTGACACACTAATCTTGCTTCACTCTCCATTGATGCTGCTTGATCTGCTGAATATTTCTAACGTTTACTGTTTTTTATTTCAGCATTTGAAATTTTATTCCAAGTTAATTTTAATCCAAGCCAACCTGCTTGGTTCTACTTCCCCTGGTCTTGTTGCCAGTATGGCTCCTCATCTTCTTATTGGACAGTTTAGATAATTTAGTTATGCTTTAACTGGTAGAATGGAAGCTGCCCAGGTGTGTCCCATCACAAGACATTGGACACAGATTTCATCTAGCAAATTACTGTCCACTAAATCATCAGCAAAATGGTGAAAGGTGCTGTCCACTGCATAACCAAACAACACTCCCTCATCCCTGATGAAAGGGAAATCATGCTTGACTAATCTTCTGGACTTTTTGAGGATGTGACAAGTAAAATGGATGAAGGGGAGCTAGTGGATGTAGTGTATCTAGACTTTCGGAAAGCCTTTTATAAGGTCCCACACGGGAGATTGGGGAGCAAAATTAGAGCACATAGTATTGGGGGTAGGGTGTTGGCATGGATAGAGAATTGGTTGGCAGACAGGAAGCAAAGAGTAGGAGTAAATGGGTCCTTTTCAGAATGGCAGGCAGTGGCGAGTGGAGTGCCGCAATGCTCAGTGTTGGGGCCACAACTGTTTACAATAGACAATAGACAATAGGTGCAGGAGTAGGCCATTCAGCCCTTCGAGCCAGCACCGCCATTCAATGCGATCATGGCTGATCACTCTCAATCAGTACCCCGTTCCTGCCTTCTCCCCATACCCCCTCACTCCGCTATCCTTAAGAGCTCTATCCAGCTCTCTCTTGAAAGCATCCAACGAACTGGCCTCCACTGCCTTCTGAGGCAGAGAATTCCACACCTTCACCACTCTCTGACTGAAAAAGTTCTTCCTCATCTCCGTCCTAAATGGCCTACCCCTTATTCTTAAACTGTGGCCCCTTGTTCTGGACTCCCCCAACATTGGGAACATGTTTCCTGCCTCTAATGTGTCCAATCCCCTAATTATCTTATACGTTTCAATAAGATCCCCCCTCATCCTTCTAAATTCCAGTGTATACAAGCCTAATTGCTCCAGCCTTTCAACATACGACAGTCCCGCCATTCCGGGAATCAACCTAGTGAACCTATGCTGCACGCCCTCAATAGCAAGAATATCCTTCCTCAAATTTGGAGACCAAAATTGCACACAGTACTCCAGGTGCGGTCTCACCAGGGCCCGGTACAACTGTAGAAAGACCTCTTTGCTCCTATACTCAACTCCTCTTGTTACGAAGGCCAACATTCCATTGGCTTTCTTCACTGCCTGCTGTACCTGCATGCTTCCTTTCAGTGACTGATGCACTAGGACACCCAGATCTCGTTGAACATCCCCTCTTCCTAACTTGACACCATTCAGATAATATTCTTACTTCCAAAGTGAATAACCTCACACATATCTACATTAAACTGCATCTGCCATGTATCCGCCCACTCACACAACCTGTCCAAGTCACCCTGCAGCCTTATTGCATCTTCCTCACAATTCACACTACCCCCCAGCTTAGTATCATCTGCAAATTTGCTAATGGTACTTTTAATCCCTTCATCTAAGTCATTAATGTATATCGTAAATAGCTGGGGTCCCAGCACCGAACCTTGCGGTACCCCACTGGTCACTGCCTGCCATTCCGAAAGGGACCCATTTATCCCCACTCTTTGCTTTCTGTCTGTCAACCAATTTTCTATCCATGTCAGTACCCACCCCCAATACCATGTGCTCTAATTTTGCCCACTAATCTCCTATGTGGGACCTTGTCGAAGGCTTTCTGAAAGTCGAGGTACACCACATCCACTGACTCTCCCCTGTCAATTTTCCTAGTTACATCCTCAAAAAATTCCAGTAGATTTGTCAAGCATGATTTCCCCTTCGTAAATCCATGCTGGCTCGGAATGATCCTGTTACTGCTATCCAAATGCTCAGCAATTTCGTCTTTTATAATTGACTCCAGCATCTTCCCCACCACTGATGTCAGACTAACTGGTCTATAATTACCCGTTTTCTCTCTCCCTCCTTTCTTAAAAAGTGGGATAACATTTGCTATCCTCCAATCCACAGGAACTGATCCTGAATCTATAGAACATTGAAAAATGATCTCCAATGCTTCCACTATTTCTAGAGCCACCTCCTTAAGTACCCTGGGATGCAGACCATCAGGCCCTGGGGATTTATCAGCCTTCAGTCCCATCAGTCTACCCAAAACCATTTCCTGCCTAATGTGGATTTCCTTCAGTTCCTCCATCACCCTAGGTTCTCCGGCTCCTAGAACATTTGGGAGATTGTGTGTATCCTCCTCAGTAAACACAGATCCAAAGTAACGGTTTAACTCGTCTGCCATTTCTTTGTTCCCCATAATAAATTCCCCTGCTTCTGTCTTCAAGGGACCCACATTTGCCTTGACTATTTTTTTCCTCTTCACGTACCTAAAAAAACTTTTGCTATCCTCCTTTATATTATTGGCTAGTTTACCCTCGTACCTCATCTTTTCTCCCCGTATTGCCTTTTTAGTTAACTTTTGTTGCTCTTTAAAAGAGTCCCAATCCTCTGTCTTCCCACTCTTCTTTGCTATGTTATACTTCCTCTCCTTAATTTTTATGCTGGTGGAATCAAGGGATATGGGGAGAAGGCGGGCACGGGTTATTGATTGTGGATGATCAGCCATGATCACAATGAATGGTGGTGCTGGCTCGAAGGGCCGAATGGCCTCCTCCTGCACCTATTTTCTATGTTTCTATCAATAATCTGACATTGGACAAATTCAATCCAGTCAATTACCATCCAAAAATATATTAGCAAAATGGTGAAAGGTGTTCTTCCCAGCATAACCAAGTGTCACTTCCTTATCTCATTTAAAAACCATTGAGATAGTGATATGAATCTCAAGTTTCGAGGGCTAAAGACCAAATGCAGGTAAAAGAGACTAGCCTAGAATGCCAACTTGGTCGGCATGGATATAGTGGGTCAAAGGGGCTGTTTCCATGCTGTATACTTCCATAACCTTTTATTATAATCTGCTCACCAATGCCCATTCTGAGTTCCGCAAAGACCAGCCAGCTTGACCTCTTCATTGCCTTGGTCCAAACATGATCCAAAGAGCTGAATTTCACAGGTGATGTTAGAGTAATTTTCCCAGACATCAAGGCAGCATTTCACTGAATGCTTTCTGAATATCCACAGAAGCAAAGGTTGTTGTGTAGTTAATCTAACTTAATCTAATCAATGTCAATGAATGGATTGGCATCATTATTCTTTTAAACAAATTTGCTTAATCACTAAAACAAAAATGGATCATGTTCATAGTTTAGTTTAATTTATTGTAATGTGTACAAAGGTACAGTGAAAAGCTTTTCTGTCGCCTGCTATCCAGTCGGCGGAAAGACTACACATGATTACAATCAAACTGTCCATAGTGTACAGACAGGATAAAGGGAATGACATTTAGTGCATGGTAAAGTCTGATTAAAGATAGTCTACAATGAAGTAGGTCTCCAATGATAGGTCTCCAATGAGGTAGACGGTGAGTCAGGACCGCTCTCTAGTTGGTGATAGGATGGTTCAGTTGCCTGATAACAGCTGGGAAGGAACTGTCCCTGAATCTGGTGGTATGCGTTTTCCGAGTTCTGTATCTCTTGCCTGATAGGAGAGGGGAGAAGAGGGAGTGACCGGGGTGACACTTGGCCTTGATTATGCTGATGGCCTTGCCGAGGCAGCGTGAAGTATAGATGGAATCAATGGAAGAGAATTTGGCTTGCGTGATGGTCTGGGCTGCGTCCACAATTCTCTGCAATTTCTTGCGGTGTTGGATGGAGTTGTTCCCAAAGCAAGCTCCAATGCAACTGGATGAAATGTTTTTGATGACACATCTGCAGTAAAATTTCAAGCTGGTTCCTTTGCATAGTCTTATTGCACTGATTTAACAACACTCCTCAGGTGAATGGTGTGTGCTGGCAAAGTAGACACCCAATACTGCACATCCCATTTCCACCGTGCTGAATTTTATGAGGTGTGACGTCTGAGGGGCAGGAAATCTGTCTCATGCTGTAAAGTTCACAAAACTTTGACACCACTAGTGTGCTGAAATGGACACACCTGTTCAATTAGGCTGCTTTGTAGTGGGTAGAATCTTTCTCTTCAATTCACTTCCCTGAAGTTGCTATTATTAACAACAACTTTGTTATTCTTTTCTTAATCCTTCTCTCTCAATTGTTCATTCTGAATTAATGGGAACACTTCACACACTCAATTTTGTCATATTAGCTCAACCTCTTAGGGTGTGACATATATAGAAACATAGAAAATAGGTGCAGGAGTAGGCCATTCTGCCCTTCGAGCCTGCACCGCCATTCAATATGATCATGGCTGATCATCCCATGGCTATCTTCACAACAGTGTGAAAAATTGCCTCAAATTGCCAAAATAGCTTTTCTGCCTAATAATTGCCCAATCTCTTTACTCTTACTCTGTGATGGAAGGTGTAGCTAACTGTGGTATCAGGAAGCACTTACATGCTCACCAATTACATGCTCACTGATGCCGTTTAGGTTTCACTATAACCTCTTGGCTTCAGCCTTCATTAGGCTGATGAAGCTTTCCACTCAGTCCAAGTATTGACCAAAGGGTTGAATTCCAGAACTAAGTGACCTCTTTTGACACAAGTGCAGCATTTTTTAATGGATTATAACATCAAGGACCCCTGGTAAAACTGAAGTGAATGGGCACACCCAGTGGAAAACATTAGATTTATACTTTGCACAAAGGAAGGTAGTTGTTAAAGAGCTTGATCATCCCAGATCAGAAGACCACTGCAGGAGCTCCTCAGAGCAGTGTCCTGGGCCAAAGCATTTTCAGCATTCCATCCCTGGTCTTCCTTCACTAATATCAGAACTGGGGATGTTTACTAATGATTGTGCAATATTTGATTTAATTCCAGGCTATATAATACATGAAGTAGTCCATGCATCTCTCTAGTGTAAGATTTGAGAAGTTTTCCCTCATTTGGAAAGCAACACAAAACCAAAGAGCTGCAGTTTGGACATTTTAAACGAGAGACTGGGGCTGATAGCGGAGAAAGGCTGCGGTCAGATTACCAAAGGATGTCACAATCCGTGGGTCCTAAAATGGCCGCAGAACCTCGTGACCAGCCACAAAAGGTAAAAACCTTACATCCCAGTCTCTAGGTTTTCTGCAAAGCCATGGCCAGAACAAAGGATGGGTATTGGCCATGCAGAAACCTACGAAACCAGGTCGGAGTCCAGACACTGGGGCGCTGACATCAGCATACTCACAATGCCCCAAGCCGACCTAAACAGTTCATCTCAGTGAGGGGGCACAATAGCCCATAGAAAACTACCTGGTAGGTGATGGGAAACCAGTTAACACCCATCACCTCACAATGAAATCCCAATTTACACCGTCTGGCCATCCCCGGTATCCCCGAACATAAGCGCAGATCAGAAGAAAACCTCATACATATCTTTTTGAACAAAGAGATTCCAAGATCTGGCGGGAGATAGGACGGGTCAGAAACAGTATAACTGGCCACTACTTTTGGGTGAAAAAGTTAAGTCAACTCGAGAAGAAAACCTGCAGGAAACGCAAGCAGGCAAGTCAAGACGGACACAGTCAAGAAGCGCAGAGAAAACCGGGTTCGAAGTCAACTGAAGTCAAGAAGAAAGTCGGAAAGAAGAACGGATGCAAGAGAGAGGAACAGGCACGCAACTCGAGAAGAAATACTGCAAAACGAACAGTCAGTAACCCCAGTAATAGCCCCATGGTGAGCATGCACTCCAAATCCTACATATCCTGGACATAGTTTAATGTAGAGGGGAGGGTGGTTGTGAATAAACGTTGGGTGTGCATTAAAATATGTGTTGGTCAAGGTTGCGATGCGTCGTACGTTCCCCATCTTACAGTCGTGTATGTGTCTTGCAGAACTGTGTTTAAGAATTCATAAGTAAAAGGGTATTCGTGTATGTGTCTTGCAGAACTGTGTTTAAGAATTCATAAGTAAAAGGGTATTCGTGTATATGTTTTGTGGAACTGTGTGTGTCAAGAATTCAGCGAAGAAGGTATTCGGATATATGTCTCGTGGAACTGTGTGTTTTTAAGTTTTCAGCGAAAAGGGTATTCGGGTATATGTCTTGTGAACTGTGCGTTTTGTGATTAATAAATCAAAGGTATTCATGTATTCGGTATGTGTATTATAGATATGTCTTATAGAACTGTATAAATATTCATGGACAATAGTCCCAAGTGCTGAATAAAAGCCTTTTCATTTAAACCCTGGTTTTGAAATCTGGTCTGGTTGAATTTTTTCTGCACTATAAGAGCTCCTGCATCTAAGCCCAGTGTCTAGAACCGTAAGGGGTGAGTGGGTCGAACCACTCACGGGGAACCAGTGTGCACAGCCTGGTCAAGGGATCAGAGCAAGGCACGGGGACCTTAGGTCGGGCGAAAGCTCGGCGCAGAAACCCCTTACAGATAATGGCGACCACGAAGGGACACTGGCAGCAGGATGATAGTGTACCAGAAAAGGATTTTAAAACTAGGGACATAATGGACGAGCGCATTGCGGACTATGTGTTTAGTAAGGTGAATATCACCAAACAATGGATGTGTGCGTTACTAGATGACAAGCGCCCACTGGATGCAGCGATCCGGTGGACGGCCAGTACAGCCCATAAGAAATCTGTAGAGAAGGCGGTCTGGCTGACCTGCTATAAAAAGCAGGTCCAGCTTTTGGACCGCGTGGTTGTGGCACAGGCAGCCCAGATCAGGGACCTTCAGGAGGAGGTAGAGGAGAAGGCTGCGGGTGGGAACCAATTGATCGAGGCTCTGGACTCTTTAAACAAAGAGCGCCGGGTCGTGACCAACCGCCACGAAGCCAGGGTAGAGCTGATGGAGTGTCAGATCACTGAGGCTATGCGCAGTAAGGGCAAGCTCAGGGAGCAGTGCGCTTCCCTGAGCCACCAGCTGGAGACCCAGGAAGAGAAACTTAGGGGAGTTAGGGCAGCCTATAAAATGGTTTTGGAGGACAGGTCGGAAGGGGCCGACCACGGGGCCTGCCTGCAGGAGATAGAGGGTCTGCGGGGTGCTTTAAATAAAGCAAGCGGGCTGGTCTGTTTGATGAACCCCCCCGCGGGCCAGTCACTAACGGGTGCGAAGGTCCCGGTTCCGATCCCTAGAAAGACCATGGTGGCTTCAGCCCCCAGACTCCACAATTCCCCTAGCTACGAGGCATCCTGGAAAAGGGGTAGTGTAGGGGAAAGAGAGAGAGAGGAGCTCCCGGTCGAGGACTCGGCACCGGCGCCCATGTGCCCGGTCCTGGAAACCAGACGGGGACCCACCGCGCTGAATGGGGATGCCGGACCCATTCAGAGCGAGATCGTGGTGCCCCACAGCTCCCAGCAGTTAAGAGCTATGATCGGACATGTAATTAAATTGTCCGAATCAGGGGACCCTTCGCTGCATTTTAGGGAGATCGAGCAAACCGCCGCAATCAACGGTTGCGACGAGGGAGAACGGGCAAAAATGTTGCTGTTCTCCCTGGACAGCTCGATCCTCCAATGCCTCTCAGACGAGAGTAAAAGAGGGACCAGGACCTACGATCTCCTGCGGGACGAGGTCCTGGAAGTCTTGGGGGTGGGCGATGAGGGTCCATTTGCCCGATTAGGGAAGACCCTCCAGATGGAGGGAGAACCCCCAAAGGTTTTTGCGGCGCGACTGTGGATAGTATATCAGAGCAGTTGCCCGCACGTCCCCGCGCGGGATGACCTGGCCGGGAATGGGAGAGCCCAGTGGCTCCGTTGCTTGGTGTCAAACAGCCTGGCAGCCGTCAGGGAACAGGCGAAAGCCTGGTTTGATCCCACAAATAGCACGGAGGAGGCGGTTTTGGACCATCTCACGGTAGGGTATAGAAACACCCGGAGTACGTCTACCCGACTCGAAAAAGGGAAGGTGTACGTAGCGGAGGCTACTGCACTGGCCCAAAAGGAGTGGCGACAGGAGGGTAACCCTACCGCACAGTCCAAGTGTTTCAGGTGCGGTAAGGTGGGACACTGGCAGAAGGATTGCAGGGCCCACACCAAGGAAGATAGGGTTGGCACCACCCAGCGCACCGAGGTCCCAGTTAAGCCCGAGATCATCGAAACGATGATCGAGGTGATGCAGTCCCTCATGGCCGCCCAGGGGAAGGTGGCAGTCGCTACCGGCTCCCCGGGTGCGAGGGGGGCACTGGACATTCCCCAATGACATCAGCCCATGCAGCCTGCCTATCTGTGTCCTCTCCGCTACGATGCGTGGAAGAGACCGCTTGTGGAGATGGTAGTGGAGAGGCAAAGGGGCAGTTATCTGTTGGACACGGGGGCTTCATGCACCGTGGTCCACACAGAGGAACCCTTTGACTCTCCCCTGTCCACGGGGGTCCCTTTTGCACTGGCGGGGTTCACAGGGAAGGAACAGGCTGGCGCGCGTTCACAGCCAAGGATGAGGCAGGTCACGCAGACAGGCAAGGTTGCCTGCGTGAGGGGGGAGGACATTCTCCAGGAATGGAGGGTCTCCCGTTTTGGGTGGGATTCAGGTGAGGAAGAGCCTGATCAGCTCGACCAGGGGCTGGATCCCATTACGGAGGAAGAGGAGTCGGAGGGGGACGACAGTAACGTCCCCGACACAAGCACCAGGAAGGCGGGGGTAGCGAGCGAAGGCTCACCACCTGTAGATACAGGTAGAGTGAGGCCGGATGCCGCGGGTATACCCAGCACGAAGGGGGCAGAGCTGGATGAGGCGGGGCCAGGGTCGGCAGCTGCGGGGGGTACCCGAGCTGCGGCATGGCAGGAACCGGTCCTCAGCCAGGCTGTCCAGGGGGCAGTGCCTAAGGTGATCCTCCGTAGGTCCAGCAGGAAACCCCAACTTAGGAAGTTTTGGCCAGAGGTCAATCACGCCCCGAGGTACGGGAGCCAAGTAGGAAGGAGGGAGCTTACGTCCCGGAGGGGACCTAGCCCCCGCCAGGCAGCGACAGGCTGCGGAGGATCAAAGGTGGGAGACAGCACGGTGCAGCCACAGGAGACGACCCGCTGCAGCCCTGAGAGGGATTAGCTGAGCCGCCCTGGGAAGGCGGCGCTGTATTATATTTTAGATAATATAAATAAGGATAGGTATTTTAGATAAGGATAAGCTATTTTAGATAAGGATAAGCTATTTAAGATATTTTAGGTAATATAGATAAAGATAGGTATTTTAGATAAGTTTTGTGGGGATAGTTAGCGTTTAAATAAAGTTGATGCGTCCAGGATGTGTGGGTGTGGGGTGCAGGCTGGGGGTCAAGAGACCCGCCCGCAGAGGCGTTTAACAAAGCCAAGCGCTCCCCAAGAGGCTGGCTATACCATTCTTCTTTATCTGTTTTCTGGAGTGGAAGGAGGCACTCGTATGGTGGATCTTTGCCACGGCGATCCGATGTGGGTGGACCTATCGGGGCCGCACCAAGGACATCATCGTCTACGGCTGCTCCGGGGACACGGCTCCCATCGCGACCGATGGGACTGGAAGGAGAGAAGCGGAGGAGACCGCAGTTTACTTCCATGAAGGCCGGTGGCCGGGGTGGCTGGGATCGAACTCTTCAGAGTATTCCAGCGCCCCAGGTTTTGCTTATCGGGACACCTCATTATTGTGCCCGAGAGTCAAGATCATCGCCCAAAAGATCAGCGCCACCGTTGACAAAAGGATCTGCCTGGTATGCACGGGGAAGGTCCCCGCGAGCAGGCGGTGGTGGCTGAGGAAAACGAGCAGGACAATGGCCAACTCCACTGTTGAGTGGGAGAGACTTGACAACGACGCTCACAGGACTATTTCTGGGACTAAAGAACAGTTGAGTGTGTGTTGGGACAAATGGTGGGAACCGGATGAGGGGATTTATATGTGCATGTGGGGTTCGAGGTATCGTTGCCCCAAGGGCAACAGCATATTTTTCCAGAGACAGTGGCAGGATGACGGTAAGGGGATGAGGTGGGATGTTAGCTCGCGGGCTTGTGGGGTCCCCCTTTCCCCGATCCCGGTAAACGCCACTGAACTCATCACACGACCACGCATAACACCTCCCACAGTTCCACTGGCAGTAGCACAGGAGGGTGAGTGCCCAAAAACCACTAAGGGGTCCAGGAATAGCCTGGTACTGATACTGACTGACCAGGTATTGTACCAGGGGGTGCACTACGCGGTAGACTCGGTGATTTTTAAACTTCACCGAGGTGCGGTTGCCAGAGTGGTGCCCCAGGGAAACTGAAAGACTAACCGGGTATATCAAGGAGAATGGAGAGACCGTTACGTGCGGGTGGGCGAGCAGGACCCAGCCGCAAGCTGCTAGGAGGACGTGCCCCCCCCCCCTCCGCACCGAGTAGACTGTGTTTTATATTGTCCCCTTTTAAAATTTGTATAAACTAGGTTTTTGTATTCGAATGTGTATCAAGAGTGATTGTGAAGGAATGTAAAAAAATGTATCGTTTTACTGTTGTATTGTTTTCATGTCCTACATTACAGCTGACACCAGTAGGAGGATGGCGGAGGCATCTGCCCGGAACAAGGTGTAGGTGTATATGTCTGACATGAAAATCTACATACTTGTAATATAGTTTTGCCCGGGACACGGGCAGTAAAGGTCAGCCTAAGATGGGGACTGTACGTTCGCAATGAAACACTAGTTTAGTTAAAACCTCAGGGGTCTGGATATGGAGAATCGGGAAAACATTGCTCAACCACATTATTTAATTGATTCGATAAGCTGGGGTTATGCAAATCAACAGGAGGGACTGTAAGATTTGAGAAGTTTTCCCTCATTTGGAAAGCAACACAAAACCAAAGAGCTGCAGTTTGGACATTTTAAACGAGAGACTGGGGCTGATAGCGGAGAAAGGCTGCGGTCAGATTAACAAAGGATGTCACAATCCGTGGGTCCTAAAATGGCCGCAGGACCTCATGACCAGCCACAAAAGGTAAAAACCTTACATCCCAGTCTCTAGGTTTTCTGCAAAGCCATGGCCAGAACAAAGGATGGGTATTGGCCATGCAGAAACCTACGAAACCAGGTCGGAGTCCAGACACTGGGGCGCTGACATCAGCATACTCACAATGCCCCAAGCCGACCTAAACAGTTCATCTCAGTGAGGGGGCACAATAGCCCATAGAAAACTACCTGGTAGGTGATGGGAAACCAGTTAACACCCATCACCTCACAATGAAATCCCAATTTACACCGTCTGGCCATCCCCGGTATCCCCGAACATAAGCGCAGATCAGAAGAAAACCTCATACATATCTTTTTGAACAAAGAGATTCCAAGATCTGGCTTTAAACTAAGTAGTGGGGGGGAGGGGTTAACAAATTGTGAATATGAAGATGAGGTAAAAGGGAATACAGGAGATACAGGAGATATTGCAAAAGACTCTCAGAAGCGGCACGGTAGCGCAGCGGTAGAGTTGCTGCTTTACAGCGAATGCAGCACCGGAGACTCAGGTTCGATCCTGACTACGGGTGCTGCACTGTAAGGAGTTTGTACGTTCTCCCCGTGACCTGCGTGGGTTTTCTCCGAGATCTTCGGTTTCCTCCCACACTCCAAAGACGTACAGGTATGTAGGTTAATTGGCTGGGTAAATGTAAAAATTGTCCCTAGTGGGTGTAGGATAGAGTTAATGCACGGGGATCGCTGGGCGGCACGGACTTGGTGGGCCGAAAAGGCCTGTTTCCGGCTGTATATATATGATGATGATGAAGAATGGGAACAGAAGTTCTAGAGCGGAAAAGAAATTAAGGGCAGGGCCAATTGTGAACGATGTGAGAGGGGAGGTAAATACAGAAGTTAAAGTGTTGTACTTAAATGCGCGTAGTATAAAAAATAAAGTGGATGAGCTTGAGGCTCAGTTAGTCATGGGCAAGTATGATGTTGTAGGGATCACTGAGACATGGCTACAAGAGGACCAGGGCTGGGAACTGAATATTCAGGGGTATACAACGTATAGAAAAGACAGACAGGTGGGCAGAGGGGGTGGGGTTGCTCTGATGGTAAGGAATGATATTCATTCCCTTGCAAGGGGTGACATAGAATCAGGAGATGTTGAATCAGTATGGATAGAAATGAGAAATTGTAAGGGTAAAAAGACCCTAATGGGAGTTATCTATAGGCCCCCAAACAGTAGCCTCGACATAGGGTGCAAGTTGAATCAGGAGATAAAATTGGCGTGTCAAAAATGTAATGCTACGGTGGTTATGGGAGATTTCAACATGCAGGTAGACTGGGAAAATCAGGTTGGAAATGGACCCCAGGAAAGAGAGTTTGTAGAGTGCCTTCGAGATGGATTCTTAGAACAGCTTGTACTGGAGCCTACCAGGGAGAAGGCAATTCTGGATTTAGTGTTGTGTAATGATCCTGATCTGATAAGGGGACTAGAGGTAAAAGAACCATTAGGAGGCAGTGATCACAACATGATAAGTTTTACTCTGCAAATGGAAAGGCAGAAGGGAAAATCGGAAGTGTCGGTATTACAGTATAGCAAAGGGGATTACAGAGGCATGAGGCGGGAGCTGGCCAAAATTGATTGGAATGAGGCCCTAGCAGGGAAGACGGTGGAACAGCAATGGCAGGTATTCCTGGGAATAATGCAGAGGTTGCAGGATCAATTTATTCCAAAGAGGTGGAAAGACTCTAAGGGGAGTAAGAGACACCTGTGGCTGACAAGGGAAGTCAGGGACAGCATAAAAATTAAGGAGAGGAAGTATAACATAGCAAAGAAGAGTGGGAAGACAGAGGATTGGGACTCTTTTAAAGAGCAACAAAAGTTAACTAAAAAGGCAATACGGGGAGAAAAGATGAGGTACGAGGGTAAACTAGCAAATAATATAAAGGAGGATAGCAAAAGTTTTTTTAGGTACGTGAAGAGGAAAAAAATAGTCAAGGCAAATGTGGGTCCCTTGAAGACAGAAGCAGGGGAATTTATTATGGGGAACAAAGAAATGGCAGACGAGTTAAACCGTTACTTTGGATCTGTCTTCACTGAGGAAGATACACACAATCTCCCAAATGTTCTAGGGGCCGGAGAACCTAGGGTGATGGAGGAACTGAAGGAAATCCACATTAGGCAGGAAATGGTGTTGGGTAGACTGATGGGACTGAAGGCTGATAAATCCCCAGGGCCTGATGGTCTGCATCCCAGAGTACTTAAGGAGGTGGCTCTAGAAATAGTGGAAGCATTGGAGATCATTTTTCAATGTTCTATAGATTCAGGATCAGTTCCTGTGGATTGGAGGATAGCAAATGTTATCCCACTTTTTAAGAAAGGAGGGAGAGAGAAAACGGGTAATTATAGACCAGTTAGTCTGACATCAGTGGTGGGGAAGATGCTGGAGTCAATTATAAAAGACGAAATTGCTGAGCATTTGGATAGCAGTAACGGGATCATTCCGAGTCAGCATGGATTTACGAAGGGGAAATCATGCTTGACAAATCTACTGGAATTTTTTGAGGATGTAACTAGGAAAATTGACAAGGGAGAGTCAGTGGATGTGGTGTGCCTCGACTTTCAGAAAGCCTTCGACAAGGTCCCACATAGGAGATTAGTGGGCAAAATTAGGGCACATGGTATTGGGGGTAGGGTATTGACATGGATAGAAAATTGGTTGACAGACAGAAAGCAAAGAGTGGGGATAAATGGGTCCCTTTCGGAATGGCAGGCAGTGACCAGTGGGGTACCGCAAGGTTCGGTGCTGGGACCCCAGCTATTCACGATATACATTAATGACTTAGACGAAGGGATTAAAAGTACCATTAGCAAATTTGCAGATGATACTAAGTTGGGGGGTAGTGTGAATTGTGAGGAAGATGCAATAAGGCTGCAGGGTGACTTGGACAGGTTGTGTGAGTGGGCGGATACATGGCAGATGCAGTTTAATGTAGATAAGTGTGAGGTTATTCACTTTGGAAGTAAGAATAGAAAGGCAGATTATTATCTGAATGGTGTCAAGTTAGGAGGAGGGGGAGTTCAACGAGATCTGGGTGTCCTAGTGCATCAGTCAATGAAAGGAAGCATGCAGGTTCAGCAGGCAGTGAAGAAAGCCAATGGAATGTTGGCCTTCGTAACAAGAGGAGTTGAGTATAGGAGCAAAGAGGTCCTTCTACAGTTGTACCGGGCCCTGGTGAGACCGCACCTGGAGTACTGTGTGCAGTTTTGGTCTCCAAATTTGAGGAAGGATATTCTTGCTATGGAGGGCGTATGCAGCGTAGGTTCACTAGGTTAATTCCCGGAATGGCGGGACTGTCGTATGTTGAAAGGCTGGAGCGATTGGGCTTGTATACACTGGAATTTAGAAGGATGAGGGGGGATCTTATTGAAACATATAAGATAATTAGGGGATTGGACACATTAGAGGCAGATAACATGTTCCCAATGTTGGGGGAGTCCAGAACAAGGGGCCACAGTTTGAGAATAAGGGGTAGGCCATTTAGAACGGAGATGAGGAAGAACTTTTTCAGTCAGAGGGTGGTGAAGGTGTGGAATTCTCTGCCTCAGAAGGCAGTGGAGGCCAGTTCGTTGGATGCTTTCAAGAGAGAGCTGGATAGAGCTCTTAAGGATAGCGGAGTGAGGGGGTATGGGGAGAAGGCAGGAACGGGGTACTGATTGAGAGTGATCAGCCATGATCGCATTGAATGGCGGTGCTGGCTCGAAGGGCTGAATGGCCTACTCCTGCACCTATTGTCTATTGTCTATTGTCTATTGAGATAGGATGGGTCAGAAACAGTATAACTGGCCACTACTTTTGGGTGAAAAAGTTAAGTCAACTCGAGAAGAAAACCTGCAGGGAACGCAAGCAGGCAAGTCAAGACGGACACAGTCAAGAAGCGCAGAGAAAACCGGGTTCGAAGTCAACTGAAGTCAAGAAGAAAGTCAGAAAGAAGAACGGATGCAAGAGAGAGGAACAGGCACGCAACTCGAGAAGAAATACTGCAAAACGAACAGCCAGTAACCCCAGTAATAGCCCCATGGTGAGCATGCACTCCAAATCCTACATATCCTGGACATAGTTTAGTGTAGAGGGGAGGGTGGTTGTGAATAAACATTGGGTGTGTATTAAAATATGTGTTGGTCAAGGTTGCGATGCGTCGTACGTTCCCCATCTTACAGTCGTGTATGTGTCTTGCAGAACTGTGTTTAAGAATTCATAAGTAAAAGGGTATTCGTGTATATGTTTTGTGGAACTGTGTGTGTCAAGAATTCAGCGAAGAAGGTATTCGGATATATGTCTCGTGGAACTGTGTTTTTAAGTTTTCAGCGAAAAGGGTATTCGGGTATATGTCTTGTGAACTGTGCGTTTTGTGATTAATAAATCAAAGGTATTCATGTATTCGGTATGTGTATTATAGATATGTCTTATAGAACTGTATAAATATTCATGGACAATAGTCCCAAGTGCTGAATAAAAGCCTTTTCATTTAAACCCTGGTTTTGAAATCTGGTCTGGTTGAATTTTTTCTGCACTATAAGAGCTCCTGCATCTAAGCCCAGTGTCTAGAACCGTAAGGGGTGAGTGGGTCGAACCACTCACGGGGAACCAGTGTGCACGGCCTGGTCAAGGGATCAGAGCAAGGCACGGGGACCTTAGGTCGGGCGAAAGCTCGGCGCAGAAACCCCTTACACTAGCAAGACCTAGACCACATTTAGACATGGCCTGGTAAGTAACATTCGTGTGGCAAATAATAATTGTCTTCAATAAAAGCATGAATGACCACCAATTCTTGACATTCAGCAGCATTATCATCGACAACTCTTTCACTATCAATACCCCGAGGGAGGAGGGAACACCTTTGACTAGCAACCAATCACATCAATATCATGCCTTCAAGAATAGGTCAGAAACTATGTATATAGATATGCAGTGAACAGAAGGCTATGGATCACCTGCAGGCATAGGAGATGTTTAACTTGGTGTCATGTTTGGCACAAACATTGTGGGCCAGAGGGCTTGTTCCTGTGCTGTAAGTGATCTATGTTCTAATCTGAGCAGTCACTCCCTCGATTACTGGTGCACTGTGAATGTAGTAATTTACCTAGGCTAATCTTACCACATTTCCAAACCTACGACCTTTATCAGCAAGATGTCTCTGGTGTATTAGAATACTACCACCAGATTAGTGTCATTGAGTGATACAGCACAGAAACAGGCCCTTCAGCCCAATTCGTCCAAGACTACCAAGATGCCTTATCTAAACTAGTCCCATTTGCCTTCATTTGGCCCATATCCTTCTAACCCTTTCTTATCCACGTACCTGTCCAAATGACTTTTAAATGTTATAGTACCTGCATCAACTAATTCCTCTTACTGCTTCTTCTAAATACTTACCACTCCCTGAGTATAAAAGTTGGGATTCCTATTAAATCTTTTCCCTCTCAGCTTAAACCAACGTTCTTTGGTTCATGATTCCCCTATCCTGAGTAAATAACTCTGTGCCTAGAGAAAATACAAAGATCTTCATAAAGGCACCTGCAATCTCATTTCCTGCTTCTCTCAATAACGTGGAATAGATCCCATAAGGACTTAATGCTCTCTCTGAATTCCCCAGGGGAAATGTAATTAAAGTGCATAAATGTATGAAAGGCCTGAAGAGAATGAAACTATTTTCCCTTGGTGGGGGAGACTATTAACAAAGAGACATAAATTTAGCTTAATTGGTAGAATATTAGAGATTTCAAATATGATCCATGTATGAAGAAATGGATTAGCAGGGGAGACAGGTGAGTGACAGGGTTGCAAAGTGATGAGTGGAGTTGATAAGTGGAGAAGACAAAGGGCTGCAGATGGTGGAATCTGATAGGAAAGAAGCTGAATGAAATGTGGATCCAGAGGGGGGGAGGGAGGAGGGGGATGTTGAGTAGATGAGCAAAGGAGTATAAGAAAATAACTGCAGATGCTGGTACAAATCGAAGGTATTTATTCACAAAATGCTGGAGTAACTCAACAGGTCAGGCAGCATCTCAGGAGAGAAGGAATGGGTGACGTTTCGGGTCGAGACCCTTCTTCAGACTGATGTCGGGGAGGTGAGACAAAGGAAGCTTTGTCTCGCCCCCCTTGTTCCTTTGTCCTGCCCCCCTGACATCAGTCTGAAGAAGGGTCTCGACCCGAAACGTCACCCATTCCTTCTCTCCTGAGATGCTGCCTGACCTGCTGAGTTACTCCAGCATTTTGTGAATAGATGAGCAAAGGAGAATAGACAATAGACAATAGATGCAGGAGTAGGCCAGAGAATTGGTCACCACTGCCTTCTGAGGCAGAGAATTCCACAGATTCACAACTCTCTGACTGAATTTTTTTTTCCTCGTCTCCATTCTAAATGGCCTACCCCTTATTCTTAAACTGTGCCCCCATTGTGGGAAGTGGGATCGGAAGGAGGGGGGGGCGGGGCGAGGGGGGCGGTTTATGAGCAGAAGGTGGAGGTGGAGGAGGGGGAAAGAACTGGGAGACAGCAGACAGGGTGGAATAGAAAGTAAGGAGTGAATGAGAGGACCTGGGTAAATCAAAAAGGGAGTGAAAGGAGGAGGGGGTGTTACCTGAAATTGGAGAATTTGATGTTCATGCCGTTGGATTATAGGCTATCTGTTCAAGATTTTGATGACAGTGGAGAAGGAGCTTTTCCTGAATCTGGCAGTACATGGTTTCAAGTATGTTTATCCTCTGCCCAGCTGGACAGAGGAGAAGAAGGAATGACCGAGGTGTGAATAACATGTTTTATAAATGTGTATAATATGTTTTAATTTCTCCCTCTAAAGGCAGTCAGATGTTTTAAGATGGTTCTCAGGAGTTAACAGAGCATACCATCTGTTGAAATAGTGAGAGGACTTCTCATTTAACAAAGATTGTTCCCGATGTTGGGGGAGTCAAGAACCAGGGGTCACAGCTTAAGGATAAGGTGGAAGTCTTTTAGGACCGAGATGAGAAAACATTTCTTCACACAGAGAGTGGTGAGTCTGTGGAATTCTCTGCCACAGAAGGTAGTTGAGGCCAGTTCATTGGCTATATTTAAGAGGGAGTTAGATGTGGCCCTTTTTGCTAAAGGGATCAGGGGGTATGGAGAGAAGGCAGGTACAGGCTACTGAGCTGAATGATCAGCCATGATCATATTGAATGGCGGTGCAGGCTCGAAGGGCCGAATGGCCTACTCCTGCACCTATTTTCTATGTTTCTATGTTCTATGACCCCCACAAGGTAAGCGCGATCTGTGGATATTCTATCATTACTGTTTTATTTGATTTTGTTTAAGAAAATAACTGCAGATGCTGGTACAAATCGAAGGTATTTATTCACAAAATGCTGGAGTAACTCAGCAGGTCAGGCAGCATCTCAGGAGAGAAGGAATGGGTGACGTTTCGGGTTGAGACCCTTCGTCAGGGTCTCGACCCGAAACGTCACCCATTCCTTCTCTCCTGAGATGCTGCCTGACCTGCTGAGTTCCTCCAGCATTTTGTGAATAAATACCTTCTATTTGATTTTGTTTGGTCACTTCCCAACTTTGAACAAAGGTGATACCTGAATATTGGCACAGAGGAACAAGATACCAGAAAGGATGAATCCTGGCCAAATTCCTTTCTCTTTCCATATTACACTGGAGAAATCAGCTTAGTGTTAGAAAAAAAGCCCCCCATTTACTGCAAACTTCACTGATTTAGCCTGAGAAGCAGAAAGGAGATCAATTTATTCGAAATAATCTAAAGCGTAGGAATTTCATGGAATAGTCAGGATATAAATCACTTAGTACAAATAAAACAGACGGCCCTTTAAAAGATCTGAAGGTGATTAGTTTACTTGCTATCAGTTACTCTTTCTTACTGCCTAAAGTTTAACTCTGTGTTGATTGTTGGAAAATACAAGGAACTGCAGATGCTGGTTTACAAAAAGACACAAAGTGCTGGAGTCACTCAGAGGGTCAGGCAGCATCTCTGGAGAACATGGATAGATAACGTTATGGGTCAGGAAACTTCTCATGCATATTACAAACTTTCTGCAATTTAATGTTCCCCCAAGCTCCATTTCATTGCTCCAGATTGGGGTCGCCTCCCAAGAAACACTTTTGTTGCCCTGTGCTAACTTTCCCATTAGTAATGCTCCCCAGAAATGTAAATCAAGCTAACAATGCAACCGTGCCTTATTGGGAAATCTGTGGAAAGGTCTACCTGCGATGGGGGGTGTGTATCTCGGCGGTTAAAAGGTTAAAGCACTCATTAGTTTCTGGAATGCCACATTTAGCGTTCACTCGCAGACCTCGGGAAGGGGAGGGGGGTCTGGTGGGCGCTAGGACTGAGTAAACACCGGGAGGAGGGGAAAACTTGGTTTGCAACCAGCGCTTGAGAGCTAACAAACACACCCGCTCCTTGAGGTAAGAATCTCGAAAAGTGTTCACTCTTTGATCTTCAGCGGTGAGACTTACAGTTACAGGACAGCCACTGGGTGTAAGGTCCCAGTGAAGGCGAACAGTACTGGCGTGTTATCATTAAAGCTTGCTGTTTGTAGAATCAATGTTTTTCTCTCTTGTTTCCCAGATAATACAGAGCCGGCGGGATGCATTCAGCGTGGCTCCCACTCCTGATCCTGCCGACCTGCCTGCATTTAGCACCAAGTGCTGGGGCCACTGCTGAGGTCTGCCGTGGTGTCCACTGCTACCCGGCGGCCAGCGGCGAGGGCAGCCGGCTCTGCCACGGACCCCACTGCCAAGCCAGGACCTTCATACCGTCCCGGGCCAATCCGGGGCAGATTCGTGACCGGGCTGGCTGGGCGTTTCGAGGTTATCAGAGAAGCACAAGCGGCGGGGCAGCTCTCCCGCCCACAGCTGACCCCAACGTTAGCCTGCACGCCGTGAGAAGGAAGGGACAAGGTGCTGGGGACAGCGAACCTCCCTGCCCGCGTGCAGGGGGCGACTGCCCGGGGAGACAGGTCAAACACAACGCCACGAGGGGTTGCAAGGGCATCGAGTGCAGGCTGCCCCTGAGGACGCGGCTGAAGCCCAGAGCCCGGGCTCAGTGTGCCGGGGAGCACTGCGCCCCTGCCCCGGTCCCACTGGGAGCGGAGGTCCTCGGCCGGCCCGTCAGCCCCATCCACGTCCGCGACACCGCCGCCCAGTTCATCGGCGAGACCCCCGACCTCGGCTACTCCTCCACTGAGCTGGGAGGCGCAGCGCTGGGGATCCAGCTAACTTGTGATATCAAACCAGGTGGGTGGAACAGTCTTATAGACAATATAGACAACATAGACAATAGACAACATAGACAATAGATAATATAGACAATAGACAATAGACAATATAGACAATATAGACAATAGATAATATAGACAATAGACAATAGACAATATAGACAATATAGACAATAGATAATATAGACAATAGACAATAGACAATATAGACAATATAGACAATAGATAATATAGACAATAGACAATATAGAGACAATAGACAATAGAGACAATAGGCAATAGGATGTAACTAGGAAAATTGACAAGGGAGAGTCAGTGGATGTGGTGTACCTCGACTTTCAGAAAGCCTTCGACAAGGTCCCACATAGGAGATTAGTGGGCAAAATTAGGGCACATGGTATTGGGGGTAGGGTACTGACATGGATAAAAAATTGGTTAACAGACAGAAAGCAAAGAGTGGGGATAAATGGGTCCCTTTCGGAATGGCAGGCAGTGACCAGTGGGGTACCGCAAGGTTCGGTGCTGGGACCCCAGCTATTTACGATATACATTAATGACTTAGACGAAGGGATTAAAAGTACCATTAGCAAATTTGCAGATGATACTAAGTTGGGGGGTAGTGTGAATTGTGAGGAAGATGCAATAAGGCTGCAGGGTGACCTGGACAGGTTGTGTGAGTGGGCGGATACATGGCAGATGCAGTTTAATGTAGATAAGTGTGAGGTTATTCACTTTGGAAGTAAGAATAGAAAGGCAGATTATTATCTGAATGGTGTCAAGTTAGGAGGAGGGGGAGTTCAACGAGATCTGGGTGTCCTAGTGCATCAGTCAATGAAAGGAAGCATGCAGGTTCAGCAGGCAGTGAAGAAAGCCAATGGAATGTTGGCCTTCGTAACAAGAGGAGTTGAGTATAGGAGCAAAGAGGTCCTTCTACAGTTGTACCGGGCCCTGGTGAGACCGCACCTGGAGTACTGTGTGCAGTTTTGGTCTCCAAATTTGAGGAAGGATATTCTTGCTATGGAGGGCGTGCAGCGTAGGTTCACTAGATTAATTCCCGGAATGGCGGGACTGTCGTATGTTGAAAGGCTGGAGCGATTGGGCTTGTATACACTGGAATTTAGAAGGATGAGGGGGGATCTTATTGAAACATATAAGATAATTAGGGGATTGGACACATTAGAGGCAGATAACATGTTCCCAATGTTGGGGGAGTCCAGAACAAGGGGCCACAGTTTGAGAATAAGGGGTAGGCCATTTAGAACGGAGATGAGGAAGAACTTTTTCAGTCAGAGGGTGGTGAAGGTGTGGAATTCTCTGCCTCAGAAGGCAGTGGAGGCCAGTTCGTTGGATGCTTTCAAGAGAGAGCTGGATAGAGCTCTTAAGGATAGCGGAGTGAGGGGGTATGGGGAGAAGGCAGGAACGGGGTACTGATTGATAGTGATCAGCCATGATCGCATTGAATGGCGGTGCTGGCTCGAAGGGCTGAATGGCCTACTCCTGCACCTATTGTCTATTGTCTATTGTCTAGACAATAGGCAATATAGACAATATAGACTATAGACAATATAGACAATATAGACGATATAGACAATAGGTGCAGGAGGAGGCCATTCGGCCCTTCGAGGCCATTCAATGTGATCATGGCTGATCATTCTCAATCAGTACCCCGTTCCCGCCTTCTCCCCATACCCCGACTCCACTATCCTTAAGAGCTCTATCCAGCTCTCTCTTGAATGCATTCAGAGAATTAGCCTCCACTGCCTTCTGAGGCAGAGAATTCCACAGATTCACAACTCTTTGACTGAAAAAGTTTTTCCTCATCTCAGTTCTAAATGGCCTACCCTTTATTCTTAAACTGTGGCCCCTTGTTCTGGACTCCCCCAACATTGGGAACATGTTTCCTGCCTCTAACGTGTCCAACCCCTTAATAATCTTATACGTTTTCTGGGATCTCTGCAAATTGCTGATTCAAAATGAAATATTATCAAACAAACTCAAAACTGCAGGAGCTGTTTTACACCGAAGATAGATGCAAAACGCTGGAGTATCTCGGTGGGTCAGGCAGCATCTCTGGAGAAAAGTAATAGGTGACGTTTCAGGTCTGGACCCTTCTTCAGACTGAGAGTCAGGGGAGAGGGAAACGAGAGGCATGGAAAGGTGCACAGAACAAATGAATGAAAGAAGCGCAAAAGAACAAATCAGAGCCAGCAAATTGAATTTACTTAACTTTCTACATCCCTTTAGATCGAATAAACAGTTTGTGAAGGATGAAATAAAAGCAAAATGCTGGAAACACTCAGCAGGGCAGGCAACCTCTGTGGAAAGAGAAACAAAGTTAACGTTTCAGATCGTTGACTGGACGAAGGTTCAGAAACATCTCAAAGCAAGACACAAAGTGCTGGAGGAACTCAGTGGGTCTGGCAGCATCAGGGTTGGGTGGGGTGGGGGAGTGGGGGGGGGGGGGGGGGGAGATGGCCTAGTGACGTTTCGGGTCGGGATAATTCTTCAGACTAGCAGTCCTGTGGTACTTTGTGTTTTGCTCAAGATTCCTGGATCTTCAGTTTCTTGTGCCTACATTATGAGTTCATAACAGATAGGAGCAGAATTAGGCCATTCGGCCCATCAAGTCTACTCCGCCATTTAATCATGGCTGATCTATCTCTCCTAATCCCATTCTCCTGCCTTCTCCCTACAACCTCTGACACCTGCACTATCTCAAAGTGCCTTTGGCAGATCTTTCACCCAATATCCCAACTGGTTCTCTTTCATAGAGTAATGCATTTGATAATAGAAACTAAGAACTGCAGATGCTGGCTAATACACAGAAGGACACAAATTGCTGGAGTAACTCAACAGGTCAGGCAGCATCTCTGGAGAACATGGATAGGTGACGTTTCAGGTCAAGACTTTCTTCGGACCGAAGTTTATCAGCTTCATGATCGTGAATCAAAATAGACAGCCTCAGAATGTGTTGTACTTTGCTCATTATTCAGACATGAAGCACCTGAAATTTGCTAGCACTCTATATACTTTCACTTGAGTTTAACTGGATTCTGTGTCTTGTGACTAGGACCATCTGGTCTCCTCGGTTTATTGCAAGTATAATAAAGGGGAGAAGGGAAGAAGGCTTGTCAAATTACTTACCACACAATCCGCCTGACCTAATCATTCTCCTGAGGCAGGTTCTGCAGTTTCTCTCTATCTCTCTTTCTCTATGATCAATCAAAATAAACGATTAATTAATCCTCTTGCCCAATCTTGTAATACTTCACTGCATGCTTTTCTTTTGAGTTGTAGACACAAAATGCTGGATTAACTCAGCGGTACAGGCAGCATCTCTGGATAGAAACCAGATATGCTGCCTGTCCCGCTGAGTTACTCCAGCATTTTGTGTCTATCTTCGTTGTAAATTAGCATCTGTGGTTCCTTCCTATACATTTCTTTTGAGTTGGTTCTTTTTAATTGCTGGGAAGTAGTAGAATTAAATCCTATTGACTGCACAGCCACTTTACTTTTGAATATGCGTGGTAGAGTACTGGAGAGTGGTGCAGAATAGAGAGATCTGGGAGTACAGGTGCATGGTTCCTTGAAAATGACGAGTCAGGTGGACAGTGTGGTGAATAAATTGTTTGGGGGGTAAACTTGTCTTCAGTAGGAAGGGTATTGAGTACAAACGTTGGGACATCATTGATGCAGCTGTACAGGTCGTTGGTGAGACCACACTTAGAGTACCATGTATAATACTGGTCACCAGCTATGGGAAGAGTCATAGAGAGTGGTGATACAGTGTAGAAACAGGCCCTTTGGCCCAACTTGCCCACACCAGCCAACAATGTCGCAGTTACACTGGTCCCACTTGCCTGTGCTTGGTCCATACCCCTCCAAACCTGTCCTATCCATGTAGCTGTCTAATTGTTTCTTAAACGATGGGATAATCCCAGCCTCAACTATCTTCTCTGGCAGCTTGTTCCATACACCCACTACCCTTTGTGTGAAAAAGTTACTTCTCGGATTCCTATTAAATCCTTTCCCCTTCACCTTGAACCCATGTCCTCTGGTCCTCAATTCCCCTACACTGGATAAAAGACTCTGTGCATCTACCCAATCTATTCCTCTCATGATTTTGTGCACCTCTATAAGATCCCCCCTCATCCTCCTGTGCTCCATGGAATAGACACCCAGCCTACTCAACCTCTCCCTATAGCCCACACCCTCTAGTCCTGGCAACATCCTCGTAAATCTTTTCTGAACCCTTCCAAGCTTGACAATATCTTTCCTATAACATGGTGCCCAAAACTGAACACAATATTCTAAATGCGGTCTCACCAACATCTTATACAACTAGAACATGACCTTTCAACTTCTATACTCAATACTCCGTCTGATGAAGACCAAAGTGCCAAAAGCCTTTTGACCACCTTATCTACCTGCGATTCGACCTTCAAAGAAACATGCACCCGCACACCTTGATCCCTCTGCTGGGAAAAATATCATTAACTTGGAAAGGGTGCACAAGTGATTCACCAGGATGTCACCGAGGCTTGGATGCTTGAGTTTTTTAGGGAGAGGTTGGATAGGCTGGGACTTTTTACTTTAGCGCGTAGGACAATAGCCTCCTCTTGAATGTCACTAAAACAAAGGAGCTGATTGTGGACTTCAGAAGGGCTAAACATCCAAGGACGTACACGCCACTGGAGATAAATGGGTCTATTGTGGATAGGGTGAGCAGTTTCAAATACTTGGGAGTCCGCATCGCAGAGGATCTGACGTGGGCAACGCACATTGCCGCACTGGTGGGTAAGGCTAAGCAGCGCCTTTACCACCTTAGACAACTGAGGAAATTCAGAGTGTCTCTGAGGATCCTTCATTGCTTCTACTCTGGGGCTGTAGAGAGCATCCTGTCCGGCAACATTACAGTCTGGTTTGGGAACAGCTCTGCCCAGGACAGGATAGCCCTGCAGAGAGTAGTGCGTTCGGCAGAACGCACCATGGGAACTACACTCGTCCCCCTGCAGGACCTATACATCAGGAGGTGCAGATCCAGAGCAAGCAAGATCATGAGGGACCCCTGCCACCCCAGTAACGGACTGTTCCAGATGCTACGATCAGGCAAACGCCTCCGCTGTCACGCTGTGAAAACGGAGAGGATGAGACGGAGCTTCTTCCCACAGGCCATCAGGACTGTCAACTTTTATAACCCCAGAGACTAAATTTTTGTCGACAATAATAGTAACTTATTAACTTTATTTATATGCTGTAACTGTAATTCTTTTTGTGCACAACCCGCAGGCATTGCCACTTTCATTTCACTGCACATCGTGTATGTGTATGTGTCAAATAAATTTGACTTGACTTGACTTGACTTGACTTGGAAGCCCAAGGGTGACTTTATTGAGATGTACAAGATCATAATGGGCACCGATGAAGTAAATGGCCACATTCTTTTACCCAGGATAAAGGATTCTAAAACTAGAGGTGGCGGCTTAACGTGAGAGAAGAGAGATTTAAAAGGAATTTTCATTCGAAGGAGTCCATATTTGAAATATGCTGCCAGAGGAAGCTATAGAAGTAGATACAAATACAACTTTTTAAATATATTTGGAAGATTTATGTAGATAGGAAGGATTTAGAGGGCTATGGGCCGAATGCAGGCAAATGGGACTAGCCCAGTATGCCAACTTAGTCGGTGTGGGCAGGATGGGTTGAGGGACCTATTTTTTTGTGCTGTATAACTCTAAGGCTACAACTCTAATAAATTTCACAAATTGCAGTAATTATACAAGAACTCCAAATATGGTATTAATTTATATCTGGCTGTTTTGGGAATAATAATCAAAAGATCTTTCCATAGTGAGATGGAGTTAGCCACATTATTGTTTATGTTGTGCAATCAGTCCATATTATGTAGTCTTTCTGGAGCTGTTCCAGCACTAATGATGTGCAGCAGTTAGATTACATTTTAAGAGAAAAAACAGAGAGTTTAAATACCACAACCAGAGTTTGTTATCCAGTAGATATATCATTATAATAATCACTGGAATTTAGAAGGATGAGAGGGGATCTTATCGAAACGTATAAGATTATTAAGGGGTTGGACACATTAGAGGCAGGAAACATGTTCCCAATGTTGGGGGAGTCCAGAACCAGGGGCCAGAGTTTAAGAATAAGGGGTAGGCCATTTAGAACAGAGATGAGGAAAAACTTTTTCAGTCAGAGAGTTGTGAATCTGTGGAATTCTCTGCCTCGGAGGGCAGTGGAGGCCAATTCTCTGAATAAATTTAAGAGGGAGCTAGATAGAGCTCTTAAGGATAGCGGAGTCAGGGGGTATGGGGAGAAAGCAGGAACGGGGTACTGATTGAGAATGATCAGCCATGATCACATTGAATGGCAGTGCTGGCTTGAAGGGCCGAATGGCCTCCTCCTGCACCTATTGTCTATTGTATATTGTCTGACCGACTGCCAGCTTTGACATCATTGGAGAAGATTTCTCCATGTGTATTTGTATGGACATTACACATCCATGTTTAAAAGCGACATATCTCCATATTTGGTGCATAGGATGGGGTAAGGGTGATGTTTAGTTTTAGTTTAGTTTAGAGATACAGCGTGGAAATCAGCCCTTCGGCCCACCGAGTCCAGACCGACCAGTGATCCCCGCATATTAACACTATACTACACACACTAGGGTCAATTTACATTTATACCAAGCCAATTAACCTACAAACTTGTCCGTCTTTGGAGTGTGGGAGGAAACCGAAGATCTCGGAGAAAATCCACTCAGTCACGGGGAGAACGTACAAACTCCATACAGACAGCACCCGTAGTCGGGATTTAACCTGGGTCTCTGGCGCTTCAGCGCTGCAAGACAGCAACTCTACTGCTGTGCCATCATGCCATCCGATGTGACAGATAAAACTTCATCCACATTATTTGGCATATGCTTCTGTGGAATTTAATTACCATCATCTTTGTGGGAAAGTGGCATGCATCTGCCAAATAAATGCTTCCAATCATGATCCTGAAAATCCTTACCTAATAACATTTTAGGGGTACTTTCTCTGCAGAAATTGCAGTTGTTCAAAAGGTCAGTTGCTGCAAATTAAAAATCAACTATTGATACTGGGAATCTGAAATTCAGGCAGCATCTGTCAAAGGAGAAACTGAGCTAACCAGTCAGCTTGAAGACCCAATGAAAGGTCTCTAACTTGCAACGTTAACTCTGTTTCCCTTTCCACAGATGCTGCCTGACTTTCTGAGTGTTTCAAGCATTTTCTGTTTTTTTAAGAAGTCTGCTAATGTTTTCACTAGTCAATTGTGCAATAGACAATAGACAATAGGTGCAGGCACCCCCAGCACCTTCAAGCCAGCACCGCCATTCAATGTGATCATGGCTGATCATTCTCAATCAGTACCCCGTTCCTGCCTTCTCCCCATACCCCCTGATTCCGCTATCCTTAAGAGCTCTATCTAGCTCTGTCTCGCTATCTATCTAGCCGAAGGAAAAGCCCTCTTCTTACATTTAGCTTGTCGAGTCCTGTAAGATTTTTAACGTTTCAGACTTTGGAGCCATTGTACTTCAAGAAGATAATATTACATCTTTAGACTGGCCTATATGTTGTTCCAAAATCTAGAAGCATATTTGAAATTGTGTTCATTAAATATTGAAACTTTCACAGAAAGGAATGATGGTGCTGACAAGTATAAATCAACCAAAGTAGATTGTGTGGCATATCTTTTTGAATGAATTCTGTTCATTAGAGTACTTGGCCAATTGAGAATTCCCTACAGCATAAAGTACAGAAGGCCTTCGTCGAGTCCCCCCGGCCCCGCACCCACCCAGGCCCGCCCCCCCGTCCCCCACCACCCCCACCCCCCCCTGTCCACCCAGTCTTTCATTCTTCCCAAGTGCACCTTCACAACATTTGAGTTATGAAACAAAACACCGTTGAGCTTAGCACCCAGGCCCGGCTCCATGTCCACCCAGGCCCGGCCCCGCGATCACCACCCCCCCATCACCACCCCACCCCCCCGGGAGAGCCGCCTGTGGCCCAGTCCACACACTGCATCTGGCGCTCGGGCGCGGCTCCAAGCACCGGCCACGCTCTGCGGTGGCAGTGTGTGGAGGACGGTGGCCTGGGCCCGAGGGCAGGTTGTGGAGGATGGCTGAGGGTGCTGGGGCCTGCGTGTGGGTGGGTGGGTGGGTGCCGGCCTGCTGCCGCCGCCGATCCCCGACCTCACTCATTTGTCCTTCTTGGTGCCAAAGATGGATGCCAGGTACTGTTGCTACGCAACCTCCGTTAGGCGGTGCCAGGGCTTCCGGGCCTACACTATCCGGGCCGACAGTGTCTGGGCCTACAGCGCCCCCCAGACCTAATACGGGACAAGGGCGGTCCCGTATGGGACAAACCAATTTTGGCCAATATACGGGATGTCCCGGCTAATATGGGGCAGTTGGCAACCCTTTTCTGAGTAATTCCAATTTTGGGGCTGTGTCTTGCCTCCCCATCTATGATGACTAGATCAAACCTGTCAGGGACTACTGTAACCAAATTCACCAGATTCTGGTGTCTACATAAGCTTGTGTATAGCCTAAAACAAGGCAATTTATTTGACAGCAGAAACATCTACAAGCATTGGGCCGATGGCTAAATTTGGAGAAAGAAATTGCAACCTGTTGCATGGATCTTATAGGCTTAAAATACACCTATATGGCAAGTGGAACTCTTATTTGGAATCACATTTTGCATAACAATGTTAGTGCTTGCTTGTCGGTCTCTAATGTGCCATGACAGTATTCCATTTAATACCAAATGATGGGGTCAGAAAGGATCACCTGAGTAATTTTTCAACAAATGAATTTTATACAGCAAAAATTGTACTTTAAAAAATAATTGCAAAGGAAACATAATCACCTCTCTTTTTTCCAAATGCAGTGCTTTCTCTGGATGTGCCTTTATGTAACACTTATTTTATAGTTCCACGACTATGTACCACTTTTGTAAATAAATATTCGTGGGCGATATGGTCTTGTGACCATCCAAGCCCACATTAAATTACTGTGTGATGATTAGCCTCTCTAGCACACACTAGGGTGAAGAGAAAATAAGCTTGTTGATGCTCGCCTGCAGCTCTCTGTTGCTTTTGGCTTGCAGAGTAAACAAATGGAAGACATTTTGTAATGCTTCTCAATGTAGAATTGTAAATGAGACCACCCCCCCCCCCCCCCCCCACTACCCCGACTTTATCTACCTCAGCCTAGAGGGTTTTAGCAGAATAGTTCTCAATTGCCTGCAATGCAACCATATCAGATAACAATCCTGGAGAGAAGGAATGACTCTCAGTCTGAAGAAGGACCTCGACTCGAAAAGTCACCTATTCTCTCCAGAGATGCTGCCTGTCCCGCTGAGTTACTCCAGCATTTTGTCTCTATATTCGGTGTAAACCAGCATCTGGGTTCCGTCCTACACAGATCAGTTAACATCCCTGTAAGTTAACTGACATTTGAATGTGGAATGTTGCACTGTTGGAAGACTTGAATCAAATATATGTTTGATTCAAAATATATATAGGAAATATAATCAGTAAGTAACCTACATTTGCTGTACTGTCAAAACAACACATTCTTTTCTCAGAGGACTTTGATCAGGTGCGAATTTAAACTGTCTTTCGATGCAATTGCTACTTGTGGGTTTGTTACGTACTTAAATTGCTGGTATAGTTCGCTTACTTTACAATGGTGACTATGAAAATGCTTAGTGCTTTGGGTGTTCCACTTGTACACACTGCTGCCAGGAGAAGTTCTTAGGGCCATGGGTCAGTGATTGGTGTTTACGTGGGGGACTTGGGTGCCACAAGTTGACGAGGTGATAGCTTTCTGTGTAAAATGACATAAATGTCCTCAATGTTTCAGGACATAACGAGGTGCCATCGGAAGATGCTCTGATCTTGCAACTCCAGTTGTCGAAGGGGCAAGAGAAATTTGTGGAAATGCTGAAGAGTCAGCAGAAAACTATTGCTGATTTGCAGCAGACACTCACAGAGCAACACACCACCTTGATTAACCAGCAAAGAGAAATTCTGGGACAGCAGAGGAAGATGTTTGAACAAATGGAGCTGGTGAAAGTCCAGTATACCATGCTCTTTGATTCCATTAAGCAGACCTCATTCCTGAATCTGCAGGCTGAGATTCAGAACCAGTTTGAGTCTCATTTTCAGGGTTTGCAGAGTCAGATTCAAAGTCAACTCCAAAAGACATATGCAGTGCATAAAGTGGACGTGGACGCCAAGGTTATTGATGTAGGTGACCATCTTCTGGAGTGTGGTTTTTGCCCAGTTGATGAATATTGTGATTTCCAGAAAGTGCCGCCCCAG
The DNA here is from genome assembly GCF_053455715.1 of Rhinoraja longicauda. NCBI lineage: Eukaryota > Metazoa > Chordata > Chondrichthyes > Rajiformes > Arhynchobatidae > Rhinoraja > Rhinoraja longicauda. The sequence continues at coordinate 26,729,082 of NC_135954.1, forward strand.
TGTGGGAGATGTACCACGTGCCCGGCAGGCTTTTTCCAGATTACTGAGTGCTCTGCTGCTGCTGACCGGATGTGCCAGGTAAAGAAAGCTGCTGCCTTCTGCTTGCTTCTGTCTGCTGGGCCACTTCCTGTTGTCTCTGTGTTATGGCCTTGGGTGTAGTTTCAAATAAGGGTGAAATACTTATTTGAATCCAGGCTCCATCATTTTCTTCACCTTTCCCACCTGTCCCTACGAAAACGCATCAATACTTTTATTTGTTGGCATTGGGCCTGTATTCGCTGGAGTTTAGAAGAATGAGGGGGGACCTCATTGAAACATACCGAATAGTGAAAGGCTTGGATAGAGTGGATGTGGAGCGGATGTTTCCACTAGTGGAAGAGTCTAGGACTAGAGGTCATAGCATCAGAATTAAAGAATGTTTTCTTAGGAAGGAGATGAGGATAAATGTCTTTGTTCAGCTGGGGGTGAATCTGTGGAATTCTTTGCCACAGAGGATGTAGAGGCCAGGTCAGTGGATATTTGTAAGGCAGAGATAGATAGATTCTTGATTAGTACAGGTGTCAGAGGTTATGGGAAGAAGGCAGGAGAATGGGGTTAGGAGGGAGAGATGGATCAGCCATGATTGAATGGTGGAGTAGACTTGATGGGCCGAATGGCCTAATTCTACTCCTATTCCTTATGACCTCATGACTTTGCCTGAATAGTTTTCCTTCGTGAATGAACTTCGGAAGTCATATGAATAATGGGGGCTATTCTTATCATTCAGGGTCTAGGGCTTGTGGAAATATTCACTGAGGCTCTTGCCTGACTCCTGTTACTGTCGTACTATGATGTCATTAGCTCCACACTGTGGTTGATGTAGCCCTCACCCACACTTCCACTATTTCCCGTGCTTTTGTTTGCACCTTACCTTCCTGCAGACAGAACAGTGATGGAGGTACAAGTGACTGCAGACGAAGGGAATCTTAAGCAAAAAAAAATGGATGAACCCAGCGGGTCAGGCACCATAGGTGTAGGAAATGGACCGATCATGTTTCGGGTTGTGACCCTTCTTCAGACACAGAAGTCTGGTGCCAAACCGAAACATCATCTGTCCATCTCCTCCATAGATGCTGCCTGACACACTTCCTCCAAAATTTGTTAGAACATAGTTCCCTTGGTCCATGCCTTTCATCCTACCAGTCTCCGCATCCATCACATCCTTGTTCAACATTTCCGCCACCTACAATGTGATCGCACCTCTTGTCTTGTTTCCACAGGGATCATATAGGATCACGCTCTCTGTGACGACAGGTTTCGCTCATCCCTCCACACCCACCCCTCCACTGACACATTCCCCTCTAACCGTAGGAGGCGTAATACCCATCCCTACATCTCCACCCTCATCATCGTCCAGAGCCCATAACAGCTCTTTCAGGTGAGGCAGACTCTCCTGAGCCTCCTCTATCCTTATTTAGTGCATTAGGTGGCCTCCGCTACATGGGTGAGACCAAGCGCAGACTGCTTTGCCAACCACCAGCGTTCTGTCTGCCATGGCCATCAGGAACTCCTTGTTGCAAAATATTTTACTTCCTCTTCCCATTCCCACACCAACCTGTCTATCTTCAGTAGGGTTGCCAACTGTCCCGTATTAGCCGGGACATCCTGTATTTTGGGCTAAATTGGTTTGTCCCGTACGGGACCGCCCTTGTCCTGTATTAGGCCCTGGGGGCGCTCTAGGCCCGGACGCTGTAGGCCCAGACGCTGTAGGTCTGGACAGTGTAGGTCCGGACAGTGTAGGTCCGGACAGTGTTGGCCCGGAGGCCCGGGCGCCGCCTAACGGAGGTTGCGTGGCAACCCGCCTGCCGGCCCGGACAGCCGCCATTGGTGGAGCGGGAGCACATGGCCGCTGGCTGGGTGAGGTCACGTGGGGTGCGGGGCGGTGACGTCATCTTGTCCCTTATTTGAGAGTGAGATAGTTGGCACTCCTAATCGCCACTGCCTGGATAAGGCCATATGCAAATCAGAAGGGTTCAGGTCTCTTGTTCCACCTGGAAGTCTACAACCCGACCACATGAACATTGAATTCCGCAGTTTCAGTAACCTGCTCCCACACCATCCCTTTTCTCATAAATCAGCATATTCTAGCTCCTAGATTTATTTGCAATTGAAACGTATTAATCATGCCACCTACATTCACATTTAAAGCATTAATATAAATAATGATCAACAGTGCACTTAGCACTGGTCCTTGTGGTACACCCCTTGTTAAATGCCTGCAATCTGAAAAACAGCCCTCTACCACCACCCTCTGTTTCCTACCTTCATGCCGGAGATGTCTGTGGATGTTATAATGCAGGTTTCATCGAGTTTGATTCAGCTTAATATCCTGTGTGAAAAAATTAATACACAACTCAAATGAAATGAAATGCTGAATAAACTCCCATTTTGAATTTCTGATCCCACCCCTATCCACCGAAGAGAAAATCATAAAGTAATCTTAGAGCTGGAAAATGCTTGGTCAAATTGAAGGTTAAATAACATAAGGATTCAAAGAGGAAATTAGACATTTGAAAATGGCTTCATCATAGAAGCATCTTTGCATTGTAGGGAGAAGTTTTTATACTGACTTATGAGAAAATGCAGCTTGCTAACTTAGCATAAGTTAACCTACTGGGAATTTTTACACTCCGTGGACAACCCGTTACAAATAATATTGGCGTTTCATTTACTTTAATACTGAATCTGACAAGTTTCTTGAACTCCACTTTCATAATGCTGTATTAGTCCCACACAATTGAAACAGTTCTGTATAATGTAATAAAAAACAGAAAATGCTGGGACACTCAGCAGATCAGGCGGTATCTGTGGAGTATCTGTGCATACTGCAGGTGGACTACTCTTGTTTGGGTAACCTTGGTTCTAGAGAGTAGACGCCATAAGTTTAACAGCCTCCCATCAGTTCTGAAGATTAGTTTTGGTCTTGCAGGAGGGTTGTTGGATGTGTTGTATCTGGCAAGTGATCTAATGTCATTAGCCTATCCCAATCCAATGTCCTGAGTGCTATGGCTCTAATGACACTTGGTCGGCCATGTTAGGCACGCCACATGACGTGCACGCTGAATAACAGATTCCCGAATCAACCACATTATCCTGAGCTCTATTTAGAGATCACCAGGCCATACCCTCTGTATCTGTACACTGTGGACAGCTTGATTGTAATCATGTAGTCTTTTCGCTGATGGTTTGATCACAGGCAACAAAATGTTTTTCACTGTATTGTGACATTAATAAACTAATCTGAACTAAGGAAAGATTCAAGGATGTGCTCAAAGCTACCTTTGAGAAATGTAATACCTCCACTGACACCTGGCCCATGACTGCTAATGTGGAGATAGAGCATTCAGGATGGCATTAAAAGTCTCAAGGCCATGCATAAATGGTAGAAACAATTTGCCACCTCACAAACTACCCAACTAGCCCCCCTTCCTGTCCTGTTGGCCACCGCCTGCCTGACACGTAAGACTAGATCTCTGCAGTCCCTACAATGGCCTCATAATTCATGTTAGAACCCACAAAACTGAAGTGGAGGTGTTGGCCTCGATCCTGAAGGTGACCTGTAAAGAAATGAGCTGCATCAGATTTCATTTCTCTTTATTTCTTTTACCTCTCTCTTTTCATCTGAATTTGCAACTAACCAGAGACTGCATGCAGTGAAAATGTGAAGTCCTTGGTACTATTGTACCTTTGAGAATGCCTTATCTTTAATGTGCCATGTAATTCTCTTACCTTGAAGTGTAGTATATTCCACACCAGTCTTTCTAGAATGGTCTTTGGTTTTCCAATTGAGGGTTACTTTTGTCTGTCATTATCTGCAGAATTTCTCTCAACAGATTAAAGTTGATTTGAATTGTTCCCGAGATAGTGTATCATTGTTTTTTGAGAGAAAAGAACTGCCATTTTAATAAACGGTGTCTTGCTAGCTCGCTGTTTGCTGTTCTTTATAGATTTAATTTAACATAGAGATGGGAGAATCAGCTTCAAATTATGCTTTTTTGAGAGGCAGCCTTTGTGTCTTTGAGATTTGAGGTTGATTAATAGCGCCACATTAGAAAGGCTTTCATAGCTCCAATTTCCGGTGGGCCTCACTATGGCACTGGAGAAGGCCCATGACAGAAAGGTCAGACTGGGAGTGGGAGGGGGAGTTGAAGTGCTCAGTCACCGGGAGATCTGAAATAGGTAGTATTGTAGACAATGAAGATGGTAATGAAAATTTACAGCAGGATTCAGAGCAACTGGCTGAAAAAGGGTAATGGAGTTTAATGCAGATAAGTGTGAGATGTTGCATTTTGGGGAAGTCCACAAGGCAGGACCTTCACAGTGAATGGTAGGGCCCTGGGGAGTGTTGTAGAGCAGAGCGATCTAGGAGTGCAGGTATATGGTTCATAAGGTCATAAGTGATAGGAGCAGAATTAGGCCATTCGGCCCATCAAGTTACTCCACCATTCAATCATGGCTGATCTATCTCTCCTTCCTAACTCCATTCTCCTGCCTTCTCCCCATAACCCCTGACACCTGTACTAATCAGGAATCTACTGTGTAAGCGTCTTTGAGTTTCTAGAAAAGCGCTATATAAATGTAATGCATTATTATTATTATTATTATTATTATTATTATTATTATTATTATTATTATTATTATTATTATTATTATTATTATTATTATTATATCTCTGCTTTTAAAATATCCATTGACGGCCTCCACAGCCTTTTGTGGCAAAGAATTCCACAGCTTAGAATTCCACAGATTCACTACCCTCTGACTAAAGAAATTCCTTCTCATCCCCTTCCGAAAGGAATGTCCTTTAATTCTGATGCTATGACCTCTAGTCCTAGACTCTCCCACTAGTGGAAACATCCTCTCCACATCTACTCTATCCGAGCCTTTTACTAGTCAGTACATTTCAGTGAGGTCCCCCCTGATTCTGCTAAACTTCAGCAAGTACAGGCCCAGTGCCATCTAACCTTGGTTTGCCTTGCCGTGGTTCCTTGAGAGTATAGAAGCCTTTTGGTACATACACCTTCATCAGTCTTGGTATTGACATAGAAGTTGGGATGTAATATTACAGTTGTACAAGATGCAGGTGAGGCCATATTTGGAGTGTTCAGTTTTGGTCATCCTGCTATAGGAGGGATGTCATTAAGAAGATTAACAAGGATGTTGCCAGGACTTGAGAGCCTTAACTATAGGGAGAGCTTGGGAAAGCTAGGTGACCAGGAGGCTATGGGGTGATCTTACAGAGGTGAATAAAATCATCGGGGGAATTGGTAAGGTAAATATACTGAATCTTTTACCCTGGATAGGGTAGATAACCAGAGGACATAGGTTCAAGGTAAGAGTGGAAAGATTTAATAAGAATCTGAGGGGCAACTTTTTCACTCAGAGTGGTGGGTAAATGGAATGAGTTGCCAGAGGAAGTACTTGAGGCAATACTGTAACAACATTTAGAAGAAACGTAGACAGGTACATGGATAGGAAAAGTTCGGAGAGCTGTGTGTCAAATGTCTTTGTGAGTCAACCCCGGACAGCGCGCTGCAACTGGCTGGCTTTCAACTACACAGAGCGGACCGCGACGCAGAGGCAGTGGGAAAATCAAGAGGAGGTGGAATATGCTTCTACACTAACCAGGACTGGTGCAGCGACATCACGGTACTGTCTGACTTCTGTTAGAATCGTTCTTTATCAACTGCAAACCCTTTTACTCTCCGAGGGAATTTACCTCTTTTATTCTTGCTGGAGTTTACATCCCCCCAAAAGCCTGCGTATGTGAAGCGCAAACGCAACTCACTGACCAGGTATTGAGGGTAGAGAGTGACTTCCCGGACTCCATGGTCATTGTTTTGGGGGACTCTAACAAGGCCAACCTCAGTCGTGAGCTCCCAAAGTACAGACACCATGTTACCTGCCCCACCAGAGGGGAGAGGACACTTGATCACTGCTACACTTCAATGAAGAACACATATCGCTCTGTTCCTCAGGCGGCTCTGGGTCTCTCCGATCATTGTTTAGTTCATCTTATTCTGACATACAGGCAGAAACTAAAATCTTCTAAACCTGTGGTCAGAACAACGAAAAGGTGGACAAGCGAGGGCATTGAAAAACTACTGTCCTGCTTTGACTGCACTGATTGGAATGTGTTCAGGGAAGCAACCACAAGCCTCGATGAGTACACAGACACTGTGACATCCTATGTCAGCTTTTGCGAGGACAGTTGCATTCCCACTCCGCCAGTCAAAAGATGAGGCCTACAGGAGCGGGGATACAGACCTCTACAGGCAGGCCAAGTACAAGCTGAGAAGAGGAATCAGAGCTGCCAAGGAAATGTACTCTGAGAAGCTGAGGAGCAAGTTCTCAGCTAATGACGTTTCCTCAGTTTGGAAGGGCTTGCAAGAAATCACCAGGTACAAGAGGAAAACCCCACGATCCTTGGACAATCGTCAGCTGACCAACGACCTGAACGAGTTCTACCGCTGGTTCGAGAAACAGAAACATAACCCTGGGACCCCCTCCCGCCACCCCCAAACAACACTTCACACGTACTCAAAGACTGACTGCAGTTTGCAAAGACTGGATCTGTCCCCACCCACTCCTCCCCAAGCATCAATTCACACCTACTCAGAAACTGGCTGGAGTTTGCAAAGACTGGCCCTTTCCACCCCCCCCCCCCCACCCCACTGCAATCACCAATTTGTACATCCTCACAGAATGACTCCAGTTTAACATTAGAAATTGCAGAGGTGGAGAGGCTATTCAGAAAACAGAATCATGACTGTGCCTGAACCCCTCTGTCAGTGGATCATCAACTTCCTGATGTGAGGCTGGGAAAGCACATCTCGGACCCGCAGACCCTCAGCATAGGAGCACCGCAAGGCTGCGTACCCTCCCCTCTCCTTTTCTCTCTCTACACCAACGACTGCACCTCCACAGACTCCTCTGTCAAGCTCCTCAAGTTTGCAGATGACACTACCCTGATTGGACTGATCCAGGATGGGGAGGAATCTGCCTACAGAGGGGAAGTGACACAGCTGGCGTCCTGGTGCCATCGCAACAACCTGGAGCTCAATGCTCTCAAGACAGTGCAACTAATTGTAGACTTTCGAAGAGATCCCCCTCCCCTCTCCCCACTCACCATCAACAACACCATAGTCACATCTGTGGAGTCATTTAAGTTCCTTGGAACCATCATTTCCAGGGACCTTAAATGGGGGGCCACCATCGACTCCACAGACAAAAAGGCCCAACAGAGGATGTACTTCCTGCGGCAACTGAGGAAACACAATCTGCCACAGGCAATGATGGTCCAATTCAATACTGCTATCGTTGAGTCCGTCCTCACCTTTTCCATCATGGTCTGGTTTGGCTCAGCCACCAAACACGACATCCGGAGGCTGCAACGAATCGTTCGCACAGCTGAGAAGGTTGTTGGCTGCAACCTTCCCCCCATTGACGAACTGTACACTGCAAGGGCCAGGAAGCGAGCGGGCAAGATCATCTCTGACCCCTCTCACCCTGGCCACAAACTCTTCGAAGCACTTCCCTCTGGAAGGCGACTCCGGACTGTCAAAGCAGCCACAGCCAGACATAAAAACAGCTTTTTTCCATGAGTGATAGTTCTACTCAATAACCAAAGTCTGTAGTCTCTTTTTTGCTCTGGTTTATTTTCACCCACATGTTTAGACCGTAATGGCGTATCCTTATTGTTTTGATGTGTTTATGGTTTATTCTTAATTGTTAACTGTATGTTTGTGTTGTCATTTGTGAGCAGAGCACCAAGGCACATTCCTTGTCTTTGCACATACTTGGCCAATAAACTTATTCATTCATTCATTCATTCATTCATTCATTCATTCATTCATTGTGTAGCACCCATTATTGAAGTTCTATATGATTAAATTAACACACACTGTTCAGCTAAACAGTGATAGAAACATTTATTACTTTGCTTTCTTTTGTGGCTACAGTTTCAGCTATAAGTGACAATGTGACTTTGTGCATGTTGTAAGGCTACTTGCCCTCTTTGGATGGGGCAACAGTGTGTGAGAGATTATTTATTCCAAATTATTTAGTTTAGCTTACTTTGTAGATGCAGCGTAGAAACAGGCCCTTCACCCCACCAAGTCCATCACTCACCCATTCACAATAGTTCGATATTATCCCACTCTCTCATCTGCTCCCTACACAATAACATCAATTTACAGAGGCCAATTAACTTTCAAAGCCGCACGTCTTTGGGATGTGGGAGGCAATCAGAGCACCTGCGGGAAACCCACGGTGTCACAGGTAGTATGTGCAAACTCCACACAGATAGTACCTGGTTAGGATTGAACCCAGGTCTCTGGCGCTATGAGGCGGCAGCTCTACCAGCTGCACCACTGTGCCACCACAATTGCCGACCACTGTTGTAATTACAGAGCATGGGAAAGTCGATGGTCTTCTCATTTTCCACCTTTCTCAGCACCAGCATTCTCTTGCATTTGAAAGATTGTTTGGGTGCTGCAGATTGTTCATCATGTTAACAAACTTTTGTTGTCTTGGCTGCCCTTAGTCACATAGAGACGATTAAGGAAAAAAACCCAATGTGTTCATATTATGGAAAATGTTGGTATAATAAATGAGGAAGAGTCAGTTACCCAAAGACAATGATTTATGGCAGCATAATAAATGATCAAAGTCTGTTCTATGCAAAAGGAAATATTTTAGGATGATTGTTAATGCCTACAATGCTACAACACATGAGTTGAAGTAGATTTCATATAGCCGTAAATGAAATTGAATGAAAAGGAATTAAGAAAATAATAGGGGGTCGATGCTATCCTTTGGCACAGTAGATCATGATCTCTTTCAATGCTGTGTCTCTCCATGGTCCTATTACCCAGAATTTCATCCTGAGCAGCTTGCATTAATTAGGTTATTAAGTACGAGCTGTATATTTGAGCTGTATACGAGTTCTGAATTTGTTTCTTTGAGGTTAGGAACCGATTGAGAGTGTAGTGGATTGTTTGGTGCCATTGACTGGAAACAGATTTATAAATTAATCTAGGGTATTCTTGAGTGCTGAAGAGAACAGATTCCTTTGTCTCATTTTGCCCAGCACTACTTGTGTTAATAAGTCTGTAGAAGTGGTGTGTGTGTGATCATCAAATCTGTGTGCACTGCCATTGGTTTCTTTACATGTGAGTTGGTTTAAATAATGCAGGATAACACTACTACAAGGCACTTTCTACCGCATCTCTGTAAATTCTCGCTATCATGTGGCAAGGGAAACTGATCACTGGAGCCAAAAATGTGCGAGTATGTTTGTATGTTTGCTGCTGGTTTTGTTCACTGCTCACACATTCAGTTCCTGTGAATATAGAATCATAGAGTCATAGAATCATACAGTGTAGAAACAGGCCCTTCAGCCCAACTTGCCCACACTGACCAACATGTCCCAGCTACACTCGTCCGACCTGCCTGTGTTTGGCCCATATCCCTCTAAACCAGTCCCATCCTTGTACCTGTTTAACTGATTCTTAAACATTGTTTAGATGTATGTGGAGATGTATAAAGTTCCTGTGAAGAACTATCACCAGCAATTTGTCCTGGACCAGCTGCATCGAACCTATCCTCACCAACCTCTACAGCAGGGCTGTCTTAACGCATGGGCCTGATGGGCACTTGCCCGGGGGCCCACGAGCATAGGGGCCCCATGCTGATCTGTGTATGTTAAGTGACTTGCAATAAATAAATACTACTTTAAAAATGCAGGTTCAATAAGTGCTTTTTTCGCAACATTTTCGGTCACTAAGTGGTTCTCACAGCGATCTGTAAGTGCTTTTCGCAACAATGTAGCACCCTAAGTCCATCGCTAAGTGCTTTTCGGTAAGTGCTTTTTGCCGGCACGACAGGGGGGGGCTGGTAGGGAAAGGGGGATGGGGGAGAGTAACGGTAGGGGCCCCAGTACACTGCTTTGCCCGGGGGCCCATAATGCTGTAAAAACGGCCCTGCTCTACAGATGTGTCGTATCATATCATCATATCATATCATATCATATATATACAGCCGGAAACAGGCCTTTTCGGCCCTCCAAGTCCGTGCCGCCCAGTGATCCCCGTACATTAACACTATCCTACACCCACTAGGGACAATTTTTACATTTAACCAGCCAATTAACCTACATACCTGTATGTCTTTTGGAGTGTGGGAGGAAACCGAAGATCTCGGAGAAAACCCACGCAGGTCACGGGGAGAACGTACAAACTCCTTACAGTGCAGCACCCGTAGTCAGGATCGAACCTGAGTCTCCGGCGCTGCATTCGCTGTAAAGCAGCAACTCTACCGCTGCGCTACCGTGCCGTAGAAAGCATCTTATCAGAATGCATCACAATCTGGTTTGGGAACAGCTCCATTCAAGAGCGTAAGAAATTGCAGCAAGTTGTGGACCTAGCCCAGACCATCACACAAACCAGCTTCCCTTCCATTGACTCAAACTATACATCAGGCAAGAGTTTCAGAAGTCTGAAAATGCATACTCCAGTTTCAGCAAACAATTTCATCCCAGTTGTTATCAGGCAACTGAATGGTCTTCTCATCAACTAGAGTGTGGTATGGAGCACCTATCTACCTCATTGGAGACCTTTGATCTACCTTTGATTGCACTTTATCAGACTTCAATGTTATATCTTGCACTGAATATTGTACCCTTTATCTGTTTATTGTGGATGGCTTGATTAGATTCATGTATAGTCTTTTATCTCACTTGGATATCATGCAAACACTGTGCCTTAATACACGTGACAATAATAATAAACTAAATCCACTCGGGACTGATACTTTTGTGAACATTTGACAGGAGAGTTTTTTTGTGTGGAGATTTCAGAGCAGCAATGTGGTCACATTATATTGAATGACTTTCAGTCACGGTGGCTTTTTAATCTTTTCTTTTAAATCCAGGATAAAGATGAGTGCATGGAGTCAATGGATTTTTGTGGCGATCGATTAAAGTGCCTTAACACTCCAGGTAGGCTTTCTCAAATATTGGGTGTTGGTAACATGAGGATTTCCCAGCATGACCACGGGGCACCTACAGAGAGATGCATTGAGTCGTATGGCATGAAAACAGCCTCTTTGCCAGTCAGTCGGATGCCCAACACATCCATGCCGACCAATATGCACCATCTAAACTAGCCCCATTTTCATGCGTTTGGCCCATATCCTAAATATCTCCCATCCATCTACCTGTTCAAATGTCTTTTAAATGTTATTATAGTACCTGCTGCAACTACTTTCTCCAGTATTTAGTTCCATATACCCTCCACCCTCAGTGTGAAACGTTGTCCCTAAGATTTCTATTAAATCTTTCCCCTCTCATCTTAAACCTAAGGCTTCTCATTCTTGATTCCCCAACCCCAGTAAAAAGGACTGTGCATTCACACACTCCTTTCCACTTATCATTTTATAAACCTCTATAAGATCACCTCTCAGTCTCCTGCTTTCCAAGGAATGAAGTCCGAGCCTGCCCCACTTCTCCCGATAGCTCAGGCCCTCGAGTCTGACACTTAGTCCATCTCTATCTCTCTCTTGCTCGTAACAGGTGGATTCCGATGCCTGGGCTTCGCAGAAAGTGATCTTCCCTTGGGACTTTGTGGGCACGACTACTTCTTCAACAGTGAAATGCAGGAATGCCAGGCCTGCTTGCGATGTGACGAAGGCAAAGTGGTTCACCACTGCTCCCAATACAGCGACACACTTTGCACCCTGTCGCCTGGAAGCCGTCTTTCGGAATCGTGGTCGACGAACACTGCGGTCCTGTCGCTGAATCTCGGGCAGACCCCTGTTCATCTGGGCTTGACCCTGCCCTTGCAGGGGAACCCCTCGTTCGACCTGGTGAGAAACGAAGGTGGCAAATTGGTCTTCAGGCAACATGGCCTGATATGGGCCGATTACAACCTCGCCATCAGGCACAACTGCAGGAACTTCCTCCAGTTTTCACTGAAGCTGAACAAGGAGGAGGAGGCAGAGAGGGAGGAGGAGGAGGAGCAAGTTCTCAGTGGTGTCCGCATCGAGCAGCCCGAGGGAAAGTACTACCAGAGTGCCAGTGTGAGTGGCTCAGCTGAGGTGGAACCTGGCCACGTGCTCCACCTCTTTGTGAAAAGCCCCAATCAGTTCTGCAACCAGAGCAACGATTTCAACTTCTATCAACTCCAGAACCCATTCAGCTTCTTCTGGCTCTCCCACGACACAGGAGCAGTGGCTATGAGTGCCCACATGGCGAGCTCTGTGCACTACCAGACCAGCTATCGGCCTGTCTTCAAGGTCATGTCCATCTCCGACCCCTACATGATCACCTTGTCCTATGACAGCAGGGCAGTAAGCTTCACAGAGGAAGGGGTGGTGAAGTTTGTATATCACCAGGCGCTCTACGCCATGGGCCACACGTGCATCCGCGAAGGCTTCACGTTGATTTCCTACATTACCAGGAATGGAAGCACTGATGAGTTAATGCAGGTTTATAAATCCGGGGTCAACTATCGGGACACCTCGATATCCGCCTCTGGAGCCGCCATGGTGCACGCTGCAGACACGGTCAGCTTTCAGATCCACACCCCCGCGCAGTGCAGCGTGCGTTACTTTGGAGATGCGACTGGGATCAGCGTGTTCAGCCTCATGTGGATTCCATCGGCCATATCCTCGGCCCTCAGGCTCGCGGTGTCGGGCTCCGCCTTACCAACAGGGGCTGTGAGGAACAGGTTCCTCAGTTTCCAGGAGGTTTTGCCTGTGGCAGAACAGAGGCCGGTTGTGCTCGTGACAACAGGGCAGTTCGCACACAAGCACATCCTGTTCCGCGACGGCGGGGTGGCCAGCCTTGCGTTCAACATCAAACTGATTCATTCGTGTGACATCGTCAAAGTGTCCCTGAACCTGGTGCCGGATGATCGTGGTCAGCCATCGGTTGTGGCACACCAGATTGGAGGTCAGATGCCTTTAGGTAGTCAATGGGCAAGCGTCGGTCTGCGGGCTTCACTTACCATCCAGAATGGCACAATGGCCGCCATCTCCCTGGACTGCGTTCGAGGACGGATTAATCAGATTGCGCACAGATACGGGACGAACCTTTCCATTCTGTGGGTTTCATATTAATCATTCTGCTGATTGGAAAATTGCCTTCCGTGGTAACGAGAGGGAACATTAAGCTAATAAAGTATCACACAAGGACTGGTTTCAGGTAATGGGCACCAGCTACAACAGATGATGGTTTTGAACTCTCTATGATATCTGGCAGGAGCACGGTTGAAAGCAAGGTTGAAGATTGCATCCCACCCCAAATCTAACAGTGTAAAAAGAAAAATGTCAAATTATCCGCAGACTGGTGCCAATGGAGAATACAAACTAACAATGTACATTCATGCAATACTCAGTAAAGGCAGCAATTACAAAGATCCAGCACTGTGATCCAGAAAACAAGTCTTATATGCTAGGTTTGACTTTTTATAACACGAAAACTTGTGTGAATGTAGTATGATGGTTTTAATATAATTAGCACAGAAATGGGTCTTTTAGAATCATAGTCATAGCGTGATACAGTATGGAAACAGGCCCTTCAGTCCAACTCACCCACACCAACCAACAATGTCCCTGCTACACTAGTCCCACTTGCCTGCGTTTGGTCCCTATCCCTCCAAACTTGTCCTATCCATGTACCTGTCTAACTGTTTCTTAAACGATGGGATAGTCCCACCCTCAACTACATCCTCTGGCAGCCTGTTCCATACACCCACCACCCTTTGTGTGAAAAAGGTACCCCTCGGATTCCTATTAAATCTTTTCCCCTTCACCTTGAACGTATGTCCTCTGGTCCTCGATTCCCCTACACTGGGCAAAAGACTCTGTGCATCTATCTGATCTATTCCGCTTATGATTTTGTATACCTTGAAAAGATCTCCCCTCATCCTCATGCGCTCCATGGAATAGAGACCCAGCCTACTCAACCTCTCCCGATAGCTCACACCTTCTAGTCCTGGCAACATCCTCGTAAATCTTTTCTGAACCCTTTCAACCTTGACAATATCTTTCCTATAACATGGTGCCCAGAACTGAACACAATATTCTAAATGTGCTCTCACCAACATCTTAAACAACTCCAACATGACCTCCCAACTTCTATACTCAATACTCTGACTGATGAAGGCCAAAGTGCCAAAAGCCTTATCTATCTGCGACTCGACCTTCAAGGAAACATGCACCTGTACTCCTGGATCCCTCTGCTCTACAACACTACCCAGAGGTCTAACATTTAATGTGTAGGTCCTGCCATTGATCGATGTCCCAAAATGCAACACCTCACACTTCTCTGTATTAAATTCCATCAACCATTCCTCCGCCCACCTGGCCAATCGATCCAGATCCTGCTGCAATCGTTCACAACCATCTTCACTATCTGCAAAACCACTCAATTTTGTATCATCAGCAAACTTGCTAATCTTATCATATCATATCATATATATACAGCCGGAAACAGGCCTTTTCGGCCCTCCAAGTCCGTGCGGCCCAGTGATCCCCGTACATTAACACTATCCTACACCCACTAGGGACAATTTTTACATTTACCCAGCCAATTAACCTACATACCTGTACGTCTTTGGAGTGTGGGAGGAAACCGAAGATCTCGGAGAAAACCCACGCAGGTCACGGGGAGAACGTACAAACTCCTTACAGTGCAGCACCCGTAGTCAGGATCGAACCTGAGTCTCCGGCGCTGCATTCGCTGTAAAGCAGCAACTCTACCGCTGCGCTACCGTGCCGCCCTGTATGTTCTCATCCAAATCATTGATGTAGATGACAAACAGTAACGGACCCAGCACTGAACCCTGAGGCACATCAGTAGTCACAGGCATCCAGTCTGAGAATCAACCTTCCACCATCACCCTCTGCTTTCTTCCATGGAACCAATTTGCTATCCATTCAGCTATCTCTCCTTGGATCCCATGCAATCTAACCTTCCAGAGCAGCCTACCATGCGGAACCTTGTCGAACGCCTTACTGAAGTCCATGTACACAACATCTACAGCTCTGCACTCAACCTTTATGGTCACGTCTTCAAACAAATCAATCAGATTTGTGAGACACGACCTCCCACGTACAAAACCATGCTGACTATCCCTAATCAGCCCTTGCCCATCCAAACGCTTGTATATCCTATCCCTCAGAATACTCTCCAATAACTTACCAACTACAGATGTTAAGCTCACCGACCTATAGTTCCCAGCATTTTCCCGTTGAGTCTGCATGAACTATCAAGCATTCATTTATATTGATCCTAATTTGTTCTCCCCACATTCCCATCAATTCCCCCAAGATTCTACCAGTCATCTACACACCAAGGAGGTTTACTGTGCCACTTAACTGACCAACCTGCATGTGACAGAAAATTTGACTACCTGGAGGAAATGCATGTGGTCAAAGGGAGAACGTGCAAACTCCCCAAAGCTATATCCTTTTAAATGGTAACTGTGCTGTTACTATAGAACAAGAATATAGCTTCTGCAAAGCAACATTATTTGTCTAAGAAAATAACTGCAGATGCTGGTGCAAATCGAAGGTATTTATTCACAAAATGCTGGAATAACTCAGCAGGTCAGGCAGCATCTCAGGAGAGAAGGAATGGGTGACGTTTCGGATTGAGACCCTTCTTCAGACCCTTCTTCAGTTATTCCAGCATTTTGTGAACATTATTTGTCTGCTTATTTCCAGTTCTACTCAGACCTACAGGTCTAATTAAATTGCTGTCAGTGCTAATTGCAAACTCTAACCTTGCCACGGGTAATTGAATATTAACACCAAACTTCTACTGTCCTGAATAGCTGTCCACCTGTTCTTAGGGCACACCATTTCTTAAGAATTAAGAAAATAAGACCCGGAGGTGGCCACTCGGTTTCCAAAGCCTACCCGGCCATTCAATATTATCATGGCTGATCTGGCAGAAAATTTGCCTTCTTTTCTATCCCTCAGTCATCAATTCCATGATCCTTCAAAATAAAATATCTATGTCCTCCTTAAATAGCCACAATGCTTCCACAACCTACTGGGGCAGAGAATTCCAGAGATTCACCAGCCCTGTGAGACGTTCCTAATTTGGTAACAATACTCCCTTATTAAGTGGAAATATTTTGACATCTACCCTATCATGCCACATAATATGTCTCATATGCCTGTATGCCTCAAAAAAGATAATTTCTCATTCTTCTAAATTGTAAAGAATATAATCTAATTTCTTTTGCCATTTAAGAGATGACAAACCAACTTCCCAGGAATTAGCTCAGAGTTCCGGTTTCACAAGTGCACAAGTTATAAGAGTAGAATTAGACCATTCGGCCCATCGAGTCTACTTCGCCATTCAATCTTGGGTGATCTCTGCCTCATTATCCCATTTCCCTGCCTTCTCCCCACAAACCTTGACACCTGTTCTAATCAAGCACTTGTCTATCTCTGCCTTAAAAATATCCACTGACTTGGCCTCCATAGCTCTCTGTGGCAATGGGTCCCACAGATTAACTACCCTCTGACTAAAGAAGTTCCTCCTCACCTCCTTTCTAAAAGATCTAATTCTGCGGCTATGACCTTTAGTCCTAGACAAACCCATCAGTGGAAACATCCTTTGCACATCCACTCGATCTATGCCTTTCATTATTCTGTAAGTTTCAATGAGGTCCCCCCTCAATCTTCTAAACTCCAACAAGTAGAGCCCAGTGCTGTCAAGCATTCATCATATGTTAACCCACTCATTCCTGGAATCATTCTTGTACACCTCCTCTGGACCCTCTCTAGAGCCAGCACATCCTTCCTCAGATATGGGGCACAAATTTCAAGGTTTCAAGGTCAGTTTACTGTCAAATGTACCAATTAAGGTACAGTGAAACTCGATTTACCATACAGCCATATTTTAAAAAAAGCAACAAGACACACAACTACATAAAAGTTAACATAAATATGCCCCAAAGCGTATTCCCCACATTCCTCACTGTGATGGAAGGCAATAAAGTCAAATCTTCTTCACTCTTCATTTGCTCACAGTACTCCAAATGTGGCCTGACAGCATCTTATAGAGCCTCAGCATTACGTTTCTCCTCCCACACTCCAGGTTGTATAGGTTTGTAAGTTACTTTGCTTGGTAAAATTGTAAAAATTGTTCCTAGTGTGTGTAGGATAGTGTTTGTGTTTAGGGATCGCTTGTCGGCATGGACTCGATGGGTCGAAGGGCTTGTTTCTGTGCTGTACCTCTAAACTAAACTAAACGAAATCTATTTTTCGCCATCCATTGGGAATATATCCTTTCATAAATGAGGGGGGGGGGGAATATTGTGCACATTCCTAAGACGTGGCTTCAACCCTGAACAACTAGAACAATGCTTCCCTGTATCTAAATTTCAACCAACTTTAAAGGACAATAACCTATTTGCCTTCCTAACCACTTGCTGCAGCTGTCTTCTGTGATTCATGTACAAGGACACTGGTACATTGCTCTTCATCAAACCTTCTCTATTTAGAAGGCTTGCCTGCAGACTCCTCTTCCTGAGTTGCATGACTTCGCACTTTCCCACAATAAACTCATTAAATTCTTGCCTATTCACTCAATCCAGGTAGAGGGTCGTGAGCAAAAAAAACTGTGCTGAAATATCTCAATGGGTCAGACAGCACCTCTGGAGGATGGCAAGGCAACGTTTCGAGTTGGAACCCTTCTTCACATTGATTTTAGTGGGGGAGGGGGGTACACCCTAGTCCTAGACTCTCCCACTAGTGGAAACATCCTCTCCACATCCACTCTATTCAAGCCGTTCACTATTCTGTATGTTTCAATGAGGTCCCCCCCTCATTCTTCTAAACTCCAGCGAGTGCAGGCCCAGTGCCGACAAACGCTCATCATAGGTTAACCTATTAATTCCTGGGATAATTCTTGTAAACCTTCTCTGGACCCTCTTCAGAGCCAGTACAACCTTCCTCATATATGGTGCCCACAATTGCTCACAATATTCCAAATGCGGCCTTACCAGTGCCTTATACATCCCTGTTTTTGTAAACAAGCCCTCTTAAAATAAATGCTAGCATTGAGTTTGCTTTCTTTACTACCGATTCTACTTGCAGATTAACTTTTTGGGACTCCTGCACCAGCACTCCTAAGTCCCTTTGCACCTCAGATTTCTGGATTCTCACCCCATTTAGAACATAGTCTGTGCCTTTATTCCTACTACCGAAATGCATAACTCCACATGTGTAGAAAAGAGCTGCAGATGCTGGTTTAAATCGAAGATAGACACAAAATGCTGGAGTAACTCAGTGGGACAGGCAGCACCTCTGGAGAGAAGGAGTGGGTGACGTTTCGTGTCGAGACCATTCTTCAGACTACACATTTTGCTACACTATATTCCATCTGCCACTTCTCTGCCCACTCTCCCAACCTGTCCAAGTCCTTCTGCAGAGTCCCTACACTACCTGCCCCTCCACATATTTTCGTGTCATCCGCAAACATTGCCACAAATCCTTCAATCCCCTCATCCAAATCATTAATATACAACGTGGGGTAGCGGGTGGGGTAGCGGCCCCAGCACCGACCCTTGCAGAACTCCACTAGTCACTGGCAGCCAAGGCACTGGCACGCCACTGGCACTGGCATTATCAAAGTACTTGAGCAGATGTTTTCAAACAGGATTTACCATTCATAAAACCATGTGACTTGGTTTGAGTGCAATAATCTTCTCTCAATGATTATTTATTTCTTCATTGATAACAGATGCCAGTACCTTGCTAGCAGCAAATATTAAGCTGACAAACCTATCGTAATTGCTTTTTGTCTTTTTCCCCTCTTGAGCAATTTATGTTTTTTCATCAGGTCGTAGAGACCCAATGACTTGTCTGCATTCGGTCTTATTAGCTTTTCCTGTACTCTGTGTCTCATAACAATGATTGCTGCAGGCTCTTCCATAGTATTTGAAACTAATCCATCTGAAATCATTGGCATGTTTGCAGTGGCAGTGAGGATTATAGCAAAGTATTGGTTTAACCTAACCCTTATTTCCTTGTTTCCTGTCATTTAATCCCTAGTCTCCCTGTCTAGTGATGCCACACTTAGCACTGGCTAACTCTTATTATAAATCCATAAAATTTCTGGTCTTTGTTCGGATATCATGGTTTGTTCACGATCAATGTTCTCCCTCGTGATGAATATTTTAGTCTCTTGAATGTCTGTGCTGAACATGATGCCAAGATAAAATAATCTCCTCTGCTCCACATTTTCCATTTCCCTCCACTCCCTGCTTATCCATGTGCCGATCTACAAGGTACTTAAATGCCACTACCGTATCTGCCTCTGGCAGCATGTTCTTGGTACACACCAGCCACTGCGAAAATAAAACGTCACACACTATCTCTACTTGCCCCACTATTTGTCTTGCATTTTTAATTTAATATTTTCCTTGAGCTCCTTTGTTAAGCATGTCACTTTTCATGTTTCTCCTCGGATCCCTTTTTCTAATTGGGATAACCTTAAATATGAAATGGCTGTTCAAATATCTGCCATTCTCTATTCCCTGACCACTTCCTTAGTCCAGTTCCCCCCCATCCAATCCAGACAATTTTACCTTCATACCATTGTAATCACCTTAATTTAAATTGCCACCATTGGTTATGGTCCATAAGTTTTTGCCCTCCAATTTTTTCCAGAATTCCATCTTGTTGTGATCACTACTTCCCAAAGGGGATTCTTAACCACAACAGCATTTATTAATCTAACCTTGTAACAAATGACCAAATCTGAAATAGCCAGTTCCTAGGTAAATTTGGTAACATACTGCTCCAAAAAACAATCCCTGACTACACGAATTGTACTTGCTCAGTATACTTTCCAGTTTGATTAGTTCAATCAAAAGGTGTATTAAAATCACCTGATAATTACAGCTCGGTGCTCAGACGTGTTTGATATTTTCCTTTGTCCTATCAAGTACCAATACTGAAATGGGTGGCACGGTGGCGCTGCCTTACAGCGTTTGCAGCGCCGGAGACCGGGTTTGATCCCGATTACAGGTGCTGTCTGTACGGAGTTTGTACCTTCTCCGCGTAGGTTTTCTCCGATATCTTCAGTTTCCTCCCACACTCCAAAGACATACAGGTTTGTAGATTAATTGGCTTGGTACAAATGTAAATTGACCCTAGTGTGTGTAGGATCGTGTTAATATGCTGGGATCGCTGGTCGGTACAGACTCGGTGGGCCGAAAGGCATGATTTCATGCTCTATCTCTAAACTAAATTAAACTAAACTAAACCTTAGGGGCCTGCAGAAAATTCCTATGTGCATTCTCATTCCCATGCTATTCATTATTACCATCCAAACCAATTCCATGTACAATCCACTTTTAAACATGGATTTGTAATGTCCATACAAATACACATGGAGAAATCTTCTCCAATGATGTCAATGCTGGCAGTCGGTAAGCTGCTTATTATAAAGATAAATCTACTGGATAACTAACTCTGGGCGTGGTATTTAAACTCTCTGTTTTTTCTCTTAAAATATAATCTAACTGCTGTACATCATTAGTGCTGGAACAGATCCAGAAAGACTACATAATATGGACAGATTGCATAACATAGACAATAATGTGGCTAACTGCATCTCACTATTGAAAGCAAAACCACAAAGATCTTTTGTTTATTATTCCCAAAACTGAAAAAGGGCAGCACAATGGCATTGCCTTACAGTGCTTACAGCATCAGAGACCCAGGTTCGATCCTGATTACGGGTGCCGTCTATATGGAGTTTGTATGTTCTCCCCGTGACCGCGAGAGTTTTCTCTGAGATCTTCAGTTTCCTCCCACCTTCCAAAGACTTACAGATTTGTAAGTTAATTGGCTTGGTATGAATGTATATTGTCTCTAGTGTGTGTAGGGTAGTGTTAATGTACGGGGACCGCTGGGCCTGTTTCCACGCTGTATCTCTAAACTAAACTAAACCTCAGGGGCCTGCAGATGATTCCTACGTGCATTCTCAGTCCCATGCTATTCATTATTATCATTCAAACCAATTCCATCTACAATCCACTTGTATATCGCTTATTCGTATCACTCACAGTGTCTCCACTGGTGCCATACAAGAAGTTGCTGTTTCTGTATTTAGTTCCCTCAAGTACTGGACGTTGGGGCTTCTGTAAGAACTACAGGTTTAACCACAGCGTGGGTGGTGGCATTGGACAGAAGTTCTGCTTGTTTTCAGTACACTTAATTTAAATAAAAACTAATACCTCCGCTAATCAGTTTTGCCAGGAGAAAATTTGATACTTTATTAATTAATATTTGAAAAGGATTTTTTAGCATTTGAATGTTTTTAGATGGTATCTGATGTCTTTTCTGATAAAAAAGATCTGATAATCGTTTCTCCTTTATTATGGGAAGAATCTGCTGGATGTGAACTGTGTTGACCTGCAGCTGGGAAGTATTTATAGTCTTGACCACTCCAAGTGCAACTAATATGAGCAATTGACCACAATCGCCGTTTAGAATAATACCAGGTTAGGCATAATACAAACGAGGCACCATTCTCTTCCTTGAGCTCTGATGAATAACTAACAAGAATTCTTGCATGAAGACTTTTGCTTTGCATCCTGTGTGGTAATGCACACTGGCTTTTGTTTGATCCTTGGCACTGCACCCAGCTGATAAATGTGAAAATTAAATTCATTTGCCGTTGACAACTGTTCTCAAGTGGTGTAGAGAAGTTTGTTAGTAGTAATAATAATATAGTATTTATTATTATTAATAAACATTTACTATTACTATTTCAAAATACTAAATAAACACGGTTTTCTAGGGTAATTTTCCTTTGTAAAGTGCCCTTCATCTAGGGAATGGTTGCGAAAGTGGGATAACATAGAACCAGTGCAAATGAGATCATTCTCTCCCTCTCTCCCTCTCTCTCGTGATTTCTTCAAATACTCGACTTTCACAGGTAGAGAAATGGAAAAAGAATTTTCAAAATATTTCTAAGACTACAGGGTTTTAATTTTGCCGTGCAAATATTTATGTATAACATTTAATGAGCTCATTGGCCATTTAAAAAACGTGAATAAAGTTCCCATTCTGCCTTTAAACTCACTGGTGGCCTGTTTCCATGTTCAGTCTGAAAAATGGTCTTGACCTGAAACGTCACCCATTCCTTCTCTCCAGAGATGCTGCCTGTCCCGTTGAGTTACTCCAGCAATTTGTGTCTATCTTCCTTTTAAACTTACTGGAGGCCCACTCTATGTTCCATAAAGCACACTGAGGCCCTATTCTCAGGCTCCTTTAAACTTGCTGGAGTCCAGTTCCCTTTAAATAATTTGTTACTAGCAAGGAGCACCAAAATTCTGAGGCTTACCAATGTTTGGATTTTTGCCTTTCTAATATTCTAATTTTGTAATTCCAAGATTATATTTGTCGCAGGGGAGCTTGTAATGATGATGAAATGGTTGTCATAGAAAATTTGTGGTTGAAGGATCCTGAAAAGACAGCTAACAATGTGGTAAATGTAACTCCTTTTAATAAAGGGTGTTTTGGTATGTTTGCTATTGAGTCCAGACTCCAAGCAAGTTAACAATGTCTATGTTTTAGTCACAACCACACTGCATATATGTTTTCTAGTAAAACCAAAATGAATCATATGCATGCTTTACTTCAAATCCTTTGTGAAAAATGTACAGTTGTTGTTTAATAACTCTTTTGTTTTAATCTTTATTATCAAATTTAGCACCACTATTCATAATAAATAACTAGTGTAACCTGTCAATCCTATTTATTTTATAAACTATGCAGTTTAAACATAATATAGTACAGGGTTTTAAAAAATCTTTTATTGTTTCCAAATATCTGTAATACTTTTGCTATAATAAAATGTTTATAACCGCAGGATGTGTCAACATGGAAATATTTTGAGAATTAATTGTATAGGGGCTATCATCAGTGGGAACACTTTTATATATTCAACATGTAGCTGAAGACTGAGATGCAGAACTAATGCTTGAATACATCAGTCTCAAATATTCGCTCATATATTTTACTTATGCCTGCTTTTCAATTATGCTTTGCATAGTATCTCCACATTTTCCTTCACCATTAGAGTGGTAAAACTGAGGGTAAGTTATTGGCACAACATAAATGCAAGCTCTACTATTGATACTACAGGACAGCTCAGGCTCGGAATTTCCTTATCCCCTATGCCCATGGCCTTTCTCCTCATTTATATGTGAAAAAAATTGGCAGCATGGATTCCAGTGAAATTAATCTATAAGATCTGTTCAATGCTAAATTATAAATGGCAGTTGAATATCAAGAAGGGTCTCAACCTGAAACGTCACCCATTCCTTCTCTCCAGTGATGCTGCCTGTCCCGCTGAGTTACTCGAACATTTTGTGTCTATCTTCAGTTTAAACCAGCACCTGCAGTTTCTTCCTACGCAGGTGAATATCCTCTGTTGTTCAGCAGGCAAAAATTATTGTCAGATTTGTCTTGGAGATTTGCAGACAAAATCTTGTCCCACAGTGGCAGAGTGGATATATTAATTGTTACCACTAACCAGTTTATCTAATGGATTAGAATTCTTCGGATGATCCTTTTATGTGACGTGGATTGGTAATCATCACATGGGGAATCCAAAATTATGGCTCCAATTCACTGAGATCTGAAAGGTTGCAACAGCATTTGTTAAATTAAAAACACATGTACAGGTACTCAAACCCCAAAATATGTTGAGCCAGTAATGAAATTGACGTTTTCCGCCAATAAGATTGTTTCATTTGATTATTATCTTTTGAAAGCAGTTAATCATTAGCTTGCCACATTAGGAAAGATAGGGATATCTATCCGTGTATCATAGCCCTTCGGAAATAGGCCCTTCAGCCAATCTTGTCCTTGCTGATCAATTTGGCATACTGGGCTAGTCCCATTTGCCTGCAATTGGGAATACCTCTCTAAACACATACAAATGTCCAAATGTCTTTCAAAAGTCACAATTATATCTGCTTCTACAGCTTCGTCTGGCAGCTCAATCCAGATATGGATAATGCTCTGAGTGAAAAAGATGTGCCCCAAGGTCCCTTCATGCTGTATTTCAAAAATAAATCTCTCCCATCTCTCTTTAAGTCCATGCCCTCTGGTTTTAGAAATCACTTCCTTGGGAAAAAGTCTGTCAGTATCACTTTATCCATGCCTCTCATGACCTTCTACACTTTGATTATGGTCACCCCTCAATTTTTTATGCTTCATGGAAAAAGTTCTCAGTCTAACCAACCTTTTCCTGCAATTGAAGCCCGCAAAACCCATGTAACATCCTTGTGAATCACTGTTGCACCCTTTCGTACTCAATGCAACATAGCTTACTATATTGCTTCAAGATGGTTGAACACGATGTCCTCAAGTAGGATGCAAGTTATTTAGACAACTTCCAATAAAATGGAGTCACTTTGCAACCTTACAGTTTCATTGGATTGCTTAATTAACTTTTATTGAGGGATGGATCACTCAATTATCTTCCAATTTAAGATAGGATTTAAAAATGTCTCACTGCAAGAGTGGAGTTTCATTTGTCTTGTAAAATATGTGCAGAGTGATTCAATTATTTTCTCTTCAGGGAATCACCATGGCAACAAGAGAGAGTGTTAGCCAGTAAATTACTCAAAATGATAACCTAGTTATTCTTACTAGACAAATGAAATATAACACATAAAGTTTAATAATAACCAATAATATATTAATGCCATGTGGAAATTCTGGAAGGACAGACAGATGATTGAGAGTGTGTAGGATTGAGGGAGGTGGCATATTTTGAATATGACATTAAACATTGGTCCTATCTTCCCTTATATTTTGAAGAACAAATGAGTTCTCCTGGTGTCCTGGCCATTATTTCTCCTTCAACCCTTTAAAACAGTTGATAATTGATCATCCCATCCAGTCAGAATATTTTTTTTCCTAGGGTAGAAATGTCATGTAGCATAGCTTAAAGGACAGCTTTTAAGGACAGAGAGGGAAAGTTTTTTTTACACAGAGGTGCCTGGAATGTGCTGGCAGGAGAGGTGATAGAAGCAGATAAGATAGCAACTTTTAAGAGGCATTTAAACAGACACATGACCATGCAGGAAATGTGGGGAATGCAGGCAGATGTGCCGTTTAAATTGTCATCATTATCGACATAAACATTGTGGGCTGGAGGGCCTGTTCCTATGCTTTACTGGTTTACGTAAATTGAGAGTATATTTTTAAAGTAATCTAATATCTGCAGCATGCCTTGAGACATCCCGAGTGGGAGGGACT
The DNA here is from genome assembly GCF_053455715.1 of Rhinoraja longicauda. NCBI lineage: Eukaryota > Metazoa > Chordata > Chondrichthyes > Rajiformes > Arhynchobatidae > Rhinoraja > Rhinoraja longicauda. The sequence continues at coordinate 26,754,429 of NC_135954.1, forward strand.
GCCGTGAGGGAGGTGGAGGGAGAACAATGGACAATAGGGGGGGAGGGGACAATGGGGACCCAGCGTGGGGGAACTGTTGGGGGGAAACAAAAGGACGAGCCGGCGTGCTTTGTAACTTTGTCAGCGCCGCCGTAGGTGGCTGCTATTTGTATACATTGTGTGTGCAAGCAACGAATCTCACTGTGCCTAATGTGACAATAAAGTATTCCTATTCCTATTCCTAAAGTCATGATTTGCACCAAGGGTCTGAAATTCTATACACAACACAACATTTTGTGCTGGACATTCTTAAATGTTATGAAAAAACCTGGCTTTCACTGGCATTTGATATCCTTATGGTATTTGGTCTCCCTCACTCCAGGATATCACTTCTTCCAACATAGCTGGTTTATTTTGAAGTTTCCTAAAGTCTCTTGATTTTAGACTATTTGTGATACTTAATTCTTCTTCGGAAAAAGAGTCAAAATCAGCTCCATTTTATCTTGCGTGTATCAAATTAACGGTCTTTGCAGCAAGATGAAATAAAACAATCATTGAATAATATCTGTACTGTAATTGAAAACCAATTAACAATGTTCCTGTATCACTGTAGCCGTTTTGTCATTGAATTAAATAAATTGAAAGCAAACAAAGTTAATTCAAGTCCATGTGTAGAAACTATACTTAAGAATTGAGAAATGTGAACTTAGTTCTGGATTTAAAAAAAACAAGAAATAATTATCACTTTGTAATATTTTCGACGTGTTCTCACAAATGCAATGAAATTATGCTGACTTTGCATCTCATTCGAGTGATGCTGGTTTCCTGAGGTGTATTTTAACGGCCCAGTGAATAAATTCCACGTGTTCTTCCTGACGACGTTCAAAAATCCTGGTCTGTTAGGACAAGCAACATGATCCTTCAGGTAACCTGATGCTTCCTTGCAATTATATTTCCTTTAAGCTTTGCATTTGAAATTTGTTGCGTTAGAAGTGCCTGTTTGCGGAGGCAGCACATGAGAGAGAAAGGAAATAGGACATGAGAATCCCTAGAACATAGAAAGACTAATAGAGAGTGAGTGACAGAGTGTGCGGAACATAAAGGGAGAGAAAAAAACAGTCATAGTGAGATAAATAGGAAAACCTTCAGGAAAAAGAGAGGTTAGAATCTCCCATCACGAGGTTGAAAAAGGATATTAAACACGTAGCAATTACATGTCAGTTTTATTTTTCTATAGCTGTGATTTTTTTTTGTTCAATCACATCAAAAGCAGACGTGTACTAATAGTAGAACCCGAGACCTTTCTATGCCTTCGTTTGTAATTCAGCTGTTCCAACTGTGCTATTTCACAGGCCAGCCCATCACAGTCTTCATATTTATGTTGTTCAGACGTGTATTCTTTGGTTTTTATAGAATTTTGACTTTTAACTAAATTCCAGGGTCTGAGTTGATATATTTATCCCTTCTGAAACCATTTGGCTTCAGGTCTGTGTACAAACCTGCCAGTGTAATAGGTGAGATGAGGGACTTGCACAGAGGTACGTTGTATTTCAGCTGGTAGTTACCAATCAATAAAAGTTCCAGTAGTGATGAACAGTGATGGTCATAGAGCCATAGATTTATACAGCATGGAAACAGGCTCTCTGATCCAACTCATCCATGCTGACCAATCTATCTGAGCTGTTCCATTTGCCTGCATTTGGCTTATATATCCTCTAAAACCTTTGAAATCATGTACCTATCCAAAGGTTTTTTAAACATTGTACCCTCCTCTAAAGCTTCCTCTGGCAGCTTATTCCATCTACCCACAAACCTCTGTGAGAAAAGGTTGCCCCTCAGGTCCTTTTTAACTCTTTCCACTCTCAACGTAAATCTGCACCCTCTTTAGACTATAGTCTCCTGCCCTGGGAAAAAGGCAGAGACGATCCATCTTTTCTATGTCCCTCATGATTTCATATATCTCTACAATGTCACCTCTCCAGCCCCTGTATTGCAGGGAAAGATGTCCCAGCCTATTCAGCCTCTCCTCCTCTACCCCATCTTCAGCTTAATGACATCCTTGCTATAGTATTCCTAACAAGGACAGAATCCCCCTTGTCCTCACCTTCCACCCCATCAGCCAGCGTATCCAACAAATCATCCTCCAACATTTCCGTCACCTCCAACGGGACCCCACTACTGGCCACATCTTCCCATCTCCTCCCCTTTCTGTGTTCCGCAGAGACCGTTCCTTCCGTAACTCCCTGGTGCACTCGCCCCTTCCTACCCAAACCACCCCCTCCCCGGGCACTTTCCCCTGCAACCGCAGAAGATGCGACACCTGTCCCTTTACCTCCCCCCTCAACTCCATCCAAGGACCCAAACAGTCTTTCCAGGTGAGACAGAGGTTCACCTGCACCTCCTCCAACCTCACCTATTGTATCCGCTGCTCTAGATGTCAATTTCTCTACATCGGCGAGACCAAACGCAGGCTCGGCGATCGCTTCGCTCAACACCTTCGCTCAGTCCGCCTTAACCAACCTGATCTCCCGGTGGCTGAGCACTTCAACTCCCCCTCCCATTCCCAGTCTGACCTTTCTGTCATGGGCCTCCTCCAGTGCCATAGTGAGGCCCACCGGAAATTGGAGGAACAGCACCTCATATTTCGCCTGGGCAGCTTGCAGCCCAGCGGTATGAACATTGACTTCTCCAACTTTAGATAGTTCCTCTGTCTCTCTCTTTTTCCCCCTTCCCCCTTCCCAGTTCTCCCACTGTCTTCCTGTCTCCACCTATATCGTTTCTTTGTCCCGATCCCCTGACATCAGTCTGAAGAAGGGTCTCGACCCGAAACGTCTCCCATTCCCTCTCTCCTAGATGCTGCCTGACCTGCTGAGTTACTCCAGCATTTTGTGATACCTTCCTTGCTATAGTTGGACCGTCAAGACTGTGCACAGTAGTTCAAGTGTGGTCTCACCAATGACTTGTACATTTGTTAAATAACATCCCAAAACCTGCACTTAATGCCTTGACCGATGAAGGCCAGCATCCCAAATGCCTGCTTTACCAGCCTTTCTATCTGTGCCAACACATTCATGGAACTACAGTATATGGCTGTATCCCAAGGTCTTTTTGTTCTCCAGTTCTACACTCTCCAACACCCTTAATTCTCTATCCAGTCCGCTAGCTCTCCCTGGATCTCATGCGATCTAACCTTCTAGAGCAACCAACTGTACGGAACCTTATCAAATGCCTTGCTGAAGTCCATACAGGCATCGTGTACAGCTTTGCTCTCATCAACCTTTTTAGTTACTTCCTCCAAAAACTCAATCAGATTCGTGAAACACAATCTCCCATGTACAAAAGCGTGGTAACCCTCCCTAATCAGCCCGTCTACCAAATGCAATATATATTATCCCTCAGAATACTCTCTCGTAACTTGCCTATCACAGACATTAGACTCACTGGTCTATTGTTCACAGGCTTTTCCTTGCAATCCTTCTTAAATAGAGTCACAACATTAGCCACCCTCCAGTCTTCTGGCATTTCACCCGTATCCAATGATGTTTCATATATCCCAGCCAGGACTCCTGCAATTTCTTCTCTAGCTTCCCATAGTGTCCTCAGATATATCTGATCAGACCCAGAAGATTTATCCATCTTCAAATGCACTGAGGCATTCAGCATCTCGTCTACACCATTAACTGGCTCAAGTTTCCCAGTCTTCACATCTTTCTCCACAGTAAATTTGTCCGAATTAAATTCCATCTGTCATTTCTTGGCCCATTTCCCCAGTTCATCTGCATCCTGTTGTAATTTTACATAATATTTCTTATTTTCCACTTCACCACCAATTTTGATGTCCACCGTAAGCTTACAAACCATGTTCACAACATTGTCATCCAAATCGTGAATGTGGATAACAGTGATTCTAGCACTGATCCCTGTGACACATTACTGGGATCACATTCAGAATTACAATCTTCCTCTGACATCCCCAGTATGCACAAATCATTTGGCTATCACACCCTGGGCCCCATGTGATTGATTGATTTATTTGTTGATTCATTGATTGCATGAATGATGCAGCATGGAAACAGGCTCTTCGGCCCATTGAGTTCACACTGACCATCAATCGCCCTTTCACACTAGATCTGTTATCCCACTTTGTCATCCATTTCTTACACTCTAGGGGGAATTTACAGAGGCCAATTAACCTACAAACCTGCATGTCTATGGGATGTGGGAAGGAAACCGGAGCATCCTGAGGAAACCCATGCGGTCACAGGGAACTCCACACAGAACACCGCCCAAGGTCAGGATCAAAACCGGTTCTCGAGCATTGTGAGGCAGCAGCTTTACCAGCTGTGCCATTGTGCTGCCCTCCTGATCTAACCCCAGGATAAAACCTTCCATTTTAGCCTACTGTACAGGACCTTGTCAAAGGCCTTGTTACATTGTCTTCAGACGACGTCTACTCCCTGTACTCATCAATCCTCTTCCATACCTTATTTGTGAGTCAAGATTTCCCATGCACAGAGCAATCCTAACTATCGTTAATCAGTCCTTGTCTTTCCGAATGCCGGTAAATCCTGTCTCGCAGAATCCACTCCAGTAACTTTCCATCACTGGTGCTAGGCTCACTGGCCTGTAGATCCCTGACTTGTCCTTGCAGCCCTTAAACAAAGGTGGTCTGTACTCCATCTTACATAGTGCTCATAGTGTTACTGAAAGAACATGAAAATAGCTCCAAATTGTACATTGAATTCTTAAATCTCTTTTACACTTGATTGTTTCCAAATGTGCTTTCATCTGGAGATGATGTACATATTTAATAACAGATGCATTTTTCTATATCAAAGCATCGCATTTCCTTTATAGTGGGGAAACATACTTTATATTCTAAAGGAATGGCCAGAGCAGAGATCTTTCACATTTGTCAAAAGTTCTCACAAACAGACACCCAAGAATCAATTTTGCTTTCAAGGTCTAACATTTTTTTGTTGATGGATTGAGGCAAGTGAGAGGTGGCATTATATAATAAACTACCGAAACTTTAAACTTATATGAGGAGTAATTCTTTCATGATATGAAACCATTGGATAGGCTGCCAAAATCAAAAATATGTGACATAACTGTATTTACAAAGCATCTGTTATGTGCTAGTGATGTCCAAAGCTTTATTTGACAAACATTATTTTGGAGCTACATTGTTATGTAGATATTGTGTAAGACTATAAAACTGCAATAGGTTACGTAACCAGATGAACTAAGGTGTATTCATAATGTTGATTGAGGAATAAATGTTGGCCACAGTACTGTCTGAATAAACAAAAGAGAAAGGGTTGTACTTCGGTTGTGATTTTTACAACCTTGACATGCCCCAAAATGTTTGACAGATAACCATGTGCTAGTGTGCTGTTTAACAGCAGTAACAGCCATTTTGCACACAACAAGCTCGTACAAACCCAGAAAGTAACCTGTGCTGAAATTTGTCTTTGTTGATGTAGTCCTGTGATGTTGACAGCATCCTACCTTTCTCACATATACCATACCTTCATCAGAATTTCTAGTCCCTGGTGGAGCAAGCCCACACTGACAGTGACACAGGCAAACAGTTGAGAGGAAGAGGCTGTGGGAACGCTCAATGTTGACTCCAAAACAAATAAAATCAAAGATAAGTGAAATGCAAGTAAGGATGACCCCTGCGAATTGCCATCGTCTCGTCTACTTAGGCAGGGCTTTGTGATTAACGATGACGGGTGGATGCACAGTGTCTCTTGTCCAGAGTGGGTGAATCGAGAACCCGAGGACATAGGTTTAAGGTGAAGGGGGAAAGATATTATAGGAATGTGAGGGGTAACATTTTCACGCAAAGGGTGGTGGGTGTATGAAATGAGCTGCCGAGGAGGTAGTTGAGTTAGGGACTATCGCAATAAGCAATTAGACAGGTACATGGATAGGACAGGTTAAGAGGGATATGGGTTTTGCGCAAGGCAAGTTGGTCTAGTGTAGATGGGACCTGTTGGTCGGTGTGGGCAGGTTGGACCGAAAGGCCTATTTCCACACTGTATGATTCCATGACTCTGCGACACATTTTTGTGTCATAGAATCATAAGAATTGTTCAGCACAGAAACAGACCAATTGACCTTTCACACATGCTGATGTTTTATGCCCATTTACACTATATCCTTCTATACCATGCCTATTTAAGAGATTGTCTAAATGTCTTTTAACATAATTATCGCATCTGACCACACCATCTCCTCCAGCAGCGAATTCTAGATATCATCCATTCTCTGTGTAAAAAAACTTTTACCCAAATATCTCCATAAAAGCTTTTTCCTCTAATCTTAAGTGGTGGTTGGGCTGAAGAAGGGAGTGTTCTCTCAAATTACTTATTTTTAAATCTGCACACCGGGACTTGAAGAACACCATTTCTTGGGGAATGGAGAATATGTGGTTTAATATATCCAATGGTGGGGCTTGGATAGGGCTGGTCCTCTGATATGTTCTACTTCTTCTCCAGCAGTCTTGCTGGATTGAGGATAACCTATTCCTTCTTGAATTGAATGATTCTAATGTAACTGATAAGGCCAATGAGGCCACAGAAGGTTGTGATATTGGGGTGAGGAAGAATTGATTGAGAAAGGTCTGAAAAAGGTCGGAAAGGTCTCGACCCGAAACGCTACTCATTCCTTCTCTCCAGAGATGCTGCCGGTCCCGCTGAGTTACTCCAGCATTTTGTGTCTACCTTCGATTGAGAAAGGTTGGGTCCTAAAGTAAATCTCAAGAGAATTGCCAATTGATCTCATTTTTTTCAGAACTTTCATTTTTCAATTTTTGTTTTTCCATATTTCAGAAGGTGAACAATTGCAAATCCATAGTTCCTTGAAAGCAGCTGCACAAGTGGATAGTGTGGCCAAAAGGCATAAGACAAGCTTACTTTCATCAATTGGGGAATTGAATATCAAAGTTAGGATGTCATAGTGCAGCACTATAAAATGTTGGCTAGGCCTCATTTAAAATACCTTGTGCAGTTCTGGTCACTGCTCAGTATGAAAGAAATGTAGGTTTTAGAGAGAATGCAGGTTTACCAGAAGAGATGCTGCTGGAATAAAGGGTGTTATGTGTAAGGAGAGGCTGAGGAGTTAACTGTTAGAAGTTTATAAAACTATGAGAGGTATAGATAGGATAGATAGTCCTATGGTAGGATTATTGAAGTAAAAGGCATCGATTTTATGTGAGATGAGAACTTTTTATGTCAATGTGCAAGACATTTTTTTTAAACAGAGAGTGGTAGGCACCTGGAATGCACTGTCAAAGGAGTCAGTAGAAATAGATTGGAGCACAATGTTTAAGGGGCATTTAGACAGCTACATGAACAGGCAGAGAATAAAGGAATATAGACCAAGTGCAGCCAGTTGCAATTAGCTTAGAAAGGCATTATGGTGGTGCAGACATGATGAGTTGTTGGACCAATTCCTGTGCTGTACTGTTCTTCCTTCTCTGTTCTAAATCATTTTCTCAATGGCAAATCTAATTTTCTACTCAGAAATATTTCAATTCCAATTGACACAGTTCAATTACAAAACAATTGATCAGCATAGCAACCAATTTATCGAGTCATTTATCCAGTCTTTTTACAGACCTTGCAATGTTCTACCCACAAAATAGTCTGCATTTCTAAAGTGTTTTACTGATTGCAAAGCACTATGGCTGGGAATTGGGTAATAATGGCTGGGCCTTGTTTAAAATGCAAGTTCTTTCCACCTACTAGGCTGTAAGGCATCCAAGGAAGATTGTATGAGTTAACATTAAAATAATATTTGAATGAGATAATTAAATTAAATAAGGAAGCATAATTCCTTATGACAAGGTTCCACATGGAAGGTTGATTAAGAAGGTTAAATCGTTGGGTATTAATAGTGAAGTTGCAAGATGGATTCAACAATGGCTGAATGGGAGATACCAGAGGGTAATGGTTGACAACTGTATGTCAGGTTGGAGGCCAGTGTCTAGTGGAGTACCCCAAGGATCTGTGTTGGGTCCACTGTTGTTTGTCATTTACATTAATGATCTGGATGATGGTGTGGCAAATTGGATTAGTAAGTATGCAGATGATACTAAGATAGGTGGTGTAGTTAATAATGAAGTAGATTTTCAAAGTCTACAGAGAGACTTGGGCCTTTTGGAAGGGTGGGCTGAAAGATGGCAGATGGAGTTTAATGCTGATAAGTGTGAGGTGCTGCATTTTGGTAGGACAAATCAAAATAGGACGTACAGGGTAAATGGTAGGGAATTGAGGAATGCAGTGGAACAGAGGGATCTGGGAATAACTGTGCATTGTTCCCTGAAGGTGGAATCTCATGTGGATAGGGTGGTGAAGAAGGCGTTTGGTATGCTTGCCTTTATAAATCAGAGCATCGAATATAGAAGTTGGGATGTAATGTTAAAATTGTACAGGGCATTGGTGAGGCCGAATCTGGAGTATGGTGTGCAGTTCTGGTCGCCAAATTATAGGAAGGATGTCGACAAAATGGAGAGGGTACAGAGGAGATTTACTAGAATGTTGCCTGGGTTTCAGCACTTAAGCTACAGAGAGAGGTTGAACAGGTTGGGTCTTTATTCTTTGGAGCGTAGAAGGTTGAGGGGGGACTTGATAGAGGTTTTAAAATTTTTAAGAGGGACGGACAGAGTTGACGTGGGTAGGCTTTTCCCTTTGAGAGTGGGGAAGATTCCAACAAGGGGACATAACTTCAGAATTAAGGGACAAAAGTTTAGGGGTAACATGAGGGGTAACTTCTTTACTCAGAGGGTGGTGGCTCTATGGAATGAGCTTCCGGTGGAAGTGGTGGAGGCAGGCTCGATTTTATTATTTAAGAGTAAATTGGATAGGTATATGGATGGGAGGGGATTGGAGGGTTATGGTCTGAGAGCAGGTAGATGAGACTAGGTCAGAGAAAGTGGTCGGCATGGACTGGTAGGGCCGAACGGGCCTGTTTCCGTGCTGTAATTGTTATATGGTTATATGGTTATGGTTATAATTAAATAGTAGGTTGGATAATGGGATGGATTAAGAAATATGAGCCACTGGTCTGCAAAGGTCTTTATTGTACTAAAAAAAAATGACAATGCTTTCATTACTTCAGGGTTTGAAAACATCTCAGGATGATGATTAAGATGGAGAATTGGTGCCTAATGTACACTCAGGTAGAGAATGCTGGAGATATCTTTGCAAGAATGGATTTCCTAATTTCCTGGTATCTTTTATAAATGGCTATTCAAGCAAGAAGTTTGATTTCACTAGCGGTCTGAAGACTACCAGCCACTATGTTAACAGATTTTGACAGTGCAACTGAGTTTAACAATTATCATTTGAATAGTATGTCCTGTGGATATTTAGTGATTGCATTATCAATGCAAATTGTGATACTGTAAACTATGGCACACTCATAAACCACATTAAAAACTACATTGCTGGCATCCATGGAATGAGAACATCAAACTGAAAAATATTTCTTTAATTTGCTTGTGATATCTGTCTCGGGTTGCCTCAGGAAATAGTAGTTTCTTTTGCAATAGGCCCAGGCATTAAGACATTAGGTTAGACAGAAGTCACATATAAGGCAGACCAGGTGGAGCTGCAGTTTTCTTCTTTGAAGGTTTATCAGTTAGTCATACATCTATATACTAAAACTCTCATTTGTTTGTTTGTTTGTTTGTTCCTGAACTACAGCCAAAACGGTACACGATAGCATGACAATTTTAGGCCCACTTTACTCACCGTCGTCCCTTTTGGTGCTAATGGAAGAAGTTTTCATTGAAATCGGTGTTACATTTTTAAAGTTATTCACATTTTAAAGTTTAAATCTATCTCGTAGGGAGGGAGGGAGGGAGGGAGGGAGGGGGCGAGGGAGGGGGGGAGGAGAGAGGATAATCTCTCTCGTTGTACCCCTGGGTACAATGACAATAAAGATATATTGTATTGTATTGTATTGTAAGGGGGTTGAGGGGGATGGAGTGGAAACCGAAGATCTCGGAGAAAACCCACGCAGGTCACGGGGAGAACGTACAAACTCTGTACAGACAGCACCTGCGCCACCGTGCCGCCCTATCCCAAGTTACTGTGGTAAATAAGAGAAGAGGAAGCTAGGGCCGTGACAGAATTTTTGCAGATTTGTTAGCCACAGGTGAGGTACCAGGAAACTGGAAGTTACCTCATGTTGTGAGTTTGTTTAAGAAGAGCAAGAGATAAGCCATATAACTATAGGTAATCCCGATCAATGGTAGGGAGATTATGGAAGAAACTCCCAAGGCATGGGCAGGGGCTGATCAGGGATTGGCAATTTTGTGTCGGGTAAACCCAGCGAGGTAATTAAGATGAATGATGAAGGCAAGATAGTTGACATGGTTTATATGAACTTTAGTAAGGCGTTTGACAATGGTCCTGCATGGTAGGCTGCTCGAAAAGTTCAAGGCACATGTAATTTAAGGCAAGCTGGCTAATTAATGGTGTTGTGGATAGTGAGGAAGGTTGTTAAGACTACAGTGGGATAGAAAATTGGATTGGCAGATGGAATTTAATCTGGACACGTGCAGGGTATTGCATTGTGGCAAATCGAATTGTGGCACAAACTGTAAATTGTAGGGAGCTAAGGAATATTGATGAATGCAGGGAATACACGATTCAAGCCATTAGTTCCCTGAAAGTGGCAGCACAATAGATAGAATGGTGAAGGAGGCCTAAGACATGTTTGCTTTATTAGGTCTGTCAGGACATAGAATATAAAAGTTGGGCGATAATGCAAAAACTTTACAAAATGTTGCTTAGACCGCACTTTGCAGTTCTGGTTATCAGTCTAGAAGAACAGGGTTGCACTGGAGAGAATGATGAGGATATTGCTTGGATGGGAGGATTTTAGTTAAGCAGAGAGAATAAATAGGGTGGGCTTGTTTTCCCTTGAGAAAAGGGTGAGTAGTGACCTGGTTGAGGAATATAGAATTATGAAAAGAATTGATAAAGTAGATAGTTAGAATCTTTTCTCCGTGGTAGAGGGATTAATGCAGGAGAAGACGGACAGACTCTTACAAGCTGCAACAAAACTTGGTCTTACACCCAATACAGCAAAGACACAGGTGATGAAGATCCACTCCAAAACCAGCAACCCTATCCTCATGCACAGCACTGTCCTGGAGGAGGTAGAAACATTCACATACCTAGGCAGTGTTGTGGACACCACCGGAGGGGCAGATGCAGACATAAAAATCAGAATCAATAAGGCTAGGGTGGTGTTTAACATGCTCAGGAAGATCTGGAGTTCAAAATACATCTCAATCAACACCAAAATATGCATCTTTAATTCAAATGTGAAGCAGGTAATGCGGTATGGATCAGAGACATGGAAAACAACAAAACACACAACAAACAGGCTGCAAACATTCATTAACACCTGCCTCAGGAGAATATTAAACATCTGGAGGCGAGACAAAGTAAGCAATGTGGACCTGTGGAAATGAACAAGCCAGGATCCCATTGACTTACAAATTCGAAAGAGAAAATGGAGTTGGATTGGACACACCCTCAGAAAACCTGCCACAATCATCACCCGGCAAGCCCTGAAATGGAACCCCCAAGGAAAAAGGAAAAGAGGTCGCCCCAGGAACAGCTGGAGAAGAGGTGTCCGGGCAGAAATGTCTGGGAGTGGGCTCAACTGGGGAGATCTCGAAAGAACCGCCAACAACCGGGTGAGGTGGAGGACATTTGTCAATGGCCTATGCTCCCTAGAGGAGCCAAGGGCTTAAGAATAAGAAGAAGGGGGATTAAAAACATGAATCCATAGGTTTAAGTTGAGAGGAAGGAGTTTTGAAGGGATTTGAGAGGATTTTTTTTTTAAACGCAGAAAATGATTCTTATTTGGAACTCACTGATAGATGATGTGGGGTAGAATCAGATAAAATCTCTATGTTTAAGAGACATTTAGGTGGACACTTGAATAGGTAAGGCACAGGAGGACAAAGCATGTGCGATTAGTGTAGATTACATGGGCCTGAGGGCTAAATAACCCATTTCTGTGCTGTACGACTCTGTTACTCTATTTATCCCCTTTCTCCTCCAGTGTCTGAGCTGCACGCAACCCATTGTAATTTTTTTTGTATTTGTGTTCATTTCATTCACCCCATTCCCCATCAGCAACTTTCCAAGCCTCTGCCTAGTCCTGCTCTTCCCCCCGAGCAACTCATCCTAACCCCACAGGCACCTTCCTGGGACAGGGGTGAGCAGCTCCATCTTCTGGACGAATGGCGGAATTTCATGCTTCAGAGAAGTGCGAACAGATATAATCCACTAGAGTAGGTGATTAAAAACGTAGTGCGAGAGGAGAGAATGGATGAGAGAGTCAGACAGGCAAGTCTAGAGATTGGGGCCCAGCCGGCTGAAGGCAGCTATCAACATTAAAAGAGTTAAGGCCCTGAGCAAGATGTAGACATTTGTGGATCATAATCCAGGCAGCAGAATGCCACAACTGTTAGAGATGCTGCCTCATAGCTCCAACAACCCTGGTTCGATCCTGACCTCCAGCATTTTCCCATTTTCACTCTGAGCCTGTGGGCTTCCCTGACTACACTTGTTTCCTCATACATCCCAAACACATATGGATTAGCAGGTTAATTGGTTCCTGTAAATTGTCCCTCGTGTGTGGATGGGTGGTAGAATCTAGGGAAGTTAATGGGAATGTAGGAAGAAGCAAAAAATAGGATTAATGTAAGATCAGTGTAAATGGGTGTAAATACTCAGTGTGAATTCAGTGGGCTTATTTCTGTGCTGTAACTCTCTATGACTCCACAGCACTTTGGATGCTGCTTGATGTTCTGAGTATTTCTCACCTTTCTATTTTTAACCCTAAACAGGATGTTCTTTTTGTCACCAAGCAGACTGTCAGCTGCTTATCAGTTCGAAATTGTTTTCATAGTTCTTTTAAATCTTCCCAATTATCTGCTGCTGGAATTTGAAGGTGGGGGGAAGAACATAGGTGCGAATGAATATTGAGATATCGATTGAAAGATATGGTATGGAAACAGGCCATTTGGCCCACCATGTCGACGTTGACGCCAACTGTGGATCATCCGTTCACACTAGTTCTATGTTATCCCACTATCGCATCCAAGAAGTTTGGCATGTCCCCAACAGCCCTCACCAACCTCTACAGATGCACTAGAGAAAGCATTTTATCAGGATGCATCATAGCATGGTTTGGGAACAGCTCCATTCAAGACTGCAAGAAATTGCAGTGAGTTTTGGATGCAGCCCAGTCCATCACGCAAACCAATTTCCTTTATATTGACTCCATCTACACTTCATTTTGCCTCAGCAAGGCTACCAGCATAATCAAAGTCGAGTCTCACCCCGGTCACTCCCTCTCCTCCCCTCTCCCATCTGGCAAGAGGTACAGAAGTCTGAAAATGCATACCTCCAGATTCAGGGACAGTTTCTTCCCAGCTGTTACCAGGCAACTGAATCGTCCCATCCACCTCATTAGAGACCTTCGAACTATCTCTATTCGGGCTTTACTGGACTTTATCTTGCACTCTATCTTGCACTTGCATAGTTTATCTTGCACTTGCATAGTTTATTCTATGTACACTGTGGACGGCTTAATTGTAATCATATTTATTCTTGAGAGCTTGCAACATAAAAGCTTTTCACTGTACCTCAGTGCACGTGGCAATAATAAACTAAACAAAACCAAACTTGCGTTCTTATGTCCCAGTGGTGTGTTGTGTTAGAATGAAGCTATCAGGATGATGTTCTTTTTTTGTTGAGCTTCCCTCTTTCAGTGTAAAGGTATTAAAGATGCCAGGAATACAAGTGATATTCCTGGTTCCCAGAAACCAAGCACCTATTTGATCTATTGCTTTAAAGAGTAATGGGACACCAACTATCCAATGATAAAACTGCTGTGGGAGCTGACAAGGGTATTTTGCAGTCATCTGCTCTTAGTTGTAGTGATGTAAGACTGCCTGGATTTGATGAATTAATTAAATCCTTAGAATTTAAAATGTTTCACGGCATTCTGAAAGCAACATGGATATTTCCATGTTATCCTTTTGTTACTTCTCATTAAGAAATAAAAGGAATACTTTTGACAGACTCAAGATTCAAAGTAGTGGCAGCACCAATGGGAATACCTGTTAACCTCAGTGCTGCATGTAATGAGATGCTTACAGTAAGCTCCGTGTATCTCCCTCTCTCCCTCTTTGCTGGGACGTGGAAGAGAAAGCAGTCCTCTTTTGACGCATAAAAATGGAGTGTAATTAGTATGAAGAAGGGATCTGACCCAAAACGTGTCTGTTCTGATTCCCTCCACTGATGTTGCCTGACATGTTGCTTACATTACATGAACCGGACACTAAGAACTGGATGTGTCAGAAGAGAGAAACAAGAGACTTCAGATGCTGGTACCCTGAGCAAGTGATCAAGTGCCCCATTGAGTTCCTCCAGCACTTTTCTTTACTCACGATTCCAGCATCTGAAGTCCCTTGTTTCTCTCTTCTGACAAATCCAGTTCTTTGTGTCTGGTTCATGTAATGTATATCGAGGGTCGCCTCGCAAAACCATCATCCTCTACCCTCCTTCCCCTCCGTTCCCCCTCTCCCCCTCCTTTCCCTCCCACCCGCTTTCCCTATCTCTCTCTACCTTTTTTTTAATAGAATGATACAGCGTGGAAACAAACCCTAAGGCCCAACTATGTCCCAGCTATGCTAGTACCACCTGCCTGCGTTTGGTTCATATCCCTCCAAACCTGTCTAACTGTTTTAAACTTTGGGATAGTCCCAGCCTCAACTACCTCCTTAGGCCGTGTACCATACACCCACCACCCTTTGTGTGAAAAAGTTACCCCTCAGATTCCTATTAAATCTTTTCCCCTTCACCTTAAACCTATGTCCTCTGGTCCCCCTATTCCCCTACTCTGGGCAAGAGACTCTGTGCATCTACCCGATCTATTCCTCTCATGATTTTATATACCTCTTTCAGATCACACCTCATCCTCCTGCGCTCCAAGGAATAGAGTCCCAGCCTACTGAACCTTTCCCAAAATGCAACACCTCACATTTCACTGTATTAATTCCATCAACCATTCCTCAGCCCACCTGGCCAATCGATCAAGATCCTGCTGCAATTTTTCACAACAATCTTCACTATTTGCAAAACCATCCACTTTTGTTTCATCAGCAAACTTGCTAATCTTGCCGTGTGTGTTCTCATCAAAATTATTGATGTAGATGACAAACTGTAACGAGCCCTGCACCGAAATGCTGGCACACACTAAGGTGCTCTTCCAATCCTCCAAATCCTCCCTCCTTCCCATCACTCCTTCCTTCCATCTCCTCCTTCGCTCCCCTCCCCCTTCTACCCCACCTCTCCATCTTCTCCCCTTGCTCTCATTCCTTTCTTCTTTTCCCCATTCATCTCCTTTTAGATATTTCCCTTCATCTCCTCCACCTCCTGCCTCCTTCCTTTTCTCAAAGACATATTTTTTTTGAGAAATTTTCAAAGGAGGGAGAAAATAATCAAGACTTTAATGCTGAAAGAGGATGTTCCAGGTTGCAATATTGTGGTGATAGGAGAGGAATAATGAACGTATGTATGCATAATCTGTTAATTGATACCTTAGAGGAATTTTTATGAAGCAACTGGCTGCTGTGGTCCCGTTGGGTCCAAACCTCTCCTGCATTGGTGTAGCACCCTCCCCTCCTCCACTCCTCCCTCTCCCCCCTCTCCCCCCCACTCACCCACTCACCCACTCCATCCCCTCTCAACCCCCCTTATCCCCCTCCCCCCCACTCCATTCCCCCTCAACCCCCCTCAAAATTCCCCCAAGGCCGGGGGCGGGCAAGGGGGGAGAGGAAAGGGAAGATGGAGCCACTCACCCCACTCACCCCAGCCCCGGAGCCACTCACCCCAGCCCCGGACGTTGAACACGGAAGTATTACTGCGCAGGTGCGGCTGATGGGCAGGGCAAGTGGAAAAGGGATTTATTAAAGTTTAAAAAGTGATTTTTAAAGTTTAAAAAGTGAATAACTTTTAAAATATAACAACCATTTGAACCGCAGGCCAATGGTGAGTAAGGTGGGCCCAAAATTGGTGCGCTTTCGTGTACCGTTTTGGCTGTACTTCAGGTACGCACAATCAAACAATCAAACAAACAAACAGACCAGGTGAGAGTTTTAGTAATATATAGAAGATATAATCCTGTCATTCCAGTAAACTGAGTTTTATGCAATATAATGACACCAGTGCCCTTGGTTAAATGAATGTCTTTGAAATTATTCTGTGTTTCTGTTTTTCCATATGGACACAGTGATCAGTCAGTGATTAACTCAGAAACATATTTCCGTCACATTTAGACACTCTCTATTGCTGACACACTGAAATCATTTAATCTGATGGAGCTTGGAGGGGGAACATTTGTCTTGCTTGGTTCTCGGCTCAGTTGAGATCAATCACAACCTCCCTCACATGTGAGACAGCGCTTTAATTGGATTCCATCTGCACCATCTGAAGTATTTTATCCACAAAGGATGATGAGACCAAACAGAGACATATTTCTACTTAAGAACACTGATGTGAAATTCAGATGCTACGTGGCTGCAGCATTACTATTTGCGAAGGGCATTAACCATTGTTGTACTGAATTAACTTTCATTTTGAAAAAAGTATTTAAAATTTATTTTTAATTATATGTTATTTTTTTAAAGAATGTGATCCTGAATAAAATTTCAGTTGAAGAGGTAAAAACAGAAAATGCTGGAAACACTCAACAGGTTACTTGCATCTGTGGAAAGAGAAAGAAGGCTTAACGTCAGGTCGATGCCTCCAGATGACAACGTTGCCTGATCTGTTTAGAGTTCCAGCACTTTTGTGGTTATATTTGTTATAATCCCCTGTCATTTTTCTAATTATGTTTAATTTATGATCCTCTTCCAACCTTGCCAACCCTTTACAATCTTTGAAGGCCTTCATCAAATAGGTCTTTAAAGTTCACAGAAAGGCTTCATTTTTCAAACATGTGCAGAACTTTTGATTTCTATTAAAGGATATTTGCCAAATATCCACAACATCTGTGACAATTTATTTAGACTTAGCATATTTAAATCTGTAAAACATCACATGGTTCACTGGAATATTGTCAAATAAAATTCAATGTAAGTCATGTTTTCGAGGCAGCTGACCTTCAATTTGGCAGTGATAGTTTACCTACTTCAATATCAATTGTAAATCACCATAAAACTGAGTGCTTAACTTTAGCTGACACCTTCATATAATACCGAATAATATGTTGTAGAAGATAAAATACCGAATATGTGGTAGAAGATACCAACTTTCGAATGATATTTTAAACAACGATGTACCTTTATAAAGGAGATGAGGAGGAATTTCTTTAGACAGAGGAAGGTGAATCTATGGAATTCATTGCCACAAATGGCTGTGGAGGCCTAGTCATTGCATATTTGTCAAGCGGAGATTGTCAAAATCTTGATTAGTAAGGGTGTGAAAGGTTATGGGGAGAAGGCAGGAGAATGGGGTTGAGAGTGATCAGCCATGATTGAATGGCAGAGTTGACTCGATGGGCCAAATGGCCTACTTCTGCTCCAATGACATATGAACTTATGAGATACTGCCAACTCCCTGAGATGGATAAATACTGTACAAGGTTCAATAAGCTACCGATTAGATATCAGAATAGTTCTCTGAATGTTGGAGACTAGAACTTCCCCCAAACAACTCCAATGTAAAGTAGTATAAGAAAATAACTGCAGATGCTCGTACAAATCGATTTATTCACAAAATGCTGGAGTAACTCAGCGGGTCAGGCAGCATCTCGGGAGAGAAGGAATGGGTGACGTTTCGGGTCGAGACCCTTCTTCAGACGTAAAGTATAGTGTTAAAAATTGGCTTAACCTGAAACAGATAACTTTTCGGCCCTTTTTTGGGTGTCATGATGCCATGTGGGGAACTCAACTCCTGGTATTTTGGCAGGATTTTCATTGTTTTTTAAAACCCCCTATTAAAGAGAGGGTGGGGACAATAACTTTACTGGAGATATACTGCAGGTCAACCCCCAATATTAACTGGATCACTTTAGTTTGAAAGGCATAGAATGGGTGGCATTTTTTAAGTGTCAACAGGAGAGTTTTTTGAACTGCTACAGGTGAAGGGACGGCACTGGACCTAATATTAGGGAATGTAACTGGACAACTGGTTGAAGTGTTGATGGGAGAGCATTTTAGAAAATAGTGATCACTGTAAATTTCATAGTTAATGGAAAGGGATAAACTTGGTCCAAAATTAAGGTCCTGGACAAGGGAAGGTCAATGTTTTATATCATAAGACAGGACTCAGCAAAAGAAGATGAGAGCGGTATGGTGGCGCAGCGGTAGAGTTGCTGCCTTACAGCGAATGCAGCGCCAGAGACTAAGGTTCGATCCTGACTGCGGGCACCGTCTGTACGGAGTTTGTACGTTCTCCCCGTGACCTGCGTGGGTTTTCTCCGAGATCTTCGATTTCCTCCCAAATTCCAAAGACGTACAGGTATGTAGGTTAATTGGCTGGGTAAAATGTAAAAAATTGTCCCTAGTGTGTGTAGGATAGTGTTGATGTGCGGGGATCGCTGGGCAGCACTGACCCGGTGGGCATGTTTCCGCGCTGTATCTCTAAATCTAAAAAAAAAGAAGCAGGAAAGTTTACATCGGATAGTAAGTCAAAAGTGAAATAGTGAGAATTCAGGGCCAATGTATTCCCATCAGGATGGCAAGTCCATAGAACCCTGAAATGTATGGATGTTAAGAGCATGATAAAATAAAGAAAGCCTGTGACAGGTATAGAGAAAACAGGGGAGGCCTTTCAGGAATATAGGAAGTGCAGAGGAGTAGCTAAAAAATAAATCAGGAGGACAAAGAGATTTATGAAATAGCACTAGATGTTGGAGTAACAGCATCTATGGAGGGAATGTATAGGCAACATTTTGGGTCAAGACACTTCAGACTGAACAAAGATCTAAACCTGTCCATTCCCTCGACAGATGCTGCATGGCCCATTGAGCTCCTCCAGCATTTTGTGCTTTGCTCAAGATTCCAGCATTCGCTTTTCCTTGTGACTCTGTATGAAATATTAGAGACTGGTAGAATGAAGAAAAATTGGAAAGTATTTTTAGAAATATATTAAGGACAAGCAGATAACCAGGGAGAGAGTAGGGATTTAGGGACTAACATGGCAATCTGGAGCTGGAGATCTTAAATGAACATTTCTCATCTCTATTCATTAACGTGAAGGACATTGCGGATGGAAAATTCAAGGGATGGTGGTGGTTGTTTGGCGGAGGGGTGAAGTAAGTGTTGAGGAGCAATATGATGGTTTAAGAAGGAGGATGTATTAGATGTCTAAGCATGAACAAAGGTGGATAAATTCCCAGGGTTGAATTTTAAAGTTTTGTTTAGTTTTAGGTTTAGAGATACAGCCTGGAAACAGGCCCTTCGGCCCATGCCGACCAGCAATCACCCGTACACTAGTTCTATTCTACAAACTAGGGACAATTTACAGAGACCAATTAACCTACAAACCTGCTTATCTTTGGAATGTGGGGGGAAACTGGAGCATCTGGAGAAAACACACATGCTCACAGGGAGAACGTACAAACTCCATACAAATGGCACCCGTAGTCAGGATCTGGCGCTGTAAGGCAGTAACTCTACCACTGTATCACTGTACCACTCAGACATATCCCAAGCTGCTATAGGAGGCAAGGGGGAGATTGGTGGGTTAGTGGCAGAATTTTATAAATCTTTGTTGACCACAGGTATGATGCCAGATCGCTGGAGGACAGAACATATGTTATCTTGTTTCAACAAGACTAGCAAGGATAATCCAGCTAATTACAGGCCTGGGAGTCAATTCTCCATGGTAGAGGAGTTAATGGAACAATTTCTGAGACACGATTATTCGACACTTGGAAAAAACAAGGATTAATTAAGGATTATACGCAAGGCTTTGTCAGGGGAAGATCCTGTTTTACCAATTTAATCTAATTAAATGTGTTAAATTAAATCGGTCAAATGGATTTTACAAGGGCTCTGTAAATGGATTAAAAACTTGGTTGTTCTGGAATTTTGTTCTCTCCAGGAAATATTTTTCAGCTTCCCACAATGGCACTTGGGTTTTATTCAACAGGGTGAGGATTAATGTTGGAAAGGACTTCCACTTGTTTTCAAGAGTCTCAAGCACCAATTAATTGAACCATGTTAACGCAGTGGAGCTGGGATAGAAACATTTGAGCATTGCACTACATCTGGAGCGTGTATTAAAATGAAGGAAGGCATTAAAATTTAATATTCTTTCAATTAAAGAAAGCTGTTGTCACATACAGGGTTTAATGCTTTTCAACTGGGCACTCTTGAAGAAAAGCTCTCTGAAATATTTTCTGAGATATTTGCAGGATAGCTGAAGCACTGAAGGTCACGGTAGAGCCAGGGATTGGGCAGACTGGCTGACCTTAATGGCCTTGTCGATCTGGCTTCTGATCTCCAGCAAAGCCATCAGGTGGCTTGGTTAGATAGATGGTAGTGCATCTCGGCAGAAGGAAGATGTAAGTGGGAATCATAGACTCAAAGAGTTGTTGCAACGCAGGATGGGGCTACTCAGTCCACGGTGTCAGTCACTGCTCTATGAATAGCAATTCAATCAGTTCCAGTATCCCTGCTCTTGCCGTATAATCCTGCAAGTTCTTTTCACCCTCAAATATATGTTGAAAACCACAAGTGAAACTGCTTTCATTATACATTCACGCAATGTCTTTGGATCACAGCCATTTGCCGCATTATTTGTTTGTTATTCAAATCACGCTTGGATCATTTGACTGTCGCTTTGAATCGGTCTCCTTGAATCTTCCATCGATAGGAACAGCTTCTCTATACTCTGGATAGAGTATGAAGAAGGGTCTGAAGAAGGGTCTCGACTGTAATGTCACCCATTCCTTCTATCCAGAGATGCTGCCTATCCCGCCGAATTACTCCAGCATTTTGTGTCTATCTTCAGGGTAAACCAGCATCTGCATTTCCTTCCTACACAGCTTCTCTATACTTATAACTTACATGCCGAATCGTGATCTTGATCATCTTGATCAAATCCCTTCTCAACTTTTTCTGCTCCCTAGTTTATCTTCATGAAGGAATTCCCTAATTCCTAGAACCATACAGATATATCTTTACTGCACCATATCTACAGTCTTCTTAATGGACAAACACAAGAATTGTACTCAATCCTCTAGATGTGGTATAACCAATGCTCTACAAAAGTTTTAAATAGCCTCACTAGCTTTTAAAAAACAATTCCGATTTCCCAATATTGATGCAGGATTTGGACCCGAAATGTTGACTATGCCTTTGTCTCCACAAATGCTGCTTGACCCACTGAGTTCTTCCCGCAGTTTGGTTTTGGCTCTCAATTTATTTTAACAACTGAGGATACGTTTTCTAGAAGCGCAATTTAAACTCACTGAGGCCCCCCACTTGATATGAGCCTAGAAAGAATGACTATGTTAATGTACTCCAAATACAAGTCAAGTTCAGAAATGATTTGCCACTCAGTGATAGCTAACAGAGTTGACAGGAAAACATAACTGTTGTCACCCAAGGTGTCAATTTAACTGCTCAGGTTGAACAGCAGCGTATAATTATTGCCTGCTATCAAACTAGTGTGGGAGACAGAATGGATGGTTGGTTTAATCATTGTCATTGAGTCAAAGCATCAGAGTGTCATACAGCACAGAAACACATCCTTCAGCCCTACTCATCCACACCGATCAAGATGCCCCATCTAAAGGGCCTGTCCCACTTAGGCGATTCTTTAGGCGACTGCCGGCGACTGTCAAAGTCATAGCAGATCGCCAAAATTTTATTTTACCCTACAACAATGACCAACGCAATGCCGAGTCAGGTCCAGATTACACCATCTTCGGAAACATCGCGAAATTCCCACACTGTCAATGCTTCTCCGGCGTCCTAATTTTCACTGAAATCACTGACAAGTCGGTAAGTACTTGAGAGAATTGAAATATAACATCTTGCCCGGGTTACTTGAAAACCAAGCTTCACGATAACAAGGCATAAACTGGATTTACTTCCAGTTTACTAATAGCAGTATTAAGAAATTTAATTTTAAAAGTGGTTAAATGGATTTTTGTGCGGAGTGTGGGCATTCTTTGAAAATGTACGGAAGATGCATATCTGGTTTCTGGGTTGCATATCTGGGTTGGGAGCCTACTTTAAATGTAATCGCTGATAGCCATAAACATCGTGAAAATTCCCATGCTCACATGACCGTCAAACTGTCGCCTTCAATCTACCTGTCAAATGTCCTGACGGTAAATAAATTTGTTAAACACAAGTATTTTATGGTATTTTCAAATGACTTTATTTGTTTTAATATTATGTGCTTCTAAATGCATCTAAGAGAACCTAGCAAACCTGGGGACAGTATGCGACAGCGCCCTCAATAAGCAACGATAACTGGCGACAAGCCAGCTGTCGCAGAGAAATTTCACTCCGGTTGATTTCTCAGCGACGCGCTGAGATCCATTATGATTCTTGGAAGACTCCTCACGATCATGCCCGCGACCCCGGCGAACTGTCGGCGACAGCCTAGTCGCTGGCAGTCGCCTTAAAATCGCCTAAGTGGGACAGGCCCTTTAGTGACTGTCATTTGTTCACGTTCGGCTCATAACTCTCTAAACATTTCCTATCCATGTACCTGTCCAAATGTCTTTTAAATATAGTTATTTTACCTGGCTCAACTATTTTCTCTGGTAGCTCATTCAATATACCCACCACCCTCTGAGTGAAAAAGTTGCTCCTCAGGTTCCTATTAATTTTTTCCCCTCTCACCTTAAGCTTATGTCATCTAGTTCTTGATTCCCCTACCCTGTGAATAGTAACAGAGAAAAATAGATGCAGGAGTAGGCCATTCGGCCCTTCAAGCCTGCACCACTATTCAATATGATCATGACTGTTCATCTAAAATCAGTACCACGTTTCTGCTTTTTCCCCATATCCCTTGATTCCTTTAGCCCTAAAAGCTAAATCTAACTAAACATCCAGTGAATTGGTCTCCACTTCATTCTGTGACAGAAAATTCCACAGATTCACAACTCTCTGGGTGAAAAGGTTTTTCCTCATCTCAGTCCAAAATGGCCTACCCCTTATTCTTAAACTGTAACCCTTAGTTCTGGACTCCCCCAACATCGGAAACATTTTTCCTGCATTTAGCCTGTCCAATCCTTTAAGAATTTTATATGTTTCTATAAGATCCCCTCTCATCGTTCTAAATTCCAGTGAATACAAGCCCAGTCGATCCATTCTTTCATCGTATGTCAGTCCCGCCATCTCGGGAATTAACCTCGTGCACCTATGCTGCACTCCCTCAATAGCAATAATGTCCTTCCTCAAATTAGGGGACCAAAATTGCACACAATGCTCCAGGTGCGGCCTCACCAGTGCCTGTACAATTGCAGTCGGACCTCCTTGCTCCTAAACTCAAATCCTCTCACAATGAAGGCCAACACGCCATTAACTTTCTTCACCACCTGCTGCACCTGGTTCTGCATATTCACCCTATCTATACCCTCATAGTTTGATACGATGGTAATATCACCGCTCAGCCTTCTGTGCTCCAAGGAATAAAGTCCTAGTCTATCCAACTTCTTCCTACAGGTCAGGCCTTGTGTCCTGGCAACATTGTTGGATGTCTTCCCTGCATTCTTTCCAGCTTAATGGCATCTTTCCTACACCAAGATGACTAAAACTGAACACAATACTGAACACAACACAATTGTGGCCTCCCCAACGTCTTGTACAAGTGTGTCATGACGTTCCAACTTCTATGCTTTATTCAAAACACAAAGTTCTGGAGTAACGTAGCCGGTCAGGGAGATGGATCCCGACCAGAAACATCATCTATTCATTCCCTCCACCGATGCTGTCTGATCATTGAGTTAATCCGGCACTTTGTGTTTTGCTCAAGATTCTAGCAAATACAGTACCTTGAGTCTCCATTCTGTACTCAATTCCTTGACTGATGAAAGCCAACGTGACAAAAGATGTAACTTTTTGCATATCTTTCATTCATTGTTCTTTATCTCTCCACATCACTGTCTATTTCTTTCGTTTCCCTTATCCCTATCCAGTCTGAAGAAGGGTCTCGACCCGAAATGTCACCTATCCCTTCTCTTCAGAGATGCTGCCTGTCCCACTGAGTTCCCCCAGTTTTTTTGTGTCTATCTTTGGTTTAAACCAGCATCAACCATCCCTTCTTCATCACCCAATCTACCCATGATACCACCTTCATAAGATCATGTCCATAAGTCATAGGAGCGGAATTCTATCATTTGGCCCATCGATCTATGTACTTGCACTTTCAGGGAACTATGTATTTGTGTTCCAAGATCCCTCTGCTGTGCAACACTCCACAAGGTCTTATAGTTCACTGTGAAAGGTCCTGCCCCTGTTTGACTTCCCAAAATGCAGCATTTCACACATCTGAAATAAACTCCATTAGACATTCCTTGGCCCACTTGGCTAGCTGATCAAGACCCTGCTCTATTTCTTGATGACCATCTTCACTGTCTACAATACCACCTATTTAAGTGTCATCTGCAAATTACTAATCATCCGTGGATACAGATGACAAACAGCACTGAGTGCCATACCGATCTCTGAGGCAATCACTAGCCACAAGCCATCAGTCCAAAAAACAAGCTTCCATCACCGCACTCTTTTTATACAATGAAGCAAATTCCGCACCCAGTTAATTAGTTCTCCATGGATTCCATGTGCTCTAACATTCTAGAGCAGCCTACCATACGGAACCTTATCAAGGGCCTTGTTGAAGTCCATAAAGACGATGTCAATGGCCTTGCCCTCGTCAATCTTCTTGGTTACTTCTTCAAAAAACACAATCAAATTCCTGAGACACGGTCTCCCATGCACCAATTCAAGGTGACTGCTACTAATCAACTCCATTCTTCCCAAATGCATGTATATCAGTATCTTCTCCAGTAAATTTCCTACCACACTTGTTTGGCTTACTGGTCTATATTTCCCAGGCTTTTCCTTGCAGTCCTTCTTAAATGTAGGCACAAAATTAGCCTTCTCCAGCCTTCTGGCACCTTGCCCGTGTCTAATCAACGTCTTCAGCATCGTCTTGTTTGGTCGTCCCGGGTTCTGTCTTCCATGGGTGGGTTCCCACAGCACAACCTTGTTTGCTGGTATTTCCGGATGGCGGTGGCAATGACCAGCGAGCCTCATCCTTCTCGACCTGATCTTCTCGGTCAGAGGTGGAATCTCCCCAAAGAGCTGGGCGTTGGTGATGTGGTCCCTCCAACTTTCTGCGGCACGGTGGCGCAGCGGTAGAGTTGCTGCCTTACAGCCAATGCAGCGCCGGAGACTCAGGTTCGATCCTGACTACGGGCGCCGTCTGTACGGAGTTTGTACGTTCTCCCCGTGACCTGCGTGGGTTTACTCCGAGATCTTCGGCTTCCTCCCACACTCCAAACACATACAGGTATGTAGGTTAATTGGCTGGGCAAATGTAAAAATTGTCCCTAGTGTGTGTAGGATAGTGTTAATGTGCAGGGATGGCTGGGCGACGCGGACCCGGTGGGCCGAAGGGCCTGTTTCCGCGCTGTATCTCTAAAATCTAAAAACACCCGGACATTTTGAACTTTTCTGAACATTCGGGTGTAGATACGATCGAGAGACTTGGACAGTGCTCCAGGGGGAGTCCATGTCTCACACTCGTACAATAATATTGTCTCTACAGTTGCATGGAAGAATCTCAGTTTGAGACCCTTAGACATCCGCAACGTCCAGATTTTCCCCATGTTATTGAGGGCTTTCCATGTGAGAATATATAGAATTTCAGTGTAACATAAACACATGATAGATGAGTTTTCTAAGGTTTTAGGATAAAAGGAAGTTACTTTCGTCAACCAATCTCTGGAAGCATTTTCTTCCTCTTTCCATCACACTTCACAAGCACAAGAGTCTGTCCAAGTTACTGGAATATACTGGCAGAAGTGCAGTACGCCTGGGGCTATGTTTGTTGACCGTACCCATTAATCTGTAATGAGATACTTTAGCAAAATAACAAGGCAAGCTTGACTACATAATCTGGGGCTCAGATTTAAACTCACAGACAGGGTTGCTTTAGATGTTTCAACTGTAGGTACGTTTTTGAATTACCATGGGAGCTATTTACAATGGGAGTTGAGTCTGATGGTTTGAAAGATACTCAGTTTGCAGTGTGTAAACACTGCAAATTCCTTTGTGGAATTTGCACACTGCAAATTCCTTTGTTGGATTTGCACACTGCAAATCCACTGCTGATTCACTTTGTGGATTCAGGTTCCATTCCGCCGAGTTGCACACAAAAATGACACCTTAGGCGAGAACAGCTGTTCTACTGCCAAAGTGGCTAGCTATGACTGGGACCTGAAAATAGTTTACTAAAGAACGGTATTTTTGCAGGCGTTAGTTTCGGAATGAGATTATTGACACACACTCCACGTCTGCTCTTTCAGGTGGGCATTGGAGAATGCATGCTGTTAATAGGGGTCAAAAACTGGAGTAATCACTTGAGTCCTGGCCAATCCCTCAGTCAATAGTATTATAACATTAGCTAGTCAGGCTTGCCTTGCCTCATTATTTTGCTAAGGTATCTCATTACAGATTAATGGACAAAGTCAGATAATAGGCAGTCTAGGGGACAGGAGGCAGAACGGATTGCTGTCTGGCTTCTGGGCAGAAGGCAGAGAGTGGGAATGAAGTGTAGTTGACAGTGCTTTGCCACAAAGATCACAACTGGAGTACAGCTGTTCAAAATTTACATTAAAGTTTTAGACTGCGGTATCAAAAACACATTTTCTAAATCTGCAGCTGATACCAAAATGGGGGCATATTTAATGTTGGGAAGCGGTGCAACACATTTACAGGAGGATATTAGAAATGTATATTGAGCAACTAATTTTCAATTAAAATTTTAAATGCGAGGAGTATATTTTGCTCGGAAGAATAGGGAGATCAGATTCCTTTATAGGTGCAAGTCAAGGTGGGGTAGGAGATAAAAGGGATTGCAGAGTAGAAAATCATGAACTGCTTCAAGTTGTGCCATAGTTTAAGCACAAACAAGTAAGCTAAGCACAAGAGTTTATTTCTACAGAGTGAATTAAAATTACCCGACTGCGCACATTTCTGATTGCCATATTATTAGAAGGATAGAGAAGCATTGGAAAAGGTACCAGAAAGTTTACAAGAATGACAGCAGAAATGCAAAAGTATACACTGCATTCACAAAAGTATTTAGACCCCTTTATTTTTTCCACATTTTGTTACATTTTGCAGCCTTATTTTAAAATGGATTAAATTCTTTTTTTTTAATCATCAATCTACACACAATACCCCAGAATGAAGAAGTGAAAACAGGTGTTTAGAAATTTTTCCAAAGTAACTAAAAAGAAATAACTGAAATATCACATTTACATAAGTATTCAGACCCCTTGCTATGACACTCAAAATTGAGCTTCGGTTCATGCTGTTTCCATTGATTATCCTTGAGATGTTTCTACAACTTGATTGGAGTCCACCAGTGGTAAATTAAATTGATTGGACATGATTTGGAAAGGCACACACCTGTCTATATAAGGTCCCACAGTTGACAGTACATATCAGAGCAAAAACCAAGCCATGAAGTTGAAGGAACTGTCTGTAGACCCCCGAGACAGGATTGCGTCAAGCGTGCTGTCATATGCCTGTCTGGCCACTCTACCATAAAGGCCTGATTGGCGGAGTGCTAGTTGTCCTTCTGGAAGGTTCTCCCATCTTCACAGAGGAATGCCTTTCCAAATCATGTCCAATCAATTTAATTTACCACTGGTGGTTTCCAATCAAGTTGTAGAACCATCTCAAGGATAATCAATGGGAACAGGATGAACATAAGCTCAATTTTGAGCGTCATAGCAAGGGGTCTTATGTAAATGTGATATTTCAGTCATTTCTTTTTCATTACTTTGCAAAAATTTCTAAACCTGTTTTTGCTTTTTTATTATGGAGTGTTGTGTGTTGATGGATGATAAAAAAAATGAATTTAATCCATTTAAAAATAAGGCTGTAACATAATGAAATGTGGAAAAAGTGAAGGGGTCTGAATACTTTCTGAATGCACTGTAGACGGTGATGTGGACAGATAAAGAACAATGAATGAAAGATATGCAAAAAAGTTACGATGATAAAGGAAACAGGCCATTGTAAGTTGTTTGTGGGGTGAAAATGAGAAGCTAGTGCGACTTGGATGGCGGAGGGATAGAGAAAGAGGAAATGCCGGGGCTACCTGAAGTGAGAGAAATCAATATTCATACCACTGGGCTGTAAGCTGCCCAAGTGAAATATGAGATGCTTTTCCTCCAATTTGCATTTAGCCTCATTCTGACAATGGAGGAGACCGAGGACAGAAAGGTCTGTGTAGGAATGGGAAGGAGAATTAAAGTCTCCAGCAACCGGGAGATCAGGTTGGTTCACGTGGGCTGAGCGAATGTGTTCTGTAAAACGATCGCCCATTCTGTGTTTGGTCTTGCCATGTATAAGAGTCCACATCTTGAATAACAAGTGAACCTCTGACTAACCTGAAAGGACTGTCGGGGTCCCTGGACAGAATCGAGGGAGGTGGTATAGTGACAGGTGTTGCATCTTCTGCGGTTGCAGGGGAAGGTACCTGAGGAGCGGGTGGTTTGGGTGAGAAGGGATGCGTTGACCAGGGAGTAGTGGAGGGAACGGTCTCTGCAGAAGGCGGAAAGGGGTGGAGATGGGAAAATGTGGTGGGATCCCATTGGAGGTGGCGGAAATTTCGGAGGATTGTGTGTTGAATGCGACGGCTGATGGGGTGGAAGGTAAGGAATAGGGGGACTCCATCTTTGTTGCGACGAGGGGGAGCAAGGACAGAGCTGCGGGGTATGGAGGAAACACGAGTGAGGGCCTCATCTATGATGGGAGAGGGGAACCCCCATTCCCTAAAGAATGAGGACATCTCGGATGTTCTAGTATGGAACACCTCATCTTGGGCACAGATGTGACGTACATGGAGGAATTGGGAGTAGGGGATAGTCTTTCCAAGAAGCAGGGTGAGAAGAAGTGTAGTCGAGATAGTTGTGGGAGTCAGTGGGTTTGTAATAGACGTCAGTCAATCGTCTATTTCTTGTGATGGAGACTGTGAAATAATGAAAGGGGAGGGAGAAGTCTGAAGAAGGGTCTCGACCCGAAACGTCACCCATTCCTTCTCTCCTGAGATGCTGCCTGACCTGCTGAGTTACTCCAGCATTTTGTGAATAAAGGGGAGGGAGGTGTCGGAGGTAGCACCGTGCAGTCATCAATGTAACCGAGATAGAGTTCGGGGATAGGGCCAGTGTACGTCTGGAACAGGGATTGTTCAACATACCCTGCAAAGAGGCAGGCATAGCTGGGGCCCTTGCGAGTGCCCATAGCTACGCCTTGGACTTGGAGGAAGTGGGAAGAGTCAAAGGAGAAGTTGTTGAGGGTGAGGACCAGCTCCGCTGGGCAGTGTAGAGTGTTAGTAGAGGGAAATTGTATGCTTCTGCAGTCGAGGAAGAAACAGAGGGTTTAAGGCCTTCCTGGTGGGGGATGGAGGTGTTGAGTGACTGAACGTCCATAGTAAAGATGAGGGAGTGGGGGCTCGGAAAGCAGACGTCATTACAGAGACAAAGGGCATGTGAGGTATCTTGGACATAGGTCAGGAGAGATTGGACAGGAGGGATAGGATAGAGTCGAGGTACATGGAAATCATTTCCGTGGGACAGGAGCAGGCTGAAACAATGGGTCTGCCAGGGCAGTTCTGTTTGTGGATTTTGGGGAGAAGGTAAAAACGGGCTGTGTGTGGCTGGGAAACGATAAGGTTGGAGGCTGCAGAAGGTAGATAGCCAGAAGTGATGAAATCAGCAATGGTGTTTGAGATTAAGGCCTGGTGCTCATCTGTGGGATCATGGTCCAAGGGTAAGTAGGTGGAGGTGTCTGAGAGTTGTCTCCTGGCCTAAGCCTGGTAAAGGTCAGCGCGCCAGACTACCACGGCACCTCCCTTGTCGGTGGGTTTGATTATAATGTCAGGGTTGCTGCAGTGAGCGGAGGGCTATACGTTCAGGGGTGAGGTAAGCGGAGTGGAAAAGTTGAGAAGGTTGATGTCACACCGGCAGTTAGAAATAAAGTGGTCTGGAGAGGGTAGAAGGCCATTCTGGGGAGTCCAAGTGGAGGGGGACAAGGGGAGATGGGAAAAGGGGCCATCACTGGGTGGCGAGGACTCCTTCCCATAGAAAAAGGCAATGTTCTGTTACAGTTGTACAACATGTTGAAATATTGTGTTCAGTTCTGGTCATACTGCTATAGGAAGTATGTTGAAAGGGTTCAGAAAAGAGTTATGAGGATATTGCCAGCACTCAAGGGCCTGAGCAAATGGGAGAGGTTGGGCAGGCTAGCATATTATTTCCTGGAGCGCAATTTGAGGGGTGTTCTAATAGAGATGTATAAAATTATGACAGGAATAGACAGGGTGATTGGACAGTCTTTTGCCCAAGGTCGGGGAATCAAAATTCAGAGGACATAGGTTTAACATGAGAAGGGGCCACCTTTTCAATTAGAGGGTGGTGAGTATATGGAATGAACTGCCAGAGAAGGTAGTATTTAAAAAAACAAGTAGTGCAAGAAAGAACTGTAGAGGCTGGTTTAAATCGAAGGTAGACACAAAATGCTGGAGTTACTCAGCGGGACAAACAAGACAAAACAAAAAAGACAGGTATGTGGATAGGAAAATTGTAGAGAGATATGGTCAAAATGCAGGCAAATGGGACTAGCTTAGATAGAGCATCTTGGTTGGCATGGATGAGTTGAGTTGAAGGGCCTGTTTCTGTGGTGTATGAAACTAAGCCTGAGAACAGAGGGAAGGAAACTGTTCCTGAGTCTGGTAGTGCGTGCCTTCAAGCTTCTGTATCTTTTATCCGATGGGAGCTGGGAGAAGCAGGAATGACAGGGGTGGGTCAAGTCTGATTATGTTGGCTGCTTTTCCAAGGTAAAGCAAAATGTAAATGGTGGGGAGTCTAGTCTTTGTGATGGACTGGTTTACATCCCCAACTCTTTTCAAGTTCTTGGGGTCTTGGCCATGATGTGATGCAGAAATGGCAGCAAATGGATGATCTAAGAAGCTGTTCAACTTACTGGATCCACGCCTGTCATGGAGTAGCTATCCAATTAGTATTCATATTCCATCACCGTGTCCATAGTCTTGTAGGTAACAGTTCTTCAATTATTCATTTGAGTGTTTAAAATATATTTGAGGCTTGCTTTCAGTATTCCCCTCACAGTCAGTGAGTTTCAAATCTTCACCACATCCTGCATGAAATGTCCCTCTAATCTTTCTAGCATTTACTTTCAATATAAATTTCCCTCTTGTTATCTGTGCTAAGATAAATTCAAAATATTTCAAGGTTCTCATAAATCTCCCTTGTAACCTGTCGAGAACAAGAATATTTTCCAATTAATGCTGCTGTGAGAATGGTGTGCAGCATTCAACTGTGGTGTAGGTGGTA
Source organism: Rhinoraja longicauda (assembly GCF_053455715.1). Classification (NCBI taxonomy): domain Eukaryota; kingdom Metazoa; phylum Chordata; class Chondrichthyes; order Rajiformes; family Arhynchobatidae; genus Rhinoraja; species Rhinoraja longicauda. Next base: position 26,786,076 of record NC_135954.1, read on the forward strand.
TTTATGTAGTCCTGGCATAAGCTCTCGGCTGTTTTATTCTACGACTTGGCTAATTAGGTTTAGATTTATTGCTGACATGTGCACCAAGGTACAGTGAAAAGCTTTGTTTTGCATACTATCCAAACAGATACATAAATACAATCAAGTCAAACTCAAGTACGATAGATAGAGCAAAGGGGAAAATACAGAGTGCTGGATATAGTTCTCAGCATCCGGGCATTGTAGCGCATTAGTTCGGTAGATAGAGTCCAATGTCAAATAAAGAAAAGCATCCTGTGTACCTTCTTAACTACTATATTAGCATATCCTCCTACTCTGAAGGATCTTTGGAAATATACTCTTAAGATTCTCTAAACCACTCAATAATATTACACTTGTTTAGCTTAGTTTAGTTTAGTTTAGAGATACAGCGTGGAAACAGACCCCTTTGGCCCACCAAGTCCATGCCAACCAGCGATCCCCGTACACTAGCACTATCCTGCACACTAGGGGCAATTTACAATCTTTACCAAAGCCAATGAAGCTACAAAGCTGTGCGACTTTGGAGTATGGGAGGAAACCGGTGCACCCGGGGAAAACCCACGCGGTCACGGGGAGAACGTAGAAACTCCACGCAGACAGCACCTGTGGTCAGGATCAAACCCGGATCTCTGGCACTATAAGGCAGCAACACTACCGCTTCGCCCTATATTTCTTGTTCCTTTGCCTTTGGAAATCCCTGAACCCTCACAGCAAATTTAAATTTCATTTGCTGTTTTTCTGCCCAACTGCAACTTCATGCTCAACTACATGACCACTTTTATATCATCTGCAAACTTCCTTATCATACCCTCTACAGGATAAATCATTAATATACACGTCATAAAGCAGGGGTTGGAACACTATGTTCTTTGAGACTTTACTGGCAAGACCTTCCCAAACCAACCATTACTCGCTGGAATTGGCTATATTTAAGAGGGAGTTAGATGTGGCCCTTGTGGCTAAAGGGATCAGGGGGTATGGAGAGAAGGCAGGTACGGGATACTGAGTTGGATGATCAGCCATGATCATATTGAATGGCGGTGCAGGCTCGAAGGGCTGAATGGCCTACTCCTGCACCTATTTTCTATGTTAACCATTTAGTTCTTGCCATCATGCCAATTTCCAATCCAATTTGCCTCTCTTCTGAGGATCCCACTGCTTTGATCAGCTTGCCGTGTGGGAGGTTCAAAAACAGGGATTCCAAAAGTAAGTCTTCAAATGGGCATTCCATTTAGAACTGTCTCTCATCCTTGATACATCTCCTCTTACCAGTTCTCCTGTTCATTTTTAATAGAGTAGGCTGATTCATTAATTTCCAGCAAGAGCAAAACCAGCCTGCACAGCAATATTAACGTGACAGAAAAATCCCAGTTTTTAAAAAACTGGAGAGACTTAAAACTGGAGAGATTTTAAACTGGGAATTATAGGGTGGACAGGGTGTTGGGTAAACAAGAGATTCTGTAGCTCAGGATAAATTGATACCCAGAGAGTAGGTTTCTATGAGAAGGATATCAATTTGCGCGGTGACAAAGGACTCTGAAATGCATTGAAAAATCTACCTGTTCATCAGCCCCAGTGTAGGCTTGTGCTGCCTGGGAGGAGAGATTAAAGGCAGAGCTAAAGACTGGCGCTGTGTCTCAGGCACTGATCTGTTTGAGTTCCTTGTGATGTATGGCAACTGTGAATGCAACCTCATTGCTAATTTTGAGTAACGTTTTCCGATCAATAAAGGGTTAAAACTAGTGGGCAAAAATATAATTAATGTTTTTTTTTCTCTTGTTCTCTTTACGAGTATCAATCTCAATCTAAGTTCATATTGCTTAATCAATATTTAATAAATAATTACTGGTTTAGTTATTTTACCTTTAAAAAAACCCCTGCTTTTTAAAAAACAGTGAATGTTTTTAGTTTATTCATCTTTGGCAGAGCTGGTCTTGTTTATAATGAAAATATAGTGCAACATACTTCATAAAGAATCTATTTGGGCAAACAAAACATTATTAAGCAGCTGAAACTTTTCTATGATCACATTTTTATAGTATGTTTTCTTTAGCTTTTTCTTGTTAAGAGTTAAAAGTACATTCTAAAAAAAGAATCAGTTTGGAACATTCTACCATGTCAGAGTTTTTTTAAATTCTCTGCTTTTCATCTTCTGCCAGAAATGCCATAGGATGATCTGTCTTGGCTTCATCCTGAAATCTTCACTGCCATTGAAGTCTGTCTTCAGCCAATTTTACTTACTCCACATGACACTGAATAATGACTGAGAGCACAGAGCAAAGCAGAGACAACAGCACTTGACAGGATGCCATCTGCTTCTGAAGGCTTGCACTCTTTAACTAGCTGCATCATGAGCTGAGGCTTTCTAGTACATTTACAACAGCAGCATCTACTTTATAATAACTCAAAAGAGGGTGGTATTGCAGATAGTGAAGATGGTTGTCAAAAATTGCAGCAGGATCTTGATCGGTTGGGTAGGTGGGCTGAGGAATAGTTATAGAGTCATGGAGTGATACAATGTGGAAACAGGCCCTTCAGCCCAACCTGCCCATACCGGCCAACATGTCCCAGTTATGCTTGTCCACCTGCCTGTGTTTGATCCATATCCCTCCAAATCTGTCCTATCCATGTAGGTGGAATTAAATACAGAGAAATGTGAGGTGTTGCATTTTGGGAACACTGCATGGGCAGAACCTACACAGTGAATGGTAGGGCTCTGGGAATGTTGTAGTGCAGAGTGATCTAGGAGTACAGGTACATAGTTCGTTGAAAGTGGCACTTCAGGTTGATAGGGTGGTCAAAAAGGCTTTTGGCATGTTGGCCTTCATCAGACAGAGCATTGAGTATAGATGTTGGGAGGTCATGTTCATAAGGTCTTAAGGTCATAAGTCATAGGAGCAGAATTAGGCCATTTGGTCCATCAAGTCTAATCCACCATTCAATCATGGCTGATCTATCTCTCCCTCCTAACCCCATTCTGCTGCCTTCTCCCCATAACCCTTAATCTGTCTCTTTCTGCCTTAAAAATATTCACTGACGGCCTCCACAGCTTTCTGTGGCAAAGAATTCCACAGATTCATCACCCTCTGACTAAAGAAATTGCTCCTCATCTCCTTCCTAAAGGAACATCCTTTAATTCTGAGGCTATGACCTCTAGTCTTAGACTCTCTCACTTGTGGAACATCCTTTCCACATCCACTCTATCTGCCTTTCACTATTCGGTGAGTTTCAGTGAGGTTCCCCTTCATCCTTCTAAACTCCAGTGAGTATAGGCCTAGTGCTGTCAAACACTCATCATATGCTAAGCCACTCATTCCTGGGGTAATTCTTGTAAACCTCCTCTGGACCCTTTCCAGAGCCAGTACATCCTCAGATATGGTGCCTAAAATTGCTCACAATTCTCCAAATGATCAGCGCCTTATAGAGTGCATCCCTGTTTTTGTATTCACTGGAAATAAATGCTAGCATTGCATTTGCCTTCCTTACTACCAATTTGACTAGCAAATTAACTTTTTGGGAATCCTGCACCAGCACTTCCAAGTCCCTTTGTACCTCCGATTTCTGGATTCTCTCCCAGACTTTCCCAACTGTTACAGTTGTATAAGACCGCATTTAGAGTATTGTGTTCAGTTCCGGGCACCATGTTATAGAAAAATGTTGTCAAGCTGGAAAGAGTGCACAGAAGATTTACGAGGATGTTGCCAGGACTCGAGGGCCTGAGCTATCGAGAGAGGTTGAGTAGGCTAGGACTTGATTCCTTGGAGAGCAGGAGGTTGAAGAGGTGTACAAAATCATGAGAGGAATAGATCGGGTAGATGCAGTGTCTTTTGCCCAGAGTAGGGGAATCAAGGACCAGAGGACATAGCTTTAACATGAGGGGGGGAAGATTTAATAGGAACCTGAAGTGTAACATTTTCATACAAAGTGTATGGAACGAGCTGCCGAAGGAGGTGGTTGAGGCAGGTACTATTGCAACATTTAAGGAACTTTTGGACAGGTACATGGATAGAACAGATTTAGAGTGATATGGGCCAAATGCAGGCAGGTAGGACTAGTGTAGATGGGACTTGGTGGCCTGTATGGGCAAGTTGGGCCTTGTTTCCCTGCTGTAAGACTCTATGACTCTATATGGAAAATGTTAGATGTTTTATCCAAGATTCAAGATTCAACATATCTTTATTTGTCATCCAAAAAACAAGTTTTTTGGACGAAATTTAGACACCCACAGTCCAATAATAAAAGCAATAAAACAAGCAAATTACACAACCCCAACCAACACACAAAAAAAAAAAAAAAAGAAACATCCATCACAGTGAGTCTCCTCCTATCCCCTCCTCTCTGTGATGGAAGGCCAGAATGTCTTTTCCCTTCCCCTGCCGTCTTCTCCCGCGGCCAGGCTGGTGTCGTTGCCACGTTCCAGGCCGTGCCGGACGGTGAAAGGTCCGCAGCGGGCCGACCCAAGCCCCGCGATCCGGTGCGGGCGAACCCGCTGTCGCTGTCGCTGCCGCTGCACGTCGGGGTGGTCGTGGCTCCCGATATTGAAACCCCCGCCCAGCAGAGAAAAATCCCGCGGCCTATTTCCCGCGGCGGGCTGACCCAAGCCCCGCATCCCAGGGCAGGCGAACACGCTGCCGCTGCTCCCGATGTCGGCATCCACGCGGCCCGCGCCTAAGGCGAGTCGGAGCCGCTCCCGCAGTCTCCGAGGACGGCCGGCTCCGCTGATGGTGAGTCCGGTCCGCGGGCTCTGCGAACCAGAGCCCTGGAGGCCGCCAGCTCCAGGAGTTGGGCCGGTGGTTGGGCCGCAGCAGGAACGGACACCCGACCCAGCACACAAAAGTCGGGTCTCCGTTCGGAAGGGACACATCTACAATTTTACAGTTCCCCCCCTCCCCCCCACACTCACACACATAGTACACAAAAACATGAAATCACAACTACAATTAAGACAAAAAAAACCAACAAAACACAGAGACAAACGGACCGCAGGTAAGCCGCAGCTGCTAGGGCAGCGCCGCCATTTTGAGTATCAATCACCTTCCTTCCATCATGAAGTTAGAAGTGGGGATGTCTGTTAATGAGTGCACAAAGTTCAATCCATTTACAACTCTGCCGAACGTGATGTAGCCCATATCTGCATGCAGCAAGACCCAAGCAACATTCACTCACATAGAACATAGAACAGTACAGCACAAGAACAGGCCCTGCAGCCTACAATGTCTGTGCCGAACTTGATGCTGACCAATTCTTATATAACTGCACATAATCTTTTTTTATCCCTCCATTCGCTGCATATGCATTTGTCCATCCAAAAGTCTCTTAAATTCTACTATCATATCTGTCTCAAACCCCATGCCCAACAGTGCATTCCAGGCACTCACTATCCTCTCTGTAAACACTTGTCCCACACATCTCCCCTAAACTTTGCCCTTCCCAACTTAAAGCTGGGCTCTCTAGTATTTGATTTTTTTTTCCTGGGACAAAAGGTTCCAACTGTCTATCCTATCCATGCTGATTAGCCTCCAGAAACATTGTACCAGAAATGCCAAGCAATGAACAACTACAATTCTAACTTTCTATCTTTGATATTCAATAGAATTATCAATCACTGATTGCATTTGTATTGTGATGGTCCAGTTAACATTCATTCTACAGATGCTGCCTTAATCAGGCAGTTAGAACCAAAGATACTAGAGGAACAAGATGAACAACTCCGTTGAAATCGCCTATATGCAAAGGAGCCATTTTAGTAGGCAAAACCCGCCGTCCGTTATGCTTCTCGCAGTGTAATCAGTGTTTTGGGAGAACAGTATGTGTGATGATACCATTAAAATGCAGAATATATCTCATCTATCAATTCACAGATTTTTGTTATTTTTCTTTTTAAATGTTTCTGCAGGTTTCTGCAGGTTTCTGCAGGTTTCTGCCTACTAAAATGGCGCCATAAAGTACTACGGTTTTTAGGGTTGAGTGGTCTATCTTGTTCCTGTAGTATCTTTGGCTAGAACTATCTGGTTGCGTCTTGGTGGGCTGAATGGCACAATTTGTGCTGTTATAATTCTATGATTCAGTAATATATGAAAATCCCAAAGACAAAAAAAACGTGATGATGGTAGGAATGTAGGAAGATTTGTGTCATGCGTACTGCTCAGACAAGCGTAAAGGGCGAATCCTCTACACTCCTGCGGTCTGCTGACGCTTCTGTCATTCTCTGAGCAGCCCCTGTGCTTCCCAGAATTTCCACTGTACTGGTAATACTTCACATTTGGTAACAAAAGGTGCAACTGGGAACTACCACATTTGATTAGAGCCTGGAGAAGTCCAGGACATGTCGCACACACGGAGGGAGCCAGATTTCATTAGCTCGACATTCCTTCACAACGGGCCACTGATGTTTCACACCAGCCACCAGCAGCTCTCACAGCCAGCACTGGTGCAGTCAATTGTGCACAAATCAGCAAAGCAGCAGGACTGGGCAGGTGTGACAAATGATGTCAAGTCAGTTGGAAAGTAGTAATCAGCAATTCCAACACTTAATTTCTTTTCTTGCACAGCATTTCATTCCTGTTCTTGGCTTTGTTGGGAGCTTTATTTTGTACTTTTCTAAGCCAATGGTGCTGTGATTGAAACAGAACAGCCAGGAGTCCTGTCACTTTGCCAAAAACACAAAGCTGGTGTCTGTGTTTGAAATGGGAGCTGGGGCTTTTAGCCCTTGATATGAATTCCCTGCTGGAGTGTTAAACTTCACCAGGCAATGACATAACAAAGTAGCGGACTTTGTGTTTGACGTGATGACTGTATTTTGTGATTTAATTACACTTCAAGGTATTTTAAATGTTGAGCATTTGGTGAGTACCTGGAAGGATAAAGAAATAAAAATGACGGTGTGAACCTAATACCAGCTGAAAGACCACAGATTGGTCTTTTACTGGTCCTCTCACCAGTGCTGTGCGGTGAATTCTGTAGACCCTCAGAAGTAGACGTCCATTCCAAGCGAAGCACAGCAAACTGGGAATGTCACCTCTCCAGGGTTGTGTTTGCTGTGCTTGGATCTACAGTGCTATGCACTTGATATGCAGTGAATTTATGTTCATAATTTCTAGGAGCAGAATTAGGCCATTCTGCCCATCAAGTCGACTCCCCCATTCAATCATGGCTGGTCTACTGTATCTTTCCCTCTCAGCCCCATCCTTCTGCCTTCTCCCCATGACTCCTGACACCTTACTAATGAACCTCTTATGCTCGAGACACCATCAGTGTGCTGGAGAGGCAACACACCAATTTGCTGTGCATCTATTATCACATAGTGCTCACACTACAGGGAGGAGCCCTCAGTTTGCTATGGTGCTCTCACCACCTGCAGGTATCTTATGGGAATGTCCCCTGGTTTTCTCTGCTCTTGAAACCGACAGTGTGTGCTGCACTGTGAGCAATGTGTGCTGTGTGGGGAATGCTCCTCAGTTGCTGTGCACAGTCAGAACCTTTTTCCCAGGGTGAAAGTGTCCAACATCATAGCTGGAAGGTGAAGGGAGGAAAGTTTAATGGAAATGTATGGAGCAAGTTTTTACACAGAAAGTAGTAGGGACCTGGAAGACATTGCCAGGAGTGGTGGTGGAGGCAGATACAGTAGTGGCATTTAAGAGGCTTTTAGATAGGCACATGGAAGTTCAAGTAATAGAGGGATATGGATTATGTACAGGCAGATAAGATCAGTTTAACTTAGCATCATGTTCGGCAGGACATTGTGGGCCCAACAGCCTGTTGCTGTGCTTTACTGTTCTATGTTCTCATTATTAGAGTGATGTGTATTGAGAAAGCCATCTAGGTTGCTTTCTGAAGAAGGGTCCTGACCTGAAACGTCACCTATCCATGTTCTCCAGAGATGATGTCTGACCCGCTCAGTTACTCCAGCACTTCGTGCCTTTATTTCTAAGCCAGCACCTGCAGTTCTTTGTGTCTACATCCAATTTACTGCTCCTCTTACTGGCCTTGTGCACTGTATATTGCTGGAAGAAGGATCACGTTATGGAGATGTAATCCTGAAACCGGAATTAAAAATCCAGAGACTGGAGTTCAAACCCAACCCAACCATAACAATCAAGAAATTTAAATTCGGTTAATAATCTTGAATTATTAAAAAGGAACATGTTCGTTGGACCACCTATCACTCGGATTGTTGTAAAACATCCCACAACACCCTCAGTGAAGGAGGTTTATCATCTTAACCTGGTCTATAATGTGATCTAAGACCTACCAATGTTGATGATTAATGGTTCCAAAAAATTGAAACTAACCACAAGATTTGCTCTACTTTAGTGACAAACAAGTTTGCTGTACTGGGAATGCTTCATAGCTTAGGTACAAACCAACTAATAATCCATAATCCTTAATTTATCAGTAATTAATGCTCCGGGAAGACACTGTTCAACATTCTCAAAATATATTGTTCAGAGAATGCAAATTGATTCATAATATAGTTACTCAATTCTTTCCAAATAAATTTCTTTTTGTATTCCTCAAACTGACAAGCGCCTGATGGAGATTCATTGTTGCTAGAATGGTCCCATTCATATTGATTTAAGATACCCAAGAGGAATTGATGTAGATATCATTACCATTACAAACTTAATCATGTCCTTAATCATTTAAGGGCTGCAAATACAAATTGTGACAGTATTATACAGGAGTTGGTCCTCAGATTTGAATCATAGGGCTTGTGGTATTTTCAGTTCAGTTCAGTTTCAGTTCAGTTTCAGTTCAGTTTATTATCACGTGTACAGAGGTACAGTGAAAAGCTTTTGTTGCGTGCTAACCAGTCAGCAGAAAGACAATACATGATTACAATCGGTCCATTTACACGATAAGGCAATAAGGCATGCAGCGTAGGTTTACTAGGTTAATTCCCGGAATGGCGGAACTATCATATGTTGAAAGATTGGAGCGACTAGGCTTGTATACAATGGAATTTTGAAGGATGAGAGGAGATCTTATCGAAACGTATAAGATTATTAAGGGGTTGGACAAGTTAGAGGCAGGAAACATGTTCCCAATGTTGGGGAAGTCCAGAACAAGGGGCCACAGTTTAAGAATAAGGGGTAGGCCATTTAGAACTGAGATGAGGAAAAACTTTTTCAGTCAGAGAGTAATCTGTGGAATTCTCTGCCTCAGTAGAATTCTCTGAATGCATTCAAGAAAGAGCTAGATAGAGCTCTTAAGGATAGCGGAGTCAGGGGATATGGGGAGAAGGCAGGAACGGGGTACTGATTTAGAATGTTCAGCCATGATCACATTGAATGGCGGTGCTGGCTCGAAGGGCCAAATGGCCTCCTCCTGCACTTATTGCCTATTGTCTATTGTCTGTAACGTTTAGTGCAAGGTGCTACAATTGGGACTTTGGAGGATCATTGGGGAACAACAAATTATTTTGTTGAACGTTTTAGGGAGAAAGTAACTTAGAAATGGAGATTGTTTATTATGATGGTGAAAGCTAAGAACTAAAGGAAACAGGAATATTCATCTGTTTTATGGCAATTGACTTAGTAATGATCAAATAAATTTTAAGATGCTTTTACCCTTGGTTGAATCATTTCTGAAAGATTTTTATTCAGATGCCTTCACAGGGACTCATCTGACTGGTGATTTTGAAAGAATGATGGCTTTTTCCTCGCTTCAAGCTGGCTTTTTTGCATTAGTTTCTAAAGTAATTATAAAACAGATTGAGGAACACATGTTCAAAATTCGCCAGAAAGAGATGAACAAAGAGACATATTCAAAACTATATATATATATATATATATATATATATATATATATATATATATATATATATATATATGCACAGAATGTCTTCCATGTGCATCTAGAATGTGGTGTTTGTTTTGTCTTGTTCTTGAAACGGAGAGGTTAACTTAATTATCAATTTAATTTGCTCTTATTTCATTACAATCTTTTCCCTTCCCTGATCTAAGTAGTATTACAAGTTTTAAAATAGACCCACTGCAGTCAAGATTTAGAAAATATATGAACACCGTGAAAGAAGATGTAGAATTGTAGGAACAGGAAATGGCCACCAGTTCTCACGTACTCCTCTCCCCACAGATAAATATCACATCTGTTTCAGTAGCCTCGCACACGAAGGATGCACAGGTATTGCTCTTCTGAGGAAACATAGTATCATTCAATAACAACACAAAGTATTTGTATGGGGCCTTTGACATTTTAAACCAGGTAAAGCTGCTACGTGGGAGCTTTGCAAAATTTTGACACGGGGATATGAGGATAGATGATGAACAGCAATGTCAAAAAGCCATGTTTGATAGCCTTAGTGTAGCGTTTAGGGAGGGAATTCTAAAGCGTAGTGTTTTATCAGCTCAAGTTCCCATTAAATCTTTCCCATCTCAGCCCTCTACTTGATTTCCTTACCTTGGGGAAAAAATGCTCTGTGCATTCATCCTATCTATTCCCCTCATGTTTTATACACCTTTATAAGATCACTCTCAAGTCTCATGCGCTCTAAAAATAATGTCTTAGCTTGCTCAATCTCACCCTAAAGCTCAGGCGCTTGGGTCCTGGAAACATCTTCATAAATCTTGTTGTTGGTAATAATGGAACAATTAAATTTGGGGGTAGACATGATGCCAGAATTATGGTAGATATACCGGAGATAAAAGGAAAAATAAGGTCAGACCACTTATTACAACACAAATGGAGGGCATTCAGATCCATGTCAATTTGCAACAGAGCATTCTCATGTCCCATTCTCCAGCCCTTATTTCCCTCTTCCCTTGCAACTCTTTTTTTTTTCACATGCCCATCAACTCTACTTTGATTCTTTTTGCCAGTTATTCACACCAAGTGTGCGTAATTTTCAGTAGCCAATTAATCGATTGTAATCATGTATTGTCGTTCTGCTGGCTGGTTACCATGCAGCAAATGCTTTAGAAACATAGAAACGTAGAAAATAGGTGCAGGAGGTAGCCATTTGGCCCTTCGAGCCAGCACCGCCATTCATTGTGATCATGGCTGATCATCCACAATCAGTAACCTGTGCCCAACTTCTCCCCATATCCCTTGATTCCACCAGCCCCCAGAGCTCTATCTAACTCTCTCTTAAATTCATCCAGTGATTTGGCTTCCACTGCCCTCTGTGGCAGAGAATTCCACAAATTCACAACTCTCTGGGTGAAAAAGTTCCTTCTTACCTCAGTTTTAAATGGCCTCCTCTTTATTCTAAGACTGTGGCCCTTGGTTCTCGACTCCCCCAACAATGGGAACATTTTTCCTGCATCTAGCTTGTCCAGTCCTTTTATAATTTTATATGTCTCTATAAGATCCCCTCTCATCCTTCTAAACTCCAGTGAATACAAGCCTAGTCTTTTCAATCTTTCCTCATATGACAGTCCAAGGGATCAATCTCGTGAACCTATGTTGCACTGCCTCAATTACAAGGATGTCCTTCCTCAAATTAGGAGACCAAAACTGTACACAATACTCCAGATGTGGTCTTACCAGGGCCCTATACAACTGCAGAAGAACCTCTTTACCCCTATACTGAAATCCTCTCGTTATGAAGGCCAACATGCCATTAGTTTTCTTCACTGCCTGCTGTACCTGCACACCACCTTTCAGTGACTGATGTACAAGGACACCCATGTCTTGCTTTTTACTGAACACATGACAATAAACTAAACTGAATCTACCAGCATGCCTTTAGGATATGGGAGGAAAATAGAGTGGAAACTGGTAATGGGGATAATGTGCAACATCCACACTTTGGGTTCCCTGGCACTCTTGGAGGAATTTGAAAGATAGCTGTGTACTTTATAAATGAGGTGTTGTATAACAAGGGCCAATGATCAGCAAGTATAGGAGTGATCGTTGAATGGAACATGTTGCGGGTTGGGCTCAAGCAGGAGAATCTTTAATGACCTCGCAATTATGGAGGGAGCAAAAAGGGAAAGAATTGGAATTGTCATCTCTTGAAGTAGAAAAGCATGGATGATTATTGGAAACCCACAGAAAGTCTTTGATTGGACTTTAATGGACTTTACCTTGCACTAAATGTTATTCAGGTTATTTGCTTTATCGTGTATTTGTACACTGTGGTTGACTCGATTATAATCATGTACTGTCTTTCTGCTGTCAGGCCATGCAACAAAAGCTTTTCACTCTACCTGGGTACACGTAACAATAAACTAGACTAAACTAAAGATTTCAACAGCAGCTGAGTTAACGTGGGTTTAGAGCAAGGTGTTGCTATGGAAGTGGTAATAGGAAGTCTTATTCATGATGGAGCTATGAAGTCCAAAGCACATTAGGCCATTAAACACTACAACCTCAAATAAGCTCTGAACTACATAGACTATTATTGTTAATCTTGCGCTATTATTGTTTGTTTTTTATGTGTACGTATGTGTGTGTATGTGTGTATATATATATATATATACTGTAATCTTATTGTATTGCATTGTTAATTACACATATATATATATGTGTGTGTGTGTGTAGGAAAGAACTGCAGATGCTGGTTTAATCGAAGGTAGGCACAAAATGCTGGAGTAACTCAGCAGGACAGGCAGCATCTCTGGAGAGAAGGAATGGGTGACGTTTCGGGTCAAGACCATTCTTCAGACACTTCAGTCTCAACCCGAGACCCTTCTTCAGATATATATTTATATATATTTAGAAATATATATATATGTTTTTTTATATATATATATATATATATATATATATATATATATATATATATATATATATATATATATATATATATATATATATATATATATATATATTTATATCTATCTGGTCTTGGACAGGGTGGTCTGCAGTACTGGGGTTCCGCAGGGAACAGTGCTAGCTCCATTCTTGATAACCCTGTACACTGCGGACTTCAGGAACAGCTCTGCAGACTCCTATCTACAGAAGTTCTCTGATGACTCTGCCATCGTCGGCCTCATCACGGGCAATGAGGAAAGGGCGTACAGAGAACTGACCAAGGAGTTTGTGGACTGGTGCCAGCGGAACTGCTTCCGTATCAACGCGGGGAAAACCAGGGAGATGGTGGTAGATTTCCGCAGGCACAGCCAGGTCCCCCCGACACCGGTGAACATCCAGGGAATGGACATCGAGAGGGCGGATCCCTATAAGTACCTGGGTGTCTACCTCAACAATAAACTGGACTGGTCTGAAAACACCGATGCGCTATACAGAAAGGGCCAGAGCAGACTTTATCTGCTAAGGTGACTCAGTTCCTTTGGAGTGCAGGGGGCATTCCTAAGGACCTTCTACAACACGGTGGTTGCATCGGCCATTTTCTATGGGGTGGTCTGCTGGAGCAGTAGCATCTCAGTGGCGGAAGGGAAGAGACTCGACAAGCTGGTCAGGAAGGCCGGCTCTGTCCTGGGTTGCCCCCTCGACTCAGTGCAGGTGATGGGAGAGAGGAGGATGATGGCAAAGCTAACATCGCTGCTGGACAACGACTCCCACCCCATGCAGGACACTGTCACTGCACTGAGTAGCTCCTTCAGTGACAGATTCCTTCACCCCAAATGCGTGAAGGAGAGATATAGGAGGTCCTTCCTTCCCGCTGCTGTGAGACTTCACAACCAGCACTGCTCCCAGCAGACGAGTCAACAATAACAGCTAAGAACACACAGAAAACTGATGACAATTTATGTATCTTCTATTTATAATGAATGATCTCTTGCTCTCTTGCTATCCACTTTGCTGCTGTAACACTGTAAATTTCCCTGGGGTGGGATGAATAAAGGAATATATTATTATTATTATTATTATTATTATTCTATCTATCTATCTATCTATCTATCTATCTATCTATCTATCTATCTATCTATCTATCTATCTATCTATCTATCTATCTATCTATCTATCTATCTATCTATCTGTCTATCTGTCTGTCTGTCTGTCTGTCTGTCTGTCTGTCTGTCTGTCTGTCTGTCTGTCTGTCTGTCTGTCTGTCTGTCTGTCTGTCTGTCTGTCTGTCTGTCTGTCTGTCTGTCTGTCTGTCTGTCTGTCTATATGATCTGTATACACACTGAACATTTACAGTGTACTATGTTTACATATTCTGTTGTGCTGCTGCAAGTAAGAATTTGATCTTTCTGGGACATATGACAATAAAACACCCTTGACTTGACTTTTGACATCTCACGATTATATAGAACAACAAGGTATGAACAGTCCATCATGATCAGAGCACACAGTATTTCAGCACCAATACAATCTCTTCTAATTTGTTCTCTGTTCTCCTGCTAATGGAGCTGAATATTTTACTTGTCTTTTCACTGCCAATGGCACTTGTTCACATTGAATTGCATCTGTCACTGATTACTCTCGTTTGTTGGAAGGTTTTCAATCCCCTGAATCTGGTTCAGTTGTTATTTCATTATTTAGCTTGTTCTTATGTCTGTGTTATTTGGAAATTTGGAAAAAATCTGTAATGGCAGTTTCTGTACCATCTCAAAATCCCACTTCGATAGCCATTACTTCTCGGGGATGAAATGTAGTTATAGCTTACGCACACGTCGCACCCTGATATGACAAAACGAGTCTTCCAAACTCCTTTTCTTCATTAATTGGTTTTATTAAAGTAGCACAAATCATAGAGTAATTCATCAGTTTCCGTTCTTTATCAACTGTTTCTTCTTCAAACAATATCTAGAAATTCTTGCAGTTATTACCGTGTGGTTCTTACAAATATAACCGGTGCGAGCACATGGTACGAGCGCGTGGTAAAGAACTGTATGCTCACCATCCTCCGAGTCTAAACTGACCCACAACCTCTGTCGACACGCTAGCCTCCTCCCATCTAGACACTCCCCATTACGCATTAAGTCACACCCACAAGCAGGCAAAAAAGACATAAACTAGAAATATTAAAACATAGCCATAACACAATGACAATAACTGAATTAAGCACAAATGGCTCCTACAAAGTCTACGCACCTCAGTTGAGACATTGACATGTATTAACAATGGCATGAGTTCTGGGGACATTCAACCTAAACTACCCGCACCTTCTTTCCAATCAGAAACTTCTTAATTGGAAAGGCTACCCCTGGATTTACTTCCTATTGCCATTTTCTATTGATTCCCTTAATTGTTCTATTCCACTGCTGGGGCAGGGGCACTGAGCTAGCTTCATCTGGATCAGTCTTTCCGCTCACAGAACTAAATCCTGGAAAATGTTCACAACAGATGTCCAAATGATCTGGACACCTATCCGTGTTCTCCACTGATTTTGCCTGACCTTTGTGGAATTTGTGGAATTCTCTGCCACAGTGGGCAGTGGAGGCCAATTCTCTGAATGCATTCAAGAGAGAGCTAGATAGAGCTCTTAAGGATAGCGGAGTCAGGGGGTATGGGGAGAAGGCAGGAACGGGGTACTGATTGAGAATGATCAGCCATGATAACATTGAATGGCGGTGCTGGCTCAAAGGGCCGAATGGCCTACTCCTGCACCTATTGAAAAAAAAATTGTATTTGACAAGACAACGGGCCACCTCAGCAGTAATATTCCAAGGATAAATAAGATAAAAATGACATTAGTAAGGTAATAAGACAATATTAAAATAATCAACATATATGATGTGAAATGTGTTTATGAGTTCAGAAGCCTGATGGCCTGATGGTAGAAACTGTTCTTAAGTCTGGTGGTACGCGCAGCCATACTCCTGTATTGTCTGCCTGACGGTAACAAGGAGAACAGCCTGAGTGCTGGGTGCCTGTGGTCCTTGATGATGCTGCGTGCCTTCCGCAGGCACCGCCGGTAGAGAATGTCCTGAATGGCCGGGAGACAGTTGCCAGTGATGTGCTGTGCCGTCTCCACCACTCTCTGTAGTGATTTGTGGCTGTGGGCAGAACAGTTCCCGTACCAGACTGTAATGCAGCCCGTCAGCAGGCTCTCGATGGTGCATCTGTAGAAGTATGTGAGGATGCTAGCGTTCATGCCAAACTTCCTCAGTCTTCTCAGGAAAAAGAGCCGCTTCTTTGTTATTGTGTCCATGTGCAGTGTCCAGGAAAGGTCCTCAGTGATGTGCGCACCGAGGAACTTAAAGCTGCTGACCCTTTCAACCTCAGCATCACCGATGTGGATGGGGAGTTGTCCACTCCCCCGCTGTCTCCTGTAGTCCACGATCATCTCTTTAATTCTTCTGACATTGAGAGAGAGGTTATTTTCCTGGCACCAGCTGTTTAGTGCCTTTACCTCCTCTCTGTAGGCCGTCTCATTGTTGTCTGTGATAAGGCCCAAGATGGTCGTGTCGTCAGCAAACTTTAGGATGATGTTTGAGCTGTGCTTAGCAGTACAGTCGTGCATGAACAGGGAGTACAGGAGAGGACTGAGCACACAGCCCTGTGGTGTGCCTGTGTTGAGGATCAGTGAGGAAGAGGTGTGGCTGCCAATTCTCACCACCTGGGGCCTGCCCGTCAGGAAATTGAATATCCATCCGCAGATGGAGGTCTCCAGTCCAAGATCAAGGAGCTTGGGGACGAGTTTTGAGGGAATAATAGTGTTGAATGCCGAGCTGTAGTCAATAAAGTGCATTCTCACGTATGTATTTCCTTTGTCCAGGTGGGTGAGCACAGTATGTATTGCCATGGCGATGGCATCGTCCGTGGCCCTGTTTGGTCTATATACAAACTGAAGAGGGTCCAAGGTGTCAGGGAGAGAGGAGCAGATGTGAGTTTTGACTAGTCATTCGAAGCACTTCATGATGACTGATGTCAGTGCGACAGGACGGTAGTCATTTAAACAGGAGGTTACTGGTTCCTTTGGAACAGGAACGATGATGGATGCTTTGAAGGAGGTGGGAACCACAGACTGACTCAGAGAGAGGTTGACGATGTTGGTGAACACCTCTGCCAGTTGATCAGCACACGCTCTGAGGGCCCACCCTGGAATACCATCCGGCCCTGGAGCTTTGCAGTCGTTGACCTTTTTGAAGGACCGCCTCACGTCTGCCGTTTATAAGGACAGTGTGGTAGTCCCCCTGCACACCTGTGGACTCATGGTGGGCGCTGTGTTGTCTGCATCGAACCGGGCGTAAAAGGTGTTAAGCTCACCCGAGAGCGATGCGGTAGGCTGAACAGTGTTCCTGTTTTTCCCTTTGTAGTCTGTGACGCAGTGTAGTCCACTCCACATGCGTCTGGAGTCCGAGCTGTAGTAGTTAGATTGCACTTTGTTTCTGTAGTCTCTCTTGGCTTTCCTGATGGACTTCCGGAGGTGTCGAGGTCGCCTGAGTTGAAGGCAGTAGTCCGTGCTTTAAGTTTAGCACCCAGGATTTCTGATTCTGTAAGTGCAGATGGTAGCTTTTGGAACCACATTATCGATGCACTTACTTATGTAGCCTAAGACAGAGTCTGTGTATTCGTTGTTATTGCCTTCTGCTGCATCTTCAAACATCTGCCAGTCAGTTGTGTCAAAGCAGTCCTGTAAGGCCTCATCAACCTCATTCCATTTATATATGACCCTGGAAACCGTTTTCTCCTGTTTTCGTTTCTGCCTGTATGCAGGCAGCAGTAGAATGGAACAGTGATCTGCCTTACCAAAAGCAGGGCGAGGGAGGGGCTTATAACAGTCTCTTAATGGGGGGTAACAATGGTCCAGGGTCTGCTCTCCCCTAGTGGGAAAGGTGATGTGTTGGAAGTATTTTGGGAGAACCTTCTTCATATTGGCTCTGTTGAAGTCTCCCAGAACAATGAACGCAGTCTCAGGATGGGAGTTCTCCAGCTCATTTACAATCCCATACGGTTCATCCAAGGCTAGAGATTTATCAGCCTGTGGGGGGATGTAAGCAGCAGTACCGTGGACTGAACTGAACTCTCTGGGGAGGTAGAAAGGTCTAGCTTTAATGGTCAACAGCTCCAGAACCG
The DNA here is from genome assembly GCF_053455715.1 of Rhinoraja longicauda. Classification (NCBI taxonomy): domain Eukaryota; kingdom Metazoa; phylum Chordata; class Chondrichthyes; order Rajiformes; family Arhynchobatidae; genus Rhinoraja; species Rhinoraja longicauda. The sequence goes on from NC_135954.1 coordinate 26,803,992, forward strand.
GGGAGCAGTGTATAGTTAGAACGCATCCATGGCCCACGAAGAGTTAACCATAAAGCACATTCCCCTTCCTCTCGACTTGCCTGAGTCCTTCGTTCTATCTTGTCGGTAGACGGAAAAACTCTCCGGAGTGACGGCACAGTCGGGTACGCTGGTCTCCAGCCACGTCTCCGTGAACGGCAGAACACAGCGGTTCTTAATGTCCCGATGGTGTTCGATCCGTGCACGCAACTCGTCTAATTTATTGTCCAGGGATTGCACATTAGCTAACAGAATGCTGGGCAGAGGGGGTTTGTTACTTCTTCGCCGGCTTCTGCACAGAGCGCCAGCACGCTTCCCTCTCTTTGCTTTCCTCCTCCACCGTGCAGGTTGACAAAACACCCAGGGGAGGCCGTCGTCTGTGTTATCAATAGCTGGCTTAAAGTCCGCGTTGGCTGGTGTTCCTATCTTCAAAAGTGTCTGTCGTTAATACTGAGCATGTGATAGTACAGTATGTCCAAAAAGAGCAAGAAGTAAAAAGTAAATCCACACAAGTTTGCTGAGTTGACTGGGAACTCTCGTCAGTACAGCCATCTGCACGGCGCACCACAGCCTTTCCCAGCTGTAAAAGATGTCATTTTTTAAAATATGCTTAAATTAAGTGAATAATAAAAGGCACAATTATTCATAATATAGGATAACTAAAATGACTAATAACGTACAACTAATTAAAAATATGAAAATATAAAATTAAATAATGTCCCTTTGCCTCCTAATCTTAATTCTATAAACGTCATTGAAATCATGGTCATCTTGGACACCGTGTCAGGTCAAACCAGGCAGAGACTGAGAAGCAATTCCTCAGCGTAACGTAAGGGAATCTCAGTATCAGTGGTCAATGGTACTTTATTTGTCACATGTGCAACTGCACAGTGAAATTCTTTTTGCACATTTACACATGCAGGCGCGCCTTGTTTTGGCGCCATTTCCAAAGTCCAAAGACCGATCTGGAGCAGTTCCCGTTCCCGATCCCGACCCGATCCCAGTCCAATAAACTGTACTGTTATCATGTGGAGAACATATGAAGCTCAACAGCAAAGTGAGCAGGCAGATTTAGCATTATGTCTGGACATTGCAGGTTAAAGGCTAAATACCATGCCTTTAATTGAAATAATTATCCTCAGGAAGGGGTAATCATCAAAGGCACCCGATATGACATTATTTACTTTTCATTTACTGTTTCACTGAGGATAAAAATGTATTTTTTAATACTGATCGTGAATTTAACAGTGCCTCGAGTTATGCAGAGTCACAATAAGGTCACGGCATAGCTTTAACGTGAAGGGGGCAAGGTTTAAAGGAGATATACAGGGAAAGATTTTACACAGAATGTGGTGGATGCCTGGAATTTGCTGCCAGGAATGGTGGCGGAGGCAGTTACAATATTGTTTTTTAAGAGGCTTTTAAAAAGGTACATGAATATGCAGAAATTGGAGGGAAGTGAATCATGAGCACATAGTTGAAATGAGTTTATCTTGTCATCATGTTTGGCACAAACATTGTGGGCCGTAGGACCTGTTCCTGTGCTGCACTGTTCTATGTGTAGGAAGGAACTGCAGATGCTGGTTTAAACCGAAGATAGCCGCAAAATGCTGGAGTAACTCAGCAGAACAGGCAGCATCTCTGGAGAGAAGGAATGGGTGAGGTTTTAGGTTGAGACTGAAGGCTCTGAAGAATGTTCTTGACCCGAAACGTCACCCATTCCTTTTCTCCAGAGATGCTGCCTGTCCTGCTGAGTTATTCTAACATTTTGTGTCCATCTGCACTATTCTATGTTCTATCTTCCATGTAACTTCAATCAGCTCACTGAAGATATGGGAAATCACTTGGTGGCATGTGAATCATGGATAGAAGTGTAATCCAATGATCTTGTTATTATTTGGCAGACCATTCGATAAAACTACATCGTTATTCATTTTGTAACTTTGCTGGAGGAATAAAAATAAATCCTTAATAGATATAATTTTCAATGATCCATTACCTTACATTGCCCAGGAAAGACAAGGCACATTGTAGTACATGTTTTGGTATATATTGTGATTAGAAGGTCTAATTTAACCATCAACCACTTGATTAAACTCAGTCTGGGGAATATAATTTGAGAAACATTCAGTGATAGAGTGATACAGCATGGAAATAGGCCCTTTGGCCCAAATTGCCCACACTGGCCAACATATCCCAGCTACACTAGTCCCACCCGCTTGCTTTTACCCCATATCCCTCTATACCTGTCCTATCTATAGGGAAAACTACCAGATTTCCCTAAATCATTCCTTAAAAATGTGCATGGGGTTGTTCTAAATACTACGATCTTAACCCCTCTAAACAACATATGATAAGGCAGAAAAGTTTCCATTCCTCAAGGCCTTTTTTAATGCTTGTCAGTGGTTTGGAAATACTAACCTCTGATAAATCTTCAGATCGATGAAGCATCAGAGATGCGGTAAGAACACATTAATCAACTTCACTGTGAAAATGTGAACTATTTAGTTGGCTAGTCTCTAACCTTTTGAAGATAACCTTGTAGTCTGAAATCAGGTCTTAACCCTGAATAAAAATTAATAGATGGATTAAAAGCAATGTGGCTCTATGCCAATGGTAATATGTCATCAGTGTATGTGGGTATTTTTGTACCCTTTAATTCTGAACATGTGATTGAAAGCAGATAGTATAACAGTATTGCAAAAAGTGAACACATTTCCTGTGCATTCCTCAGCAATTGCAAATTTTCACGTCTTTTCATGTTTTTATATTTTGCAGGCTTGCTACTTAACCCCAGCTCTCAACTGCTCTTTGTAGAGGTAGTGTTCTGATTGTTCACTGCAGGTTACACTTTGCAGGTGGAGAGCTTGGCTCACCAGGGTGTGATTCAGAGCCATCCATTGAATATAACAGTTGGGAAATTGTTGGCAAGCACACGTGGCTTTCCTGTTTGTAATTCTGATGAACAAAGTCTGTTTGCCATGTATAACTGGTCAATTTACCCTTTCTACATCCTATTTTAGTTTACGTTTAGAGATATAACGTGGAAACAGGCTCAGCGCACCACAGAGTCCACGCCGACCAGCGATCCCCGCACGCTAACACAATCCTACACACACACTAGGGACAACTTATAATTATACCAAGCCAATTAACCTACAAACCTGTACATCTTTGGAGTGTGGGAGGAAACCGGAGATCTGGGTGAAAACCCACACAGGTCACAGGAAGAACGTACAAACTCCATACAGACAAGCACCTGTAGTCAGGATCGAACCTGGGTCTATGGCTCTGTAAGGCAGCAACTCTACCGCTGCGCTACCATGCCGCCCTTGAATAATGCAACAAAAAAAACCAAACTACTGCACGAATTCGGCAGGTCAGGCAACTTCCGTGGAGGAACAGGGATAGGCATTGTTTTAGTTCAAGACACTTCATCAGGTTTTGACCTGAAATGTTGAGTTCCTCCTGCTGTTTGTCTTTTGCTCCTGATTACAGGATGATTATTATTCTGTATCTGGCTTCTGTTCTTATGTTTTTCCCCATTTATTCTATTCCTCTCTTCAGAGCTGTAACCAATAATTACTCTCTTGGAGTGTTAAATTTGCCTCTTGTGGTAGCAGAAAAGTAGAAGGTTTTAAGTTCCTCCTTTTCCAGGTACGTCAGTACTAAGATCCAGCCTGACACACCAATGGGAATATTACTCTTATCTTTCATAAGAATTGCTGCCCTGAGACCCCACTGACACTTGTAGGTGAACATTCAAAAGCTCATGGCTTTATGAAGAAGAACAAGTAGGCTATCTAGCATTTTGGCCAAATATCAATTCATTAATCAATAGACAATAGAAAATAGAAAATAGGTGCAGGAGAAGGCCATTCGGCCCTTCGAGCCAGCACCGCCATTCAATGTGATCATGGCTGATCATTCTCAATCAGTACCCCGTTCCTGCCTTCTCCCCATACCCCCTGACTCCGCTATCCTTAAGAGCTCTATCTAGCTCTCTCTTGAATGTATTCAGAGAATTGGCCTCCACTGCCCTCTGAGGCAGAGAATTTGGCTGTGCATGTACATAGATCACTAAATACCAAGGCAGGTACAAAACATAATCAAAAAGGAGAAAGGAGTGAGTGTCGGCCTTAATGACTATGGTATGAGAGGAAAGCAGTTGCACCACAAGCATTTAATTGTATGGTTATATTACATCAAGATAGCATAAGCAGTTTGGTGCACCGCATCATAAGAAGGAGATATTAAACGTAGGTGAAATGTACATTTACTAGAATGTACATTTACTAGAATGCTGACTGTGGTCTAAAAAAAAAAGCACAACGTGCTGCAGTAACTCAAAGCAGCAGGCAGCTTCTCGGGCTGACTTGGATAGACAACGTTTCAGGTCGGGACTCTTCAGGCTGTCATCTAATGGTTGGCGTGGGGCCTTTCAGGAATGTGAGATTCCCTTTCACAAACGTAATTAACGGTGGGCCAATTATCAATTTAACGTCTGAGATTTTGGTACCCAAAGATGTTAGAGGATATGGCAAAAAATGGGTCAAAATCAGTCAACATCTCATTGAATGTTGGAATATGCTTAGGGAGTTGTATCGCCTTTTGCTAAATTCTGAGATTTTCTGGTCAATATCACGCTGCTGTTTGTAGGACATTGCTGAATGAAAGTTGACTGCTGCATTTCCCAGATGACCACGGCAACTAGACCTCAAAATTACTTGTAGAAACAAGGAACTGCAGATGCTGGTTTACAAAATTACTTAATTGGCTGTGAAATGGATGTGAAATTTGCTCATGAAATGGAAATTGAAGGTCCTTCTCCCTTTCTTACTTTTATAATTCTTGTCCCCAATACACACAGTTGTACCTGCATCTGACGGGATATGATTCTCTGATCTATATTGTTATGCTTTTCCTTCCTGTCGGTTTCTGTTTATTAGGCTCTTACTTTTGTACCTTAATTTTCTGATTTGGCTAGACATCTCGTATTCCCATTATATTGAGTTTTCTCAGCACATACGTTTTCTATTTGCAACCATGTTTCATTTGGTTCTAATGTCATTATAAAATACTTTGCTTGCCTTTCTGCTTTGTTTTTTTTTCCTCCTCTCTTTTAACAGGCCTTTGTTCGCTTTAGCTATTGGATTTATCCTAATCTGTTTTCTTTGTAGTTCCAACATCCTTTTAATATTACTACACCTCCCCCACTTGTCTCACACAGGAATAGAAAGCTGGGTAGGCAATTTTATAGCTTACATACTGGCAGCAGATTGTAGTGGAAATTGTTCTACCCTGATCATCCATGAAAAGAAGCAAGTTACCCTAATGTGCAATTCTTTCTGTGAAACAGCATCTGGCCAACCATGCTTTTTCTTCATAAACATTGGCCTGGAAAGTTGTAGCTTTCACATATAATGCAAGGCCTGCTTAGATTATTTCTCTTATATGATGTTAATTGCTTCATGTGAAACCATAAATGGATCTTTACTCCTATGTGTATCAACATACTTTCCTTCCCTTCAATATAGATGCATCTTACGAATCTGCCTCATTAAGTTAGTTAATGTGACTGCCTAGCTATTGAGTCAAATTCATTTTGTTTTAGGTAAAGTAGCTTAAAATTATGTTAAGTTTAAGCATCTGTCAGGCTACAGAACTGTGTCTTGGACATGGTAGTGAGCAACACAGGGGCCCCACAGGGGACGGTCCTCTCTCCCTTCCTGTTCACAATCTACACCACGGACTTCAGATATAACTCGGACTCTTGCCACCTGCAGAAGTTTTCAGATGACTTCGCAATTGTGGGCTGCATCAGTGAGGGGAGGGAAGCTGCATACGGAGGTGTAGTCAACAGCTTTGTTGAGTGGTGTGGGCTGACTCACCTGCAGCTCAACCCCGACCAGATTAAGGAGTTAGTGGTGGACTTTAGGATGAGAGGGACACCCTGTCCCCTGACTTCATCAAAGGTGTAGATGTGCTGTTTACCAGGGAGTACAAATACCTGGGAGTGTAGCTGGATAGTAAACTGGACTGGTCCAGGAACGCTGAGGCCCTGTACAAGAAGGGCCAGAACCGGCTGTACTTTTTGAGAAGGCTTCATTCCTTCAATGCCTGCAGTACGATGCTGCAGATGTTCTACCAATCGGTGGTAACGAGTGCCATCTTCTTCGCTGTTGTGTGCCGGGGCAGCAGGGCGAAGGCCGCCGATGCCAGTATGATTGACAAACTCATCAGGAAGGCTGGCTTTGTCCTAGGGGCATAGAAGCGTAGAAAATAGGTGCAGGAGTATACCATTTAGCCCTTATAGCCATTCAATATGATCATAATCATAATCATACTTTATTAGCCAAGTATGTTTTGCAACATACGAGGAATTTGTTTTGCCATACAGTCATACCAATTAAAAGCAACAGAACAAACAAAATACATTTTAACATAAACATCCACCGCAGTGACTCCTCCACATTCCTCACTGTGATAGAAGGCGAAAAAAAAGTTCAATTGCTTCCCTTCTTTGTTCTCCCGCGGTCGAGGGCCTCGAGCCTTCCGTTGACGGGATGATCTTGACTCCCGTAGCCGGCAGCGTTTGGGCCCTCCGCATTGGAGTGATCAGGCTCCTGCATTGGGGGGGGATCTCAGCTCCACCGGGCCGGGCGATCGGACCCGGGTCGGGACTGCGAGCTTTTCGATGTTGAAATCCACAGGCCGCGTTTTGAGCGTTGGTCCCAGGCAAGGGGTCGCAAGCTCCGATGGTAAGTCCATGTCCCCCGGTGGGGCTCAAAGTTAATCTTGAGCAAGGCCGCCAGCTCCATGATGTTGGGACGCAGAGCAACCGGAGATACAATCTGAAAACAAATCACATCTCCGGCAAGGTAAGAGATTGAAAAAAAATTTCCCCCAACCCCCTCCCCCATTCCTCACATAAAACAAACCAGAGAACTTTAACACATACTTTAAAAACGCACTAAAAATAACAAAAAAGACGAAAAAACAGACAGACCATAGGCGAGGCTGCCATTGCTGATGGCTCCACCCGGTGGAATTCATGGCTGATCATCCAAAATCAGTACCCCTTTCTGGCTTTTTCCCCATATTCCTTGATTCGCTTAGCCCAAAGAGCTAAATCTAACTCTCTCTTGAAAACATCCGGTGAATCAGCCTCCACTGTCTTCTGTGGCAGAGAATTCCACAGATTCACAACTCTCTGGGTGAAAAAGTTTTTCCTCATCTCAGACCTAAATGGCCTACCCCTTATTCTTAAACTGTGACCCATGGTTCTGGACTCCCCGAACATCGGGAACATTTTTTCTGCATCTAAGGATTTTATATTTCTATAAGATCCCCTCTCATCCCCTCCCATCGACACCGGCGACTGTGCAATCCTGCTCCTTCTCGACCTCAGCGCAGCGTTCGATACAGTGGACCACACCATCCTTATTGACCGTCTCCGGTACGCGGTTGGCATTGATGGCACTGCCCTGAGCTGGTTCGTTTCCTACCTCAAAGATAGGAGTTTCGCCATCAACATAGGCAGTTATTCCTCTGCTCCAGCTAGCCTCTCCTGCGGAGTTCCACAAGGCTCCATCCTAGACCCCATTCTCTTCTCTCTATACATGCTCCCCCTTGGCCAAATCATTCAAAGGCACGGCATTTCTTTCCACTGCTATGCCGATGACACTCAGCTTTACCTCCCCCTGAAACCCAACAACCAGTCAAATTTAAACAGCCTCTTACACTGCCTTGAGGACATAAAATGTTGGATGGCACAGAACTTCCTCCAATTAAACGAGAGCAAGTCTGAGGTCATCCTATTCGCCCCCCCCCCGACTCCATCAAATCGATAACAGGCAGTCTTGGAAGCCTATCCTGCCTAGTCAAATCGCATGTCAAAAACCTCGGCGTGATATTTGACTCTGCATTAAAATTTGACAAGCAAGTCAACGCTGTGGTAAAAGCCAGCTTCTTCCAACTTCGTACCATAGCTAAAATCAAACCTTTCCTCCAATTCGACGACACTGAAAAAATCATTCACGCTTTCATTTCCTCCCGCCTAGACTACTGCAACTCCCTATACACTGGGATCAGCCAATCTTCCCTGTCCCGCCTGCAACTGGTCCAAAACCCCGCAGCGAGACTCCTGACGGGTACCTTAAAAGGGACCACATCGCGCCGATTCTGGCCTCTCTCCACTGGCTCCCTGTACGGTACAGAATCAACTTCAAGCTCCTCCTATTCACATATAAAGCCCTAAATGGACATTCCCCCCCTACATCAAAAATCTTCTAACCCACCTCTCTAACTCCAGGTCCCTCAGGTCGGCCGACTTGGGGCTACTCACTATCCCGCGGTTTAGGCTTAAGCTCAGGGGTGACCGCGCTTTTGCGGTTGCAGCTCCTCGACTGTGGAACAGCATCCCTCTCCCCATCAGAACTGCCCCCTCCATCGACTCCTTTAAGTCCAGGCTCAAAACCTATTTCTACTCCCTAGCGTTTGAGGCTCATTGAGGAGGCGCTGTGAACTGTTTTGTATGTGCTGTTATGTTTGCGTGCTACTGTATGTTTCATTTTTTTCCTAATCAGATGTACAGCACTTTGGTCAACGTGGGTTGTTTTTAAATGTGCTATACAAATAAAATTGACTTGACTTGACTTGACTTGACATCCTTCTAAATTTCAGCGAATACAAGACTAGTCGACCCATTCTTTCATCATACGTCAGTCGCGCCATCCCGGGAATTAACCTGGTGAACCTACGCTGCACGCGGAGTTGGATTCATGGGAGGTGGTCTTGGAGGGGGGGGGGATGCTCCTCAAACTGCAGAGCATCTTGGACAATACAGTTCACCCCCTCCATGACAGACTGGTCAACCTGAGGAGTACCTTCAGCAACAGACTGGTTCCACCAAAATGCAGTACAGAACGCTACAGGAGATCTTTCTTCCCTGTGGCTATCAAACTTTACAACTCCTCCCCCTTCTGTTGTGGGGTAGACTAACTCACCCCCCCCCCCCCCCCTCCCACCCCCTCCCCAATCTTTGCACATCCCCAATCCTTTCCACTCGTCACTTTAATTTCATGTTTCATGTATTTTGTGTTTTTATGACTGTTAGCAGATCAATTTCCCTCCTGGGATAAATAAAGTTCCATCATATCATATCGTATCATAGCATAGAATTGTCTTGAAGCCAATTCTGTACTGCAGGAAGCACTGGGAACATACTGTAAATCCTTAGCTGACATTGTGCAAAAAGATTTATCTTCATCTTCCAGAATTGCAAGTGATCAGTCACAATTTGATTTGATCTTCAGTAATATGAGCAATTCAACAGTGTAGTCATCAAATGCTTTATTCTATTAGGGGTTTGATATCCTAATGGAACCTCAGTGGCAAGGATAGATCAACTCAAAGCAATAGATCCTGTAATACTGCTTTGATAGATTTTGGGCCACCGAGTGAAAGTTTTAATTGAAAGAGATATGTAATTTGAGACAGCGAATCCAATTTGATGTGGTTCAAACTGAGCTTGCTAGACAGAGTCAGATGGAAGTATCCTATCAGGTTATAACAACAGCAGGAATAAGAGGAAATAGGCATGAACAGAAGATCACATCAATTCACATACAGATAACACCTTGAACAGTATTATAAAATTTGGGGTTGGATTCCTTTGAGGTTAGAAAATTAAGTGGTGATCTAATCATTTGGGACATCTTTAGAATGATAAATGGATTTGACAGTAGACGCAGAAAAAAACTATTTCCTCTGGTAGGAGATACGAAAAGGATAAAAGGTGATCAATAAAGGGGTAGGCTATTTAGGACTGAGATAAGAAAACTCTCACACGAAAGAAAGCAGGAAGGAACTGCGGATGTTGGTTTAAACTGAAGATAGACACAAAATGCTGGAGTAACTCAGCAGGTCAGGTAGCATCTCTGGAGAAAAGGAATAGATGACCTTTTGGTTCAAGACCCTTCATCAGACTGAGAGTCAGAGGAAAGGGAAATGAGAGATATAGACGGTGATATAGAGAGATATAGAACAAATGAATGAAAGATATGCGAAAAGTAGCGATGATCAAGGTAAGGTGGAGCCAGGTGATAACGAATTATACAGACAGTAAAACTCAACAGGACCACAGTGAAACTAAAAAGTAACTTGGGTTGGGGAGGGATGGAGAGAGAGGGGATGCAAGGGTTACTTGAAGTTAGAGAAATCAATATTCATACTGGGTTGTAAGCTGCCCAAACAAATGAATGAGATACTGTTCCTACAATTTGCGTTTGGCCTCACTCTGACAAGGAGACCCAGGACAGAAAGGCCAGTGTGGAAATAGGAAGGGGAGTTAAATGTTTGGCAACCGGGAGATCACGTAGGCCAAGGCAGACTGAGCGAATGTGTTCAGCTTGGTCGAGCCGATATATAGGAGTTCACACCTGGAACAACGGATACAGTAGATGAGGTTGGAGGAGGTGCAAGTGAATGACTGCCTAATCTGAAAGGACTGTCGGGGTGCCTGGACAGATTTGGGGGAGGAGGTATAGGTACATCAAGCTGTTGTTCATCAATTACAGCTCTGCATTCATCGCCATCATCTCATCCAAACATTATCAAACTCAGAAATGTGTCCTGCTCATCCCAATGTAATTGTATCCTTGAATCATTCACTGGCAGAACACAATTAGTACGAACAATCAGCCCAGGAGCACCTCAAGGCTGTGTGCTCATTCCCCTACTCCACTCTGTGTAGCCAGACACAGTTCCAGCTCCAATTCGCTGACAATACTACCGATGTTGGACAAATAATATGACCGTAAGACCTTAAATAATGGGTATTGATGAGTCAGAGTGTTGGAGGGAGATTGAAAATCTAATTGAATGGTTTCCAGAACAATAATCAATGTCAGCAAAACTAAGGAGCTGATTGTTTTCTTCAGGAAGGGAAAGCCAAGGATTTCTTTATGAATCTGTCCTAATCGACAGGATGGCATCAATAGTTCCTGGGCATTCATATCTCTGAAGTTCTGTCCTGGACCCAGCACATCAAAGCAATCGTAAAAAAAAGCTCATCAAGGCCTCTACATCCTTAGAAGATGAAGGAGATTTGGTATATTGATGAATACACAATTGAACTTCTACAGGAGTACGGTGGAGGGCATAGTGACTGTCCACACTTGGGCCTGGTTCAGCAACTCAAACATCCAGGAATGAAGGAGATTAGAATGTAGAGAGTGTGGAAGGAACTGCAGGTGCTGGTTTACACCGAAGATAGACACAAATTGCTGGAGTAACTCAGCTGGTCAGGCAGCATCTCTGGAGAAAAGGAATAGGTGATGTTTCGGGTCGAGACCCTACCTTCAGAGAGTAGAGAATGTTAGGCACTGCCTGGTCCATCACAGATACTGACCTCCCCACCATGGAAGGATTATACAGGAGGTACTGACTCAAAAAGGCAGCCCATATCATCAAAGATCCACATAACCCTGGCCACTCACTCTTTTCCCTCCTACCATTAGGAAGAAGGTACAGGAGCCTAAAAACCATGACTGCCAGGTTCAAGAATAGCTTTCCCCCATTGCTCTGAACAATAGACAATAGATAATAGGTGCAGGTGTAGGCCATTCGGCCCTTTGAGCCAGCACCACCATTCAATGTGATCATGGCTGATCATTCTCAATCAGTACCCCGTTCCTGCCTTCTCCCCATACCCCCTGACTCCGCTATCCTTAAGAGCTCTATCTCGCTCTCTCTTGAACACTACACAAAACTAACCTCAGCAACTACAGAGCTACTATGGACTGTGTTTGGTTGCAATAAAGACTTCAAATCTTTTTGCACTAATATTAGTTATTAAATAATTGAATCTTATAAATTACTATTTATTATTTCTGCGTATTACATTTACGGGCCTGTCAAGCTGCTGCGAGTAGCAATTTTGTTATTTTGTTGTTGGTATATATGACAGTTAAGCCCTCTTGAGCAAAGATTTTAACTCATCTCTTGACATATTCTGGACACTTCAATATAACTGAGAGATTTGAGAAAATGCCAGAGACTCAGTTAAATTTAACGGTGGACATCATGAGGTGTCATCATGAGTGATATGTTTTGTCTTGCATGAGATCCAATCTGATAATATCATACATAAATACAATCGTCAATCTCAAGTACAACAGTAAGAGCAAAGGGAAAGATACAGGTGGGATGGACAGCCTATTTCTATGCCCTATGATTCACAAGAACACAAGAACACAAGAAAATAGGAGCAGGAGTAGGCCAACCGGCCCCTCGAGCCCGCTCCGCCATTCAATACGATCATGGCTGATCCTACCCCAACCCCCTTCCCACTATCGCCCTTCTTCCCACCCAAAAGAACCGTGTGATCTCCTGGGAGAGGCGAAAAACAGGATAAAAACCCAGGCCAATTTGGGAGAAAAAAAACGGGAAATTCCTCTCCGACCCCAAGCTAGGCGATCGAAACTTGTCCAGGAGATTACTCAGGTCTTACTATACTAACAATAGCTCATGTCCACTTCCCTGCCCGCTCCCCATAACCCCTAATTCCCTTGTCCATTAAAAAACAATCTATTTACGATTTTAATTTATTTAACGTTCCTGCTTCCACAGCTCCCTGAGGCAGCAAATTCCACAGACTAACCACCCTCTGAGTGAAGAAGTTTCTCCTCATCTCAGTTTTAAAAGAGCCCCCTCTTATTCTAAGACCATGCCCCCTGGTTCTGGTCTCCCCGATCATCGGAAACATCTTTAGCGCATCCACCCGATCAAGGCCCCTCACGAACTTATACGTGAATATATTATCACGATCGATATGAATTGTAAAGAGATGAGGCCCTGTCACCAATTCCTGGGGCACATTACATCTTACAAACCAGAAAAAAAGGCTCACTAATGTCTATCCTCTGCTTCCAGTTAGCCAGCAGGCATTCTACCCACAACAGAATGATCAGTGTGAGCTTTTATTTTCTGCAATAACCATTGACACAGCACCTTATTAAAAACCTTCTGGAAATCTAAGTGTTGTACATCCATCGGTTTCGCTTTATCACAGCACATGTTACTTCTTCAAAGAACTCCGCTAAATTGGTCAAACATGATTTCCCTTTCATAACACAATGTTGACATTGCCTGATTATCTTAAACTTTGCTCTGTGCCTTGCTAAAATGTCTTTAATAATAGCATCTAACATTTTCGCAACGACATATGTTAAACTAAAAGGCACTTCGTTTCCTGCTCTCTGTTTCCTTCCCTTTCCCAATAAAAGAGTTACATTCATTATTTTCCAACCCTAACAGAACTTTTTGTGAACTTTGGGAATGTTGGAAAATTAAAACGAATGCATCAACTATTGACTGACCAAGTCTTTTATGACCCTTCAATGAAAACCGTCGGCAGCCGGGAACTTGTCAGGCCACAGTTCTATTTTACTTTTTTTAGTTTAGAGATACTGCATGGAAACAGGCCCTTGGGCACACTGTGTCTGCACCGACCAACGATCGCTGCACATTAACTCTATCCTACACACACTAGGGACAATTTACACATACACCAAGCCAATTAACCTACATACCTGTATGTCTTTGGAGTGTGGGAGAAAAAAGAATATCTCGGAGAAAACCCACGTGGTCACAAGAAGAACGTATAAACTCCGTACAGACAGCACCCGTAGTTGGGATTGAACCCGGGTCTCCGGTGCTGCAAGCGCTGTAAGGCAGCAACTCTACCGCTGCGCCACCATGGCCATCCTGCATCACTTCACTATGACTCTAGTTTCTTGTTCCTCCCTCCATTCTAATTCTCCATTTATTCTGTTTCCAGAAATATTCTCTATATTGAAGTCGGATGCAAAGTGTCTTTTTAATTCACATGAAATCACTTTGATTTCCGTTATTAGTTCACAATTATTACTTTCTGTAGGACAAATGATCAGTTCACTCTTTAAAAAATCCATGGGAATTGTTTGTGTCTGTTTTTTATATTTCCATTAATTTTGTTTTGTACCTTAACTTTTACTTCGTTATAATCTTCTAATTATTTGCTCGTTTTTATGTTTCAGAAAACTCTTGGAGTAAAATCTGATTTCTCATGCAACTGACAAAAATTTCTAAGAATATTAAACCTTCAACTTTGACTCACAAAAGTTCTGTTGAACATGTCAAAATGCCATTAGAGTATCCGGAACACAGAGAATAAATTGCACTACCCTTTTGGCATAATAAATGAATGAATTTTTGATTCAAAGATCAGCCCAAGCTAGGTTATGCAAAAATGCCAATGTATAGCTGAGTTACTCCAGCATTATGTGTCGTTTGACCTTAAAACCAGCTGCTGATGCTGCTATTCTGCACCACCTTCTTCACAAAACTACTGCGCAGTCCAGTTGAGTGGCTGTTGTTGTAGCTCACGTTGTAGCTCCTGGCTGGCAGCGCTTGCATCAGGCCGCTGCCACCGACAGGACACCCTTGGACACTGTGGGGCTCCCTCCCCTCTTACCAGCTGCCACCTCTTCCTGTTGGCAGTCGCTTTGTCTGGCCAGTCCACCGCCGCCTCCTCCTTCTTCTCCTCTGCAGTTGTCGACATCTTCCAAAGTGGAGCATGGGGCAATTCCAGGGGAAAAAGAGGAGAAGAGAAGGCGACGGCAGTGGGTGGGGGGAGAAGGCAAAGCGAAGGATCAACAAGAAGAAGCGGCAGGTGGTGACTCAGTGCATCCAGTCCATGGCAGCGGCCTATTGAAAGTGCTGTCCCCAGGGGCTACAACGTGAGCTGCAACAACAGCCATGTGAACCGGACCGTGCGGTGAATGAAGAAGGGCTCAGTGGTGCACCTTGCAAGCCAGGGGTGGCATCGGCCGCCAGGGCTTAAAGCAACTGTGGAGGGGGTGTGAACCCGAGGTGGCGTGGGCAGGTTCGTCAGCTATAACCAACGTCTGTTACAATAGGGGTCTGTGAAAATGAGGGTTTACTGTATATCTGTTCTGTGAACGCTGACTGACAGATTCTTTCACCTAATTTGCCAGCTCTGCCTTCATGCTATCAAAATGGTCCTTATATAAATTTAAATTTTAAATATCACTCTTGGACACATTATTCTCTCCTACAAATTGGATGTAAAATGTAATCACGTTATAATTGTTTCTGCCACAGGGCACCTTCACTTTAGGTCATAGAATCAAAGTCAGACTGCACTAAAATTTTGTCCTTGCTGACTATTTGAAAAATGATCAGAAAATACTGAAATTGCTCAGCAGATCAGACCACATCTGTGCGAAGAGAAACTGAGTTAACATTGAATTCCAAGGTCAAACTCCCAGGATTTTCTATTTTTGTTTTAGATTTCCAGCACCTGCAGTTTTTTAAAATTTTAAAGTACCCATTTATACTAATCCCGTTTATCACCACGGAAGGTCTGTTGTCTTCATTCAGCTTCCCACTCACCAGCTGAGGTCCACCGAAATGTGAGTGCCCAGAAACTTGAAGCTGGACACTCCCTCTACACTATCCCCATTGATAAAGTTCGGAGTGTATTCCCCATTATGTGACCTATGGAAGTTGATGATCAGCTCCTTGGTCTTTTTTTATTTATTTTTATTTTTTTTATCAAAAATATTTATTCAAATATTAAAATAATATATACAATACAATAAAACCAAAACAGAACCCACCACCAGAATATTATACAAACAAATATACCTATTGAAACTATTATACAATTATATTACAATCCCCATCCAGGATACATCCAATCCCCCGCGGTGCCCAGCGGTCCCGGAAATCCTCCAGGGTGCCCGTGGACAGCGCGTAGTCCCTCTCCAACACCACCCGGGCGCGGACGTAACCCCGGAAAAGGGGCAGGCAGCTGGCTCGGGCAGAACCCTCTTCCGCCTGGCGCCGTGAGTCGCGGATGGCCAGCTTGGCCAGGCCCAGGAGCAACCCAACAAGGACATCTTCAGCCCTACCCTCTCCCCTACGCACAGGGTGTCCAAAGATGAGGATGGTGAGTGAAAAATGCAGCCAAAAAGCAAGGAGCAGCCCCTTTAGATATTGGAACAGGGGCTGCAACCTCACACACTGCATGTACACGTGGTACACAGACTCTTCCAACCCGCAAAAGTGGCAGGCGGCCGGCGAGTCTGTGAATCGCGCGAGGAACAGGTTGCAGAGGACTCTTCGGTGCAATACCTTCCACCCCAGGTCCCCGATGGAGAGGGGCAGAATCCCTGTGTAGAGGGACCCCCACCGGGGGGGCCCCCTCGCGACCGGAAGGCAACACCGACCGCCACTTAGTGTCCGGACGGTGGACCAGGGCGAGGAAGTGCAGGGTGTGGAGGAGGAGCCCGTACAGGACACGCCTCCCTGCGTCTCGGAGGGAGATGAAGGGTGTCGAGGAAATGCGACTCATGTTGTGTGGGACCGGCTCCCGGGAAGGATTACGGCGCCTCGGTCCGACGAGTACTTCCGGTTGAGCGGGGGTTTGCTCAGCCGCAGGTACTCCACACATTTGAGCCTCTCCGACACCCAGCGGGGCGGGACAAGGGCCGGCTGCTCTCACGCCTGGGCCGCTGCCCTCCGTCAGCGGAGGGGGGGCCCCGGTCGACAGCAACCAGGTTCCAGACTCTCAGCAAGTCCCGGTAGAAGCCGGGATTCCCAGCAGGATAGCACGGCTGACTCCCACCATCGGGATCCGCGTACCTGCTTGAAGGCAGTGGCCCCGTTGGAAAAAGTGCGTCGCCAGCACGTGCCACCTGGGAGGACGCTCCGAGTACAGGTATCTCTGCAGAGTCCTGAGGCGGAGAGCCGCCAACTGGGTGCGGATGCACACCAGCGACTGCCCGCCCTCCTCAATCGGGAGACTCAGGACCGCTGCAGAGACCCAGTGCTTTCCGTTGCCCCAGAAGAAGTCCACCAACTTCTTCTGGATGATCCCAGCAAAAGTGGCTGATGGGACCAATGTGGTCAATCTGTACCAGAGCAGGGAAGCCACGAGTTGGTTAATGACCAACACCCTGCCCCGGTAGGAAAGCACGCTGAGGAGACCTGACCAGCTCCTGCCAGTTCCTGCCAGTTCGCCAGCCAGGTCTCCGCGACAGGACTCAGGTAGACACCCAAGTAAAGGAGGCGCGTGGTGCTCCACGTGAAAAACCGCATCTCCTCAGGGAGGGAGTCTACCCGCCAGGGACCCACCAAGAGTCCAGAACATTTCCCCCAATTGATCCTTGCAGAGGAGGCCGCCGAGAAGACTCGTTGGCACTCGCGCATCCTCTGCAGATCAGCGGGGTCAGTGACCATGAGGAGCACGTCATCGGCATAGACCGAGAGGACCACCTCCATATCTGGCTCGCGTAGAACCAAGCCCGTCAACCTCCTCCGAAGCAGACTAAGGAATGGCTCCACGCAGATGGCGTACAGTTGGCTTGACATGGGGCAGCCCTGATGTACTCCTCTGCGGAAGGGAATGGGGGCCGTCAAGGATCCGTTGACCTTGACGAGGCACTCCGCAGAGGCGATTAGAAGTCGGATCCGGGCCACAAAGTGCGATCCGAACCCAAACGCCCGCAGAGTCCTTAACAGATACTCGTGATCCACCCTGTCGAAAGCCTTCTCCTGGTCAAGGGAGAGAAAGGCAGTGGGTACACCGGTCTCCTGAGCCAGGTAGACCAGGTCCCGGACCAGATGGATATTGTCCTGGATGGACCGGCCCGGGACTGTGTAAGACTGGTCAGGGTGGATCACTTGGGCCAGCACTGGGCCCAGACGGTTGGCCATTGCCTTAGCAAAGACCTTGTAGTCGGTACAGAGGAGAGAGACCGGGCGCCAGTTCTTTAGTAGGCGGAGATCACCCTTCTTGGGCAGAAGGACCACTACAGCCCTCCGCCAAGACAGGGGCATCTCCCCGGTCGCCAGGCTCTCCCTCAGGACCATGGTGTAGTCCTCCCCCAGGGCCCCCCAGAAAGTGCGGAGGAACTCTGCTGTCAGGCCGTCCAGACCAGGGGATTTGCCCCTTCGAATCTGATGGAGGGCCGCGGTCAGTTCGTCTAGTGTCAGGGGGGCGTCCAGGCGCTCGGCACCCTCCGGGCCGACCGTGGCTAGACCTTCCCACAGATCACTGCACTCGTCCCTGCCGGAGCTATCCGGTGAGAGCAAGGTCCCATAAAAGGAACGAACCGCCGCGTTGATGTCTTCTGGTTCGGTGACGGGGGAGTCATCGTCAGTGAGCAGCTCCACTAACTGCTGACGGACTCCCCGCCACTTCTCCAGCGAGTAGAAGAAGGGTGAACCGCGGTCCAAATCGTGGAGCATTTAGATCTGCGACCTCACGTACGTGACTCGGGATTGCTGTAACTGCAGCTCCTTTAGCGCGTCCTTCTTCTCCTGGTATTCCTTCCACAGGGTCGGGTCCCTGCCGGTCTGACTTAGACGTGAATCCAAATCGAGCAGCTCACTCCCGAGCTCTGACCTTGGAATCGCGTCTCTTGGTCGACCCCCTAGTGTACTCCTGACAGAAACGCCGGATGTGGGCCTTGCCCACGTCCCACCATAGCCGCAGGGAGTGAAATCCTCCCCTCTTCCCCTTCCAAGTGGTCCAGAACCTCACAAACGAGTCCCGGAAGCGGCGATCCTCCAGCAGCCGGTTGTTAAAGTGCCAGTACGCGGACCCTCCCCGTGTGCGCAGCGGGGTAAACTCCGCCCACACCAGGTGGTGGTCCGAGCAAGGCATCGGCCGCATGGAGGCTGCCGAGACGTGGGAGACGTACGCCCGAGAAATGTACAGGCAGTCGATGCGAGAACCACCCCCCTCTGACCTCCTGGAGAAGGCACTGGAGTCGGGGTGGAGGTTCCTCCAGGTGTCTACCAAGTCAAAGGAGCCCACGAGCTCCTTCAACTTCTTCACCGACTCCTGGCCGCGCTGGATACCGGAACGGTCTCCTTCCTCGAGGGTACAGTTGAAATCTCCCCCGAGTATCACGCAGTCGCCAGGGTCGATGGAGCTCAAAAGGGTAGACACCTCCCGTAACAGGCACGTCTGCAACACGGCGGGCTTGGGGGCGTACACGTTGACAAAATGCAACGGCACGGCATCCAGGAGCACGTCCTGCAGGAAGCTCACCGCATATTTCCCATCCCTCAGGGTTGAGAGATGGTTAAACCTGCGGAGAGGCCTCCTGCTGCCATTTATGTTATAACTGGCTATGGTGATCGCCATGTCAGGAGTACACTAGATCCCCTCTCCAGTCCCCTGGTCGCTAACAGCAGAGTCGCCTTTGCCGCTACAGACCCTAGATGGAAATGGACGGCACGGTAGCGCAGCGGTAGAGTTGCTGCTTTACAGCGAATGCAGCGCCGGAGACACAGGTTCGATCCTGACTACGGGTGCTGCACTGTAAGGAGTTTGTACGTTCTCCCCGTGACCTGCGTGGGTTTTCTCCGAGATCTTCGGTTTCCTCCCACACTCCAAAGACGTACAGGTATGTAGGTTAATTGGCTGGGTAAATGTAAAAAAAATTGTCCCTAGTGGGTGTAGGATAGTGTTAATGTATGGGGATCACTGGGCGGCACGGACTTGGAGGGCCGAAAAGGCCTGTTTCCGGCTGTAGATATATGATATGATATGATATGATAACAAGGGACGCTCTACTGGTCCCTCTACCCTCAGCAGGAACGACGCTGCTCTGGGCCTCGGCGTCCTTTTCCAGGTCGTCCAAGAAGGACCTGAGCTGACGCCGGTCATTCCCCTTCACCCCCGTCCCTCCCTTTCCCCTCCCCCTCCTTCTGAGGATGAGGTTCAGGGAGCTGGTGACCCCTTGTAAGTTCGGCCACCGGAGGGAGGCCAGTTTGGGCCAATGTTGGGCTCCTTCGGTGGCCGCGATGAACTCGCGGATCTCCTCCACTGGAATGAGAGGAGTGGCGTCGGGGGCAGCGAGAACATCCATCGACTCATTGTCCGAGGAGTCCCCTTCCACCCGCCCACTGCAGATGGAGTCACCATTCCCATCCTTGGACACACCTTCTGTGCTTGAGACTCCCGCCCCACCATACGAAGCTGAGCTGTGACGCACCCAGATAGGATGGTTTCCATGATGCATCTGTAGAAATTTGTAATGTCTCCAACGATTCGTTGGAGGCATGCTGAATTCCCTTAGCCTTCAGGGGAAGTAGAAGTGTTGGTCTGCTTTCTTGGCTGTAGCCCTCAGCAGTCTGCGTGCACTCACCTTAATTGCTCCTGCACTTGCGTCTAAACCCGAGACCTGTTGCTTGAAGTCTGCACATGAAGTTACTGCGACTAAATGTAAGATTGAGACTCACCTTACCACATCAAGTATAGGGCTCTGGTCTCTGTGAGGGTAATATGCTGAGGGTACAGGTTATTTTTTAGGAAACAAGGAGAGCTCAAAATGTGGTTTATTTGAGGCTGTTCTTCGACCACCTATGTTTGGGAGGGAGGTGAAGGGTGAACATAGAAAATAGGTGCAGGAGGAGGCCATTCAGCCCTTCAAGCTAGCACCACCATTCATTGTGATCATGGCTGATCGTCCCCAATCAATAACCCTTCTCCCCACATCCCTTGATTCCACTAGCCCCTAGAGCTCTATCTAACTCTCTCTTAAATCCATCCAGTGATTTAGCTTCCACTGCCCTCTGTGGCAGAGAATTCCACAAATTCACAAATCTCTGGGTGAAAAGGTTTTTCTCACCTCAGTTTTAAATGGCCTCCCCTTTATTCTAAGACTGTGGCCCCTGGTTCTGGACTCACCCAACATTGGGATTTTTTTTTCCTGCATCTAGCTTGTCCAGTCCTTTTATAATTTTATATGTTTCTATAAGGTCCCCTCTCATCCTTCTAAACTCCAGTGAATACAAGCCTAGTCTTTTCAATCTTTCTTCATATGTCAGTCCCGCCATCCCAGGGATCAATCTCGTGAACCTACGCTGCACTGCCACAATTACAAGGATGTCCTTCCTCAAATTAGGAGACCAAAACTGTACATAATACTCCAGATGTGGTCTTACCAGGGCCCTATACAACTGCAACTAGGGCCCTATACAACTGCAACCAGGGCCCTATATAACTGCATATAAATTTTAAAAATGTAGCTTCATTTCTGGTCACGTAACTAATGATCTTCTTCTTCATAAAGGGTTACTTGGAAATATCAAGCAAGCTGTAATCAAAAATCATTGTTCAATCATTAGAACTGGGACTCATTTGCTTCACATATACAGTTTGCCACATTTCCTACAGGCTATTAGTTGAGCTCAAACAAATTTGCAAATAGATATTTTTGATTTTGAGTTAAAACTGAAGGGCATTTTGATGTCATCATGTCAGAATTGACAATGGGCGAGGCTTATGTCAAATGACTTGATTGTGTTCAGAGGATACCCTAGGAAATGCTCCGAGATCACTCATGCGCAAATGGTGAGTTTTAGATTGACTTTGACATGGAAATGTTCCCAGTTCAACCTTTCTAGTGGCTAATTCCCTTGGTGACAAAACTGTTAAAATCATGCAAATTGAGAATAATTTCTCTCGGAAACTCCTCAGTCACAGTCGTGGAAAGAACATTACATTTTCCAGTTGGCTTAACAAAGACACCGAGGAAAGCTAAATGTGAAAAACTCCTTTATTTGAGTGACCTTTGATGGCCTATTTCGGCCATCTGCAATGCCCATTCAGTGGCAGAAAAATCCATGTTCGTGCAAGACCATGTGTTACAATGCTTAATTTTGTAAACACGTTGATTTCTCACTGTTACACTTTGTTCTGGGAATCTGCAAAACACCTGGATCATTGCTGATCATTTCCTTCTGGTTGGAAACTGCACTTGATTACCAATCAATATGCGCCATAAAATGTTCAAGAGCACAATGTTAAATGTATAAAGGTTATATAATTTAACCTGATGCACTGCCAAGAATTCCTGGCATACAGATACTTTGTCTGTATAAGCATGGCTGTGTCTTTGGAAATACTATATTACTATTGATAACTATCTTAAAACGCAAGGAGTTGTGATTACTGTTCCCAAAATGCTCTTCAACTGAACAGCAGTCACCTGGCCATGTTTGTTTCCCAATACATGGTCCAGTGTAGTCCCTCCTCTACTCACAT
Source organism: Rhinoraja longicauda (assembly GCF_053455715.1). Taxonomy (NCBI): domain Eukaryota; kingdom Metazoa; phylum Chordata; class Chondrichthyes; order Rajiformes; family Arhynchobatidae; genus Rhinoraja; species Rhinoraja longicauda. The sequence continues at coordinate 26,826,142 of NC_135954.1, forward strand.
GCAGTTTTAAGAAAGCCACTTGGGTACACATAACAAAATCAGCTCCGTCTTAGCCTCTTGCATAAGAACGTCCCAGTGAACATTGAGGAAGTTAAAATCGACAACCCCGTTGCTTTTACATCTTTCCATAATCTGTCTACCATTCCTCTATCTCCTGCTGGCTATTGGGAGGTCACCCATGTTACCTAAGTAGATGATCCCTCCAGTATGTCCTCTCTGATAGCAGATGTGACATTCTTCCTGAGCCACTCCCTGAGGGTGGCATGATGGCGCAGCGGTAGAGTTGCTGCCTTACAGCGCCTGGGACCCGGGTTCGATCCCGACTATGGGTGCTGTCCGTGCAGAGTTTGTATGTTCTCCCCATGACCTGTGTGAGTTTTCTCTGGGATCTCCGGTTTCCTCCCAAACTCCAAAGACATACAGGTTTGTACGTTAATTGGTTTGGTATAATTGTAAATGTCCCTTGTGTGTGTGGGATAGTATTAGTGTGCGGGGATCACTGGTCGGCGCGGACTCGATGGCCTGTTTCCGCGCTGTACCTCTAAACTAAACTAAACTAGTTATGCAACGACTCCACCTCTTTTACCAGATTTACACCTATCAGTACCTCGGGCTCTAGAGAGTTCTATCACTTTTGTTTGCCAAGCTTTAGCCAACCCTGCTCTTCTACAGTGTCAGATATGGTGCTGCTCTTCTTGCTGGTGTTACTATTTGCCCCTGACAGGCCTTCTTACCCCCAACTAGATCCAAAATGTTATACTTCAATAGTCAATAGTCAATAGTCGTTTATTTGTCACATACACATAAATGTGTAGTGAAATGAAACATTACCCGCAGTTAAACAATAAGACCAATAAGAATAATCAATAAAAATGCAATAACACATACAATCACAAACTAACACCAAACAAAAAGAAACATCCATCACAGTGAGTCTCCTCCAGTCCCTCCTCACTGTGATGGAAGGCCAAAAATGTATTTTTCTCTTCCCTGCCGTCTTCTCCCGCGGTCAGGCTGTTGGAGTTGCCACGTCGGGGCGGTCGGGGCTCCCGACATTGAAGCCCCCGCTGGACGGTGAAAGGTCCACGGCCTATTCCAGGCCGCGCCAGACGGTGAAAGGTCCGCGGCGGGCCAACCCAAGCCCCGCGATTCGGGGCGGGCGAAGACGCTGTCGCTGCCGCTGCCGGTGCTCCCGATGTCGGCCCCCACCCAGGGGCCTGCGGGCTTCCGACGTCCACGCGGCCCACGCCGGAGCCTCCGGAGACGAGTCACAGCCGTTCCCGCAGCATCCGCAGGCAGCCAGCGACGCAGTTGGTGAGTCCGGGCCGTGGGCTCTGCGAACCAGAGCCCCAGGTGGTCCCAGGTGCATGGCCGATGGTAGGCCGCAACGGGAACGGAGACACGACACAGAAACAAAGGTCGCGTCTCCGTTCGGGAGAGAGAATTTTACAGTTCCCGTTCCCTCCCACCCCCTCCCCCCCCACATAACATACAAACACTACACCATATTAAAACTACAATTCAGACAAAAACAACAAAAAACACAAAAGACAGACGGACTGCAGGCAAGCCGCAGCTGCGACGGCAGCGCTGGCTCCTCTCCTCTCCTCTCCACTTGTTTGTGAGGGAGATAGCCACAGGGGATTGCCTCTCATGGCAGTCATGTATCTATTTATCTGCTCGTTTGGTGTGGCCATCTCCCTGAAATTCCTGTCTATAACCCTCTCTGCCACCTGTTTAGTTTAGTCCGCATGCGGTCCGCATTAATCAATCTGATCTCCCGGTGGCTGAGCACTTCAACTCCCCCTCCCATTCCCAGTCTGACCTTCCTGTCATGGGCCTCCTCCAATGCCATAGTGAGGCCCACCGGAAATTGGAGGAACAGCACCTCATATTTCGCCTGGGCAGTTTGCAGCCCAGTGGTATGAACGTCGACTTTTCCAACTTTAGATAGTTCCTCTGTCCCTCCCGTCCCCTCCCCCTTCCCAGATCTCCCTCTATCTTCCTGTCTCCACCTATATCCTTCCTTTGTCCCGCCCCGCTGACATCAGTCTGAAGAAAGGTCTCGACCCGAAACGTCACCCATTCCTTCTCTCCCGAGATGCTGCCTGACCTGCTGAGTTACTCCAGCATTTTGTGAATAAAAACCTTCGATTTGTACCAGCATCTGCAGTTATCTTCTTATACTACAATGAAAAGCTTTATTGTTGCATGCAAACCAGTCAGCAGAAGACTATACATGATTACAATTGAGCCTTCCAAAGTTTACAGATACAGGATAAAGGGGTGTGTTGAGTTGTTGCTCCGACCATGCTGTGGGAGAGGAATGGCAGCTGCCCACATTTGCTGCCAACAATGTTGTTAGGGTCACATGACTGCTCCCTGATTTCCCACATCTGGCGTTATGGCACTGACTGCTATAACTGCCCCCTAAAAATATACACTGAAAAATAAATCTTGCAGACTTAAGGAGAAATAAACCTTAACCAACTTACCTTATTCTTACCTTCAATCTGGGCACCCTCTTCACCAAAGCTGTCAGTATTCAATGAAGCCTGCACTTTGACCTTGCACTTCCACCTCAAAGTTGCCTCTTTTAAAATGGCTGTTACGATAGAGCTGCTCTGCATTGCAACCTGACTCCTTTTCCCTTGCTGCTAAGGTTATTGGCCTTGAAAATCAACGTCCTTACCATCATAGTAAATGTTAAACAGTTCCAGATCTACCTCTCTGCTGCTAAACAACACTATGCAATTTCAATTATGGATTTAAAATTATAGATTGCACCGAGGAACCCTGAGGCTAAAATCTTTCATTTGATTTTGCATTTCTTATTGGAGTTTTTGTTCTCATTTTTCAATGAGTATAAATAAATTTGAGAAAACCAGGTGCAAGTGACCAGAAATGGTTTCAGAAGGAAACCGTTTTTGATGTGCAGTTACAGCACCATCTATAGCTGTGATCGCTCATGGCAACTTCAGTTTTTAGAGAAATAAATATTTATCGAGGAATATCATTGTCGAAACATTATTTGCTGCTTCTGGCAGTGCGAAGCAAGCAAAGACGTTTCACTCTGTCCGGGAGAGGGATTGAAAGTAGTGAGAGGATCTGACAAAGGTTCAATGTAAAGTATCTGTTGTTGATTTTCATGTCTGCTCATTGCCTGTAAGGTATTCACAGGAGTTCAGGAGGCCATACATTTAACCTTCACTGAAGTTAACACTGAGTAAAGGAAGAAAACACATTGTTCTCACATTGAGTAGAAAGGCCTAATGCACTTCATATTTTCCATTTTAACTTTATGCCAGCCATCTCTGCTTTATCCAGCTTCTCCTGTGCAGAAGGAAAGGCAAGTGAAGGTTCGGGGGTTTGGTTTCTTTATGTGAATGTCAATGATTTCATTAATTTATCTCAGTTATATGCGTTTTTGAATAATTTTTACATCTTGTTTTCAATTTTTTAACAATATAAATCCATTTCAAATTTAGGAATGCCTCTCTGATAGTCAGAAAGAGTTGAAAATACCATTGACGGGTGGAGCTCTCAGCAAGTCACCAGGGCAATCCGAAGTGGGTGCCTCGGGTCACTTCCCCTGAGGCTTAGTTGCAACCAGCACATTATTCTGCTTTGTGGGGTATCATATCATATCATATCATATATCATATATATACAGCCGGAAACAGGCCTTTTCGGCCCACCAAGTCCGTGCCGCCCAGCGATCCCCGTACATTAACACTATCCTACACCCACTAGGGACAATTTTTACATTTACCCAGCCAATTAACCTACATACCTGTACGTCTTTGGAGTGTGGGAGGAAACCGAAGATCTCGGAGAAAACCCACGCAGGTCACGGGGAGAACGTACAAACTCCTTACAGTGCAGCACCCGTAGTCAGGATCGAACCTGAGTCTCCGGCGCTGCATTCGCTGTAAAGCAGCAACTCTACCGCTGCGCTACCGTGCTGCCCTGGTGGTTTCCTCCAGGAGGCAGTGGTGGCTGTGAGAGGTTGGTGTGACTGCAAAGGTGATGAGGATCAAGGCGATTCAAGCACAACCTGGTCTAATGTTGTTCCCTTTCTTCAGTGAGCACATTGTTTATAAAAGATATTAAATTAAACCTTACAGCTACAGATCTAGTTAGGTAGTCACAAGTTACATAGGGGGTTGCGACTTGAATTTTGCTTTGATTTACAATTTTCGATTTGTAGTTTGCAAAATGAGAGATGGAGAGTTGAGAGTGGAAAATGGTTCTGTTTTTCAATCTTGTTTTTCCAGTTTTGTGGCACAGTGGTGCAGCGGTAGAGTTGCTGCCTTACAGTGCCAGAGCCCTGGGTTTGATCCTGACTACGGGTGCTGCCTGTATGGAGTTTGTACGTTCTCTCTATGATCACATGGGTTTTATCCGGGTGCTCCGGTTTCCTTCCACACTCCAAGGACGTACAGGTTTGTTGGTTAATTGGCTTCTGTAAATTGTAAATTGTCCCTAGTGTGTAGGACAGTGCTAGTGTATGGGGTGATTGCTAGTTAGCATGGACTCGGTGGGCTAGAGGGCCTGTTTCCATGCTGTATCTCTAAAGTCTAAAGTCTAATCACTGAAAGATTCAAAGTGTATTTAGATTAGGTAAAGGCAATTATTTGGGTGCTGACAGAGTTACTGATACAAAATCAGGATGGCACAGTGGCACAACAAGTAGTACTGCTGCCTCACAGCTCCAGCAACCCCGGTTCAATCCTAACCTCTGCTGCTGTCTATCTGAAGTTTGCCTGTTCACCCTGTACCCGCACATGGTTCCTCCGAGAGTTCCGGTTTGCTCCTGTATCCCAAAGACGTGGGTTAGTAGCTTGATTGTACTGTAAATTGTCCCCGGTGTGAAGTTGAAAAGTAGAATCTAGTTACTTGGGGAGTTGATGGGAGAACAAAACTGGGATTTCTGTTAATGGGTGCATGATGGTCCGTGTGAGCTTGGTGGGCTGAAAATTCTGTTTCCAAGTTGATCATGATTCTAAAACTGCAGTATTGGCACAGAGAAGCAGCCATGTTTCCATTGATCCAAGGATGCCGAAATGCCAATTCCCTCCAGTGATTAGTTCCTGTGCTCTGTCCTTTTCCGCAAGTTCACTGTCAACCAGGGCCTCTGCCAAGCATTCATTTACTTATCTTGACCTTCACAAGCAACATTGCTGCACACCTCACACCAGCTCAGCTGGCACCTCACCCAAATCCAAATACATCAGTCTGAAGAAGGGTCTCGACCTGAAACGTCGCCCATTCCTTCTCTCCTGAGATGCTGCCTGACCTGCTGAGTTACTCCAGCATTTTGTGAATAGTCACCCAAATACATGATCTGCTGGCTGAGATTGTGCAGTCGGTTGCAGCAGTTCTTGATGGTCAGCGTGGACTCGGTGGGCTGAAAATTCTGTTTCCATGCTGTGTGATCTAGATTCTAAAATTGCACTATATTGGCGCAGAGAATCAGCCACGATGGCATTTACCCTGCACTAAACGTGTATCTATACACTGTATATCATGTATCTATACATTGTAAATGGCTCTAAAGTAATCATGTATTGTCTTTCTGCTGACTGGATAGCACGCAACAAAAGCTTTTCACGTGTACACGTGACAATAAACTAAACTGAATTGATTGGCGGAGCAGGTTCAATATGGCTGCATTCTCATTGAAAGCAGCAATACTGGCAGAATGATCCACGGGCTGAGACTCTGTTGCTTGCAGCAGTTTAGCTGGCATGCAGAGCACATCAGTGGAGAGAGAAGTGCTCTCAACAGGATGCCACTTTGACCCTGCGTGAACCTCACACAACCTGTGAGATAGTTGTGCTTCTATAAAAAATCCTCGCTGAAATCTGCACGTCGCATCCACAAACAAACCTTAGAATGGAACAAAAAAGTAATCTTGCCAATAGTTGTCTGGACTAATCTGTCTCAACTCAGTTTTTCATGCAGCAAAAAAGTCATCTTGCCAATAGTTGTGAGGACTAATCTGTCTCAACTCAGTTTTTCATGCAGCAATGTATAATGGAAATCAGCGAGGCTCAGCTCAAAGGAGTTTGTGGGCACTGCATGTTAACTGTGGCCTAGACTGGAAACAAAACACATCCCACTCTGACAACATCCAACCATTGTGACAATAGGCAGAAAATTGTGCAGGGAAATGCTGAGCATTCTGGCTGGAGTCACATGCCTTCATTATGTACAGAGCTGTGGCTGTGCCAGTTGCTTTAGAGCCACCAAGGCAAGTTGAAGAATGGCGACTGGACTACAAGCACCTGATTTATGACCCCAGAGTTCAGTGCATATCAAAGTGCTGATATTGATTGCATTAAAACCTGGTTCATCCCATGGCTTCCATTGCACCAAGCAGCAAATCACATTAAAGACACACAAGACTTCTCCAGCAAGATGTCCATTCATCCCAGTGATTAGTTCCAGTATTCTGTCCTTTCCACAAATTCACTGTCAACCAGGGCTCCTGCCTAGTGTTCATATGCTTCTCTTGACCTTCAGATGCTGCATAATTGTAAACCTCAGGGTTACCTCAGCAAGCACAATGTGCACCACTCACTGACACCCTTTATTTCTGCTTCCAGAGTTAGGTGACACTTAGCTGGTTGCAGATGCCCAGTGTACTTCATAAAGAGCTTTGCTGAGCATAAATTATCTGTCATTTTTCTCTTCCTTACAAGGATAACTGCAATGAATGAATATTGAAACATCCGGAGGCAGAGGAAAATGTTACATAAATACAAGGTTTTGTTTTAATAATAACGTACGAGGATATGAATCTCATTGGGTTTTTGTTATTCTTCCAACTTTCCCTCCAGCCTTCTGAACTTCTGACTGAGCTAGTAACCCTCTTGACCCATTGATTGGACCAGTGACCTTCTATTTCCTCCCTGAGCCAGTGACCTTCTATCTCCTATTGGATCTTCTGGTTGGCCCAGTTATCTTCTCTCTCCTGTCTGATCTTCTGATTGGCCCAGTGACGGTCTACCTCCTGTGAGACCCTCTGATTGTCCAGTGGCCTTCTATCTCCTGTCCAACCTTATGATCATAAGGTGAGACATCTGTTTGCATATAGTGGGAGTTTTTGTTGTTTTATTAATCTTAACATTTTGTAATCATCTTGACAATTTTATGACCTATCTCTGTAGTCTAGTGTTTGCTTTAAATATTTAATATCACAGATTCTACATTCTGTTTCGACACATGCATCACCTGGAATAAGACAGATCAGCCATGATTGAATGAAGGAATCGATGTGATGGGCCGAATGGCCTAATTCCTCTCCTATAATTTATGAACCTATGAACTTTATAAGTAGAGCCAGGATGTTTAGGCGTTAAAAATCTCTGAAATAGGCAGGCAAATAGGCATAATAAAATTACAAAAAAGGCACGAAAAAATGCATTTATTGACAAAAAAAGGCATAAAAAGGCATGTTTTTCCACCACCAAAATATGGCTAAAATGTGTTTAGCTGTCTGTACATGCTGGGAGAAGAAATATTTCTTCTCATGATTCACTGCTTTCTCACATGCTTTGCAAAACAGCACACAGTTGTCTGTAGAGAATATATCATTCCCATACAATCTCATCAAATCGTGCGTTGACTTGACTTTAGGCATTTTGACGCTTGCAGGGGTAGATCTTACAGGAGTTTGCAGGGGTAGATCCTACAGGATGTAGACCTCTACAGGCAGGCCAAGTACAAGATAGTCCGATATGCCCAGTGACCCTTTAACGTTCAGCAACCTTCTGAGCTCTTACCTGTAACTCCAAACTCAATCAGAATGCATTCAACATTTATATCAAGGGTAGGTGAACTAATGGCACAAATAGAAATAAATGGGTATGATCTGATTAAAGAGATGTGATGGCAAAGTGATAATGATTGGGAATTAAGTATTCCAGAATACTTAACCTTTTGACGAGTCTTGGCCTCATTGAATCATAGAGGGTTTAGTTTAGTTTAAAGATACAGCATGGAAACAAGCCCTTCGGACCAATGGGTCCGCACCAACCAATGATAACCCGTACACTAGTTCTATCCTACACTCTTAAGGACAATTCACAGAAGCCAATTAACCTACAAAGCTGCACATCTTTGCGATGTGGGAGGAAACTAGAGCACTGGGAGAAAACTCAAAGGGAGACGTACAAACTCCATGCAGTCAAGATCGAACCCGGATCTCTGGCGTTGTAAAGGGCCTGTCCCACTTAGGCAATTTTTTTGCCGACTGCCGGCGACTGTCAAAGTCGTAGCAGATCGCCAACATTTTCTTTTACCCTACGACAATGACCACGACAATGCCGAGTCAGGTCGAGATTACACCGTCTTCAGAAACATAGTGAAATTCCCACGCTGTCAATGGTTCTCCGGCGTCCTAATTTTCGCTGAAATCACTGACAAGTCGGTAAGTACTTGAGAGTTTTGAACTATAACATCTTGTATGGGTTACTTAAAAACCAAGCTTCACTGTAACAAGGCAAAAACTGGATTTACTTCCGGGTTACTAATGGCAGTATTAAAAAAATAAAAATAAAAAGTGGTTAAGTGGATTTTTGTGAAAAGTGTGTGGGCATTCTTTGAAAATGTACAGGAGATGCATATCTGGTTTCTGGGTTGCATATCTGGGTTGGTAGCCCACTTTAAATGTAATGGCTGATGGCCATAAACATCGCGAAAATTCCCACGCTTACCTGACCGTCAAACTGTCACCTCCAATCTACCTGTCAAATGTCCTGTTGTTAAAAAAATTGGTTAAACACAACCATTTTATGGTATTTGGAAATGACTTTACTAATTTTAATATTATGTGCTTCTAAATGCATCTAAGAGAAAACCTGGGGACAGCATGCGACAGCGCCCGTAATAAGCAACGATACCTGCCGACAAGCCAGCTGTCGCCGAGAAATTTCAAACTGGATGATTTCTCAGCGACACGCTGAGATCCACTACGATTTTTGGAAGACTCCTCACGATCATGCCCGCGACACCCCGGCGAACTGTCGGTATGTGTACGGTATGCTTGCTTTCATTGGTCAGGGCATTGTGTATGGAAGCTAAGAAGTCATGTTGCAGCTTTATAAAACTTTAATTTGACCACATTTGTGTATAATTCTGATTGCTGCATTACAGGAAGGAAGTGGAGACTTTGGAGAGGATGAAGAAGAAATTCACCAGGATATTGCCTGGATTAGAGCGTATTAGCTATAAGGTTGGCAATCTTGGGTTGTTTTCTCTGGAGTGTCGGAGGTTGAAGGGTGAACTGATATGTTAATAACATTATGGGATACATAGATAAGGTAGATGGACAAATGACTCTGGGTGAAAATGTCAAATTCTAGAAGATAGAGTTTTAATGTGAGAGGATTTATGAATTTAAAGTGGATTTGCAAGCAAGCTTTTTTACACTCTAGGTAGCTAGAGGTGGTAGAAGCAGATATAGAAATGTTTACGGCAGGGAATAGAGGGTTACAAACCTTGTGCAGGCAGTTGGAGTTAATTAGATTGGTAACATGGTCAGTACAGACATTATAGATCAAAGAACCTGTCCCTGTGCTGCACTGTTCTATGTTCCATGTATATTGAGGCCTGGTGAGACTGCATCTGGAATGTTGTGTCCAGTCTGGTCTCCCTAGCTCATGAAGAAGATATTTGTGAAATACATAATGCATTGAGGGCTCACCAGATTGATTCCTGAGATGACTTGCTTGACATAAGAAAAGAGTTTATGAAAGGTGGATCTTTTCTCTCAAGCTCAGAAGAGAGATTTCTTGATCATTTCACCAAACAAAAATAAACTTGGTAGGTTGGATGTTGGATGATGATTTCCCCTGGCTATGGTGTCCAGTAGCAATTTCAAATTAAGTGGTTAGCCATTCAGGACAACGATGAGCACATTTTATTTTTGCCCACAGCGTGTGAATCTATGGAGTTCTTTACTCAATAGAACAAGGGAGGCTGAGGCACTGAGTATTTTCAATTATGGGATTGATAGATTTTTTTATGCTCAGGAAATGGTGAGTTTAATTTAGTTTAGAGGTGCAGCACGGAAACAGGCCCTTCGGCTCTCTGAGTCCGCACCGAACAGCAATCCCTGCACACTAACACTATCCTACACACTTGGGACCATTTACATTCGTACCAATCCAATTAACCTACAAACCTGTACGTCTTTGGAGTGTGGGGTGAGACCGAAGATCTCGGAGAAAACCCAAGCAGGTCACGGGGATAACGTACAAACTCTGTACAGACAAACACCCATAGTCGAGATTGAACCCGGGTCTCTGGCGCTGTGAGGCAGCAACGCTACCACTGCTCCTACGCTGTGAGGTTTAGTGCAGGAAAGTGGCAATGAGATAACAAATCTGCCATGATCTCATTGAACAACAGAGCAGGCAGGAGGGCTGTACGGCTATGTTCCTTATGTTCGGTCAGGCAGTAACCATCCAATAGGTTCCGTGATGAAACTGCTGATCTCTAGCTCTAGTCGAGACCCCGATCTAATTGGATCTGTCTTCAGCATCCATCATCTACCAGCCGGCACCAGCTACACTACCGCCACCTTCTGCTTTCCGCCAACCTGCTCGGCTCACAATCAAACGCCACGTAATTGATCAAGAAAAAGTTGAAGCAGCAAGCTTATGAGCAGAACAATTTGCTATAATTTCTAGTTGATGATGTCTTCTTCTTTGGTCAAAACATTACAATGTTGTTTGTATCTTTGTGTTCAAATTGAGTCTGATATACTAATGTCAAGTCCCACATAGACTCTGTGTTATAATAGTTCATCAAGAATGTGTAAGCTCTTTAACGGGCAATATCCATTTACCAATCCCTGGGTGAACCTCCAGATACATATGCACAGACCAAAGCATCCAACACTCAAGTTCTTTATTACAGGTAACACTGTACCTGTAGCTGGCTGGAATTACAACAGGCATCTTAACAGCAGAGACACGGGACAGTGTCAAGAGAACACTGCAAAATATGCATCATATACAAGAAAGTCACTGCACAATAATATATTTGTACCTCACTTTTTTTTAGAGACTCTGTAAATCCTGTTAAATACAACTAACACACATCCCAGCCAATTAAATGGATATGACTAAGACATAGTTTATTGTCAAGGTCTTCTCCAACCCAGCAAATACCAATTCACATTAAGTCTTAATAAGCTAGAAGCTTAAATGGGATCAACAAGTGGTAGTGCTTCATCACAGTGCAACATCTGAGGTCAGTGTGACCCATCTAGAATTTCAGTTATCAGTGCATCAGTGGTAAAACCAGATTCAGCAACACGTGTACCTTCCAGTGAATGTTTGCGTTAGCTTTGAAGTAATTTAAGCAGCAGCATGTTGAAGTTGCATCTTCCTCCACAGTTTTTCTTGTGCAATTTTACAACATGCATCTCAATTCAAGCCATTTGCTGCAGGGATCTGCAAAAATGCAGAAATATATTGGACTTGTTTATGATCACAAAATAGTAGAAAAGAAGAAAGGCCATCCAGCTCATTTTAGTTTATCTATTTAGAAAGATCCAACGAGTTTCCTAAATGATTCCAAAGAATTTTATTTCATTTAGAAATGTATTAAGTAATATAAAATTATTGGAGGCCTAGATCGGGTAGCTAGTCCGAATCTTTCCCATGGTAGGGTATCAAAAACAGGATGGCATGGTTTTAAGTTAAGAGGAAGATGTTTTAAAGCAGATTGAGGGCAACTTTTTTTAATGCACATATCTGGAACATGCTACCAGAGGAGGTAGTGGAATCAGATACGATCTCTACATTTGGGAGACGTTTGGACAGGCATTTAAATGGGCAAGGATACGGACCTACAGTGAGCAAATGGGATTGCTGTAGACTGACAAAAAGGTCAGCATGGACATGATGGGCTGAAAGGCCTGTTTCAGTGCCATGCAGGTCTATGATTGTGAATCCATGACATGCTGGTGGTTCTTTGGGTGAAGATATATTTTCTGATCTCAGTCTTCAAAATAACATTCCCCTATTTGACTTATTGCCATGTCTTCTATTCCTACAACTAAATTCAACATAATATTCTATACTAAGATACAGTTCATTTGCCTTTACAGGTTGTAGATTTTAACTTCCCCTTCTGAATTCACGCTCTCTGTTTACTTATCTGGTTATTCTGCAGATGATATTTGGCTGCCCCAATAATTGATTCTATTATTTTATGTAATGGGAGATGAATAAGATATGTCTTGCTTTTGATTCGTTTTCCTTTTTGAATAACGCCACAACTTTTGCCTCTATTCAAAGTACCAGTCCAACCCCACTCTCTAATAGTGATTATCAATAACTCATATTTCCTCTGAGCTTCTCTCTTTCTATGCTTGGGGAAAATACAGAATAAATATTGCTGGGGATTTATATATTATAAACCTTGTCCCTTTAACCTTCAAGCCTTTTTTAAGTCTGAAGAAGGGTCTCGACCCGAAACGTCACCCATTCCCTCTCTCCTAGATGCTGCCTGACCTGCTGAGTTACTCCAGCATTTTGTGAAGCCTTTTTAAAAAATCATTGCATGAATATAACTTAAATAGGCTTTTGGTATCTCATCCCTCTCTCCCATTCATAACATCATTTAATGGAGTCATAGACTCATACAGCATGGAAACAGGCCCTTAGCTCTAACAGGTCCATGCCAACCAATCTATTCTAGTAATAAAAGTGATCTTCCATCTCAGTGTCACTGTCTTTGTTCTAACCCTATTTCCATTGCTTCCCTTAATACCCATTCTTGTCCAACCTATCGATTTCTGAGTTGAATAAACTCAGTGACCAAGCATCCATATTCTTGTTAGTTGAAGATTTTCAAAGATTCACAACTTTTAACTATTATGTTCAGCACAATGTGCTAATGTTCTTTTCCTGGATCTCCCTTTTTGCACAAATATGAACACCGCTGTTAAAAAAACCCAGAAGCAGTAGATTTAGTCCCTCTAAAATTGTTTTGTGTAGTCAATGATTATCTAAATTGTACAGTTTACATCGGTTAACATGGAATATATTTGTCTTAACTGGGTCTTAAATTTCTCAAGAGTGCAACAGTGCTGGAAACACATGTATTTGCTGGTACGGAGGAGACTGTTTTCATTTAATTTGTGCTTTCAAGAAATTACTACAATAATAGCACATCTCTTTAATACAAATGGTGTACACTTCTATACAAATGACAAGGAGCTTGGATCATTATATTCATTTTTACATGGTTGGCACTGTACACATTGAACATAGCTGCAGACACCACAAGCCACTCAAAGTAACCCTCTGAGGTATAGTTCTGTGTCACATCTGAACAAAGGACCATTTTACGAGACCAGAACTGCGGATTTTCTTTTTAATTCCAATCTTGCAAACCTCATATATTTAATTGAAAGTATGACTATTTATCCAGTTTAAATGACAGTAACAGCATGACTCTGCCACTCAAATATTCTGGCCAGAAGATAAGAACGACTACCAAAGCACGATGTTGGATAAAATAATGCAGCAAGAAGGTTCTGGCATGGAATCCAACCTGGAAATATCAGATTAAGATGACTCAGTGGGAAAATGGACCTGATTCTTGGGTAGTTTTATTGGTTAGCAATTGTACTCAGCGGATTATTAAAATCCAGGTCTTGAGCTCAGTCTTGGTGCTGGAAATAGCAAAATCAGGTTAAATCTCTGGTCTGGTTCATTGAAATAAATTAACAATGCAGACCAGAGGCAAAGACTATTTGGTCCTCATCAGTTTGCCCATCTAAAGTAACTTTCCCACATAATGAACATCCAATTAGCTCTTGACTTTCTGCTTCCTTCACTTTATCCAGGGGTCAATTCTGCTGTTGAGAATTCTTGATATTAGAGTTAAATTTGTCCCTTGCTATTTTGAAGCTGCTTTACTGATAACCAGATTGATTTTAACACTAGGAGACGGCCTGTTAGATTACCTACTCTCAGCTAATGCTAAAGGAATAAAAAAATCAATGGATACATTTCCAAATAGGCCAGTCTGTGAAATATTTAATGGTGCTTTTGTACTTGGTGGCATGAATGAAACTTGTGCTTTAAGACCACACCATGGCAGAGATCTCATATGTTTTTGCTCCACTGTGGTGTGGCTCATATTTTACATGACATGTTTAATGTTTAACTCTGACTCTAACATTGACCTAAATTTTACAATATAATTGGCTTATAAGAATTAATGCAAGTTTTGCCACATTGGGTGTAGAGGACCAAGTCAGAGTTTTAATCAAAGCTTCCTGTTACCAAACCCAAAGGTTCTGAGTTTGATAACAATATACTACTACATTAAAACATTCTCATTCAACACCATACATTTGATTCTAAAGTGCACAACCTCAATCTGAGGTAAACTAGACATTACTCAAAAGGTCTACAAAGGAAGTACTTTCACAGACACTGACCACTATCCAGTTGGCAAGAGTTGTCATTTGCCATTTCTTTACATCATGAAGAGCAACATCACAGGTATACATTACATAAACTCCCGGTGGGAAAACTTTCAAACACTGAACTCACTAATTTCAAGTATGGCAGTAAATGTATTAAAGCATTTTTTCCTCTATCAAAATAAATAGAATATTTGAAATTTGACACTTCAACGCAGAGCTTAAATTATAGAATAAAGGTTTCACAGAGCTGAAGCACAGATCTTTTAAATAATTGTTTCACACCAGCTAAAGAGAACAAGCCTCAATTATTGATTCGTGAAAATTGCAGACACCTGGACCTTCACTATACTAAAAGCTTTGTAAATGGAGACCTTCATAAATGACAACCAAAATGGTGGGGGTGGGGGCATTGGTGTTTAATGGGTGGGTGGAAAAGTGCTGCTGAAACATCATAACAAAATATCTAAATAGCTTTCAAGGTGCTCTATTTACTGTTAGTAGATTGTTACAGTACTTAATGCTTTAGAACAATTTGTTTGAAGTGTGACATATTGTTTAATGACTTGTACCTTTTATCAACATCAGCGAATGTATAATTGCATTAAATAACTTGTAACATCCATAATTCCACTTTGGAGGTCTTCAGCTCAAGTCCCTGCAGTAAAGGCTAATATCAAAGAAGACTAGTTTGGGAGAGGTAAACAATGAAATACATTCACACAATAGCAACATCTCCATTGAAGTGGGCCAGTTACAGGTCTTGCCCAAGTCGCTCTACTTCCTCAATGAGGAAGTCAATGTCGTCTTGTGTGGCCGCTGGATTCGAGATGACCATGCGGAAGAAGTTAACTTTGTCCCCTTGGGGCTGGTAACTTACCATTGTGGTCCCAAATTTCATCATTTTAGTTTTAATCTGTGGAGCCACCTAAAACACCAAACAAAAAGTTAGAATTTCCTTTTGGTGAGGAGTTTGAATGCATTGAAGAATTTAAGGTAAATAAAATAGTGAGTCATTCAACAAGATCGTGGCTGATCTATTCTTGGCTTCAACTCTATTTTCCTGCCTGGTTTCCATAAACCGATTCCCCTAAAGCCAATCCATCTATATTTCGAATGTATTTAATGACAACTTCCTCAGCTCCAAAGTGGAGAATTTCAAAGTTGCAGAACCCACTCGTGAAAAAAAAAGTCCTCAAATAAGTTCCTAACTAGATCATTAAATACAATATTGATGATAGAATTATGGAATGGAGCACCATTCAGACGAGAGATCAAAGTTACACTGACATGAAGATCTAGCCTCATAAATATAGTAACCTATGTAGTTTTTAATCACGCCACTGCATTTATGTGTGAACGGGAGCTCAAATCTGCAAGGGAATATGCAAGAAATTGTAGGAAACTTTGTGTATAGGAGCAGAATATATTCACATGTCAAATATATTTGCAGAGTCCTTCAGGTAGCAGGATAGGAGAATAAGGTGATAAAAAGGTATTTAGGATACTTTCCCACCAATTCTGGTGTCATCTGTAACTCTACTGATAATCTTCACTACATTTTCAAGTAAATCATTAATGTAGGTAAACAACATTAGACCCAACATTGATCCCTGCGGCACTCCACTGCTCCAATCAGAAAAATAACCTTCCCTAATAATATATTCCTTTATTCGTCCCACACCGGGGAAATTTACAGGAATGTTCCTTCCTTGAGGTGAATTTTGAATCCAATTGACTTGCTCGCCTTGGATTCCATGCACTCTAATCTTTCAGACCAGCCTCCCATGCAGAACATTGTCAAAGAACTTACTAAAGTCCTTTTGGATAAAGTCGACGGTCCTTCTCTTGTCAATTATCTTGGTGATCTCTTCAAAAACTATCAGATTTGTGAGACATGATTTCTCATGCACAAAGCCATGCAGTCCATGCCCATCCAAATGCTGGTGGATCCTATGCCTAAGAATCCTTCCATCAACTTTTCCACCACTGATGCAGGGTTCACCAGCATGTAGTTCTCTAGTTTGCCCTTGCTGCCCTTCTTAAATAATGGTACAACATTAGCCATCCTCCAATCTCCCAGAACTTGACATCTCAAACAGCGTGGACTGGTAATTACATATTTTCCTCACCGACCATCAACTCAGGCCCACCTCAAAGCGACATGCTTACCGCCTGCTCTGCTCTCTTTGCACCCATGACTGTGTGCCTCAGCACAGCTCCAATGCAATTCATAAATTTTCTGATGGCACCACTATTGTTGTTCGAGTCACGGGTGGTGGTGAGTCAGCGTACAGGGGACAGAACACTTGGTGGAATAGTGCAACAACAGCAACTTCTTGCTCGATGTTAACAAAAGCAAACAACATTTTCCCGAAAACACATGAATATCACCCCATCCACTGTCGCAATCTCAACCTTCAAATGGACGGTTAACAATTCTTGCAGTAATCTGTGATCTCCCCACATATTTGCTCCTCTAATTCCCACTGGCTGTTGGGGGTGCCTACGTTACAATCCCAAAATCATCTCTCTCTTATTACTCATTTTTACTCATATAGGCCTCACTAGAATATCCCCCAGCAATATCCTTGCTCCACCGCTTTACAACTCCATTGTACTTGAGTAAAATTGCATGGTACATCTAAAGCTTAAAACATATGTGCATGCTGATTATGGCTTTAATACCTAATAACCCTGTTGGTTTCCCTGTCTGAGTTGGATATAAGCTCAACAATAGTTAGATCAGAGACATTTCAATAGGATGAAATGCTATAATGGTGATCCCCACCTTATATGCTTGGACAACCTATGTTACAACGTATAATTAGCTTACTGGATAGGCTTTTCCCTCACATTTACATAAAAGGAATTAGGCTTAGACTTTATTTTATTCTGAAGTTCAGAAACCCTAAATATTTTTTTTCAACACATGATAAATGAAAAGTGGCTTACTTTCATGAGTAAACTCCTTCTCTCTTCATTGTCTGGTAGGTGTCGAATGCTATGAGGCAAATACCAAAAGCAGACATTGGTGTGCTGTGGCTAAACAACAAAAAGAGGGCAATAATGAGTTTCCTGAGAACAAGATTAGTAAATGTTAATAGCAAAGATAGACACAAAATGCTGGAGTAACTCAACAGGTTAGGCGGCATCTCTGGAGCAAAGGAATAGGTGACGTTTCGGGTCAAGACCTGGAAAAGCTGCCTCTCAGGCCACCCTTAAATCTATCCGCACGCATCTTAAAATTCTGCCCTCTAACTTTAGACCCTCTCTTGGGACCCTCTACCTTATCCATGCACCTCATGATATTATATACCTCTCTGGGTCGACAGGCCTTGGTGCAGGGTCTCGACCCAAAACATGCCATTGACTCCACTGATGTTGCTGACCTGCTGAGCCCCTCCAGCAGTGTGTTTTTTGCCACCACCAAGTGGTACTGGGGGAAGGGCCTTGTAGTTTAATTGCCTGATGATCAGTCTTCACTTTTGGCCTGTGCCTTGCGGGAGGCCTGTGGACTGAAGGCCTCCTGTTCACAGATGAGGGAATATTAATGTGATGTTTCAATAGCGCCTCAAATTCTGCCCATTACATTGCAGTAACCAAGGATTTCAATTCCTGTCTTTTTTTATTGGTATTATGTTTAGTTTAAGCGTTGGAGGTGTAAACACTTAAGTTCTATATTCGAGTTATAATTGCTTTTGCTTAAAAAAAACAAATGCGGTTTGATTTGTAAACCAACATTGAATGCTTCGGGCTAACTAACTGTCATGTAAAGTGATTTTTACATCACTTGGCATTGTCTGTGTTCAATCTAAATGACTGATACAGTAATCTCATCCTCACACCTATTAGTATTTTCATAGAAGACTTTGAAACAGCTCTGCGCGTTGGATTTAGCAGATACATTTTCTAGTTCAGAGAACCCAGTGAGATCAACATCAACTGCGGCACGGTGGCGCAGCGGTAGAGTTGCTGCCTTACAGCGAATGCAGCGCCGGAGACTCAGGTTCGATCCTGACTACGGGCGCCATCTGTACGGAGTTTGTATGTTTTCCCCGTGACATGCGTGGGTTTTCTCCGAGCTCTTCGGTTTCCTCCCACACTCCAAAGACGTACAGGTTTGTAGGTTAATTGACTGGGTAAATGTAAAAATTGTCCCCAGTGTGTGTAGGATAGTGTTAATGTGCGGGGATCGCTGGGCGGCGCGGACCCGGTGGGCTGAAGGGCCTGTTTCCGCGCTGTATCGCTAAATCTAAAAAAAAAACTTGGAAGCTTGACTCCACTAACATCATCTACTGCATTCGGTGTTCCTGATGTGGTACAATGGCGAGGCCAGGCATACTCTTGGTAACTGTTTTGCCAAAAGCATGCACTCAGTCTGACAAGGCCAACTTTTAGGTAACTGCAAACCTCTTCCCTGCCCATTCTCTCCTGTGCCCATCTGGTCACATTGATTTCTCCCCTCCCCCACCTGTTCCACCTATATTCCTTCTTCTAGCTTCACAATTTACAATTCTTGCCTCACACTTCCAGTCATTTCATCTCTGGCCTTTGTCCAACCATCTGCCTCTAACCCCCCCCCCCCCCTCACCTGTATCCACCTATTGCTTACCAGACTTTGTCCTGCCATTCCTCTCATCCAGCTTTCTTTCCCCCCAAATCACAATCAGTCTGAAGAAGGGTTCTGACCCAAAATGTCACCTACCCAAGTTCTCCAGAGATGCTGCCTGACCCACTAAGTTACTCCAGCACTTTGTGTCTGTTTTTCAGGAAGTAAAAGCTGGCTAGCAGCAGTAGTGTACAGTTTAGCATTCCTGGAAAAAACTTCTTGTTTGCTTTGTTAAAATACAGCAATATCTTGCTCAGGCTCCTTGTGCTAACAACTCTTTGCACATGGCAATTATAGCAAACTGTGTTTAATAACATATTCATTTTTATGTTCTCCATTAATTGGTTTGTTTTTGAAATTTGTAAAACAATTTTTTACCACCTTAGCAATTCAAATCAAACGTACTTTCCCGTCAAGCACCATTTCAAATCCATCTCTGTTTCGTATTTTGTTGTACAAATAGTCAGAGAGGTCCAAACACTTGTCAATCTGTGCCTCAAAACCCAAGGTACCCTGTAAAAAATAAAGTAGATAATATTGCCTTCAGTCAGATATGATGTGAACATATTTTCAATCTGGAACTCACGTGCTTACATGATTTTCATACTTGGTCTTCCTATACCAGTACCCATTCCAGGTCAAGTGGTGGTGATGGACAACAGTACAGGAAACTAAATGAGTTTTAACCAGAACAGGATCAATCTGACTCTGAGAAGATAACACAGGAGGCCGGTAAAGATGTTTTCAGGCCTCTTGCCTACTGTGTCAAATTGATTCCTTATTCAGCCCTTTAGCACAGTAATGCCAAGTAGAATTCCATAATATGTGATGGATGTTTTACTCAATTCCACAGAAATACAACAACCTAAAAAAAAATCATCGCTGCCCTGTCACTGGTAGAGCTTCTGCCTCGCAGTACCAGAGACCCAGTTTCGATCCTGATCTTGGGTGCTGTCTGTGTGGAGTTTGCACATTCTCTCCTGTGACCGTGTGGGTTTCCTTCGGGTACTCCGGTTTCCTCCCAATCCTAAAGACGTGCGGGTTTGTAGGTTAACTGGCCTGCTGTAAAATTGCCCCAAGTGTGTTGGGGATGGGTGAGAATCTGGGATAACATAGAACTGGTGTGGACAGGTGATCGATGGTCAGCATGAACTTAGTCCTCTGAAGGGCCTGTTTCCATGCTGTATCTCTAAATTAAACCAAAAAAAATCACTTTTCCCTCTGCATTAGTCTATTAGAGCACCTTGGTGAATCATAAACCTCCCAGCCCTAACTTGGCTTGATCTGAAAGTACAAGAAGTCATTTGAAATTAGTTGTTCAAGTGCAGTCATTATGCCTTTGAAACAATGGATACCCAACCCAGCAGACAAATGTAGTTATTAACTCTAGAATACAGAATGCAACAATAATTCTGAACAGCATCATTGTTCATTTTAAAAAACAAATAACGAGCATATTGTTTTCACCTCAGTTTATCTTTTTCCTTATTTTTTGGATCAATAAGAATATATTAGTAAAGCTACCTTCTCTTTCCATAATTAATTACTGGTTTGGAGACATCAGAGGAGTGGAATGATAAGGGGAGAAGGCAGGAGAATGGGGTTAGGAGGGAGAGATATATCAGCCATGATTGAATGGCGGAGTAGACTTGATGGGCCGAATGGCCTAATTCGACTCCTATCACTTATGACCTTATGATAACCTGCATTGTTTTAAAATGTCCTGTCGTTTGACCAAAGGTCTGCTTTCACAAAATTTGCCATGCAAATGAAAGCTTGGAGCTTAGGATATACTGCAGGTCCCACAGTGCAAAGGATTGAATGATTCCACAGTCAATCGATGGCACAGTGGCACAGCGCTGGAGTTGCTACCTTACAGCTCCAGAGACTCGAGTTCAATCCTGACTACAGGTGCTGTCTGTACAGTTTGTACGTTCTCTCTGTGACTGCATGGCTTTGCTCTGGGTGCTCCGATTTCCTCCCAAATTCCAAAGAAGTGCAGGTTTGTAGGTTAATTGGCTTCTGTAAATTGTCCTTAGTGTGCAGGTTAAAACTAGTGTATGGGTGATCGCTGTTCAGCGTGGACTCGGTGGACCAAAGGTCCTGATTCCACACTGTATCTCTAAACTAAAAACGAAATCAAAATTGGTCCAAAGTGCTTTATGTGACTGAGATTGAACTGATGCAGAGATGGACACAAAATGCTGGAGTAACTCAGCGGGTCAGGCAGTGTCTCTGGAAAAATGGATAGGTAACGTTTCTGGTCAGGTCCCTTTTTCAGACTGAGTTACTCCAGCATTTTGTGTCTATCTTTGGTATAAACCAGCATCTGCAGTTCCTTTTCATTACATTTTGAACTGAAGTATATCACTTGTGTGTAACTATCCTCCGCTTCCTACATTGCCATTGAAAATTGAGAGAAGTTGCTGTGATTTCTTTATTATGTTCTTCAAATAGAGTGCTCTGTGTAAATTGATACTGTTGACTGTAGAATAGACTGTTATGTGTAAAACACTACAGAATAGCTTGCAGGAGGATGAAAAGTGAAACTAAATGAGTTAATGTGGCCTATTTCATGTGTGGATAATGGCAGGGTTATGGGACATGCACAGCAGGTAAGACATTAATAATAGAATTAGAAAAGCTGGACAGATGGATGTTTGCCAGAAATCGCCAGTTCTTTTGGATCATGAATAAAGGACATGACTCTGGATTATACACTGATACTTCACACATGATTTTTGAGGTCAACCATAGTTACGTTTCCCCATTGCAATCTCTCTAATTTATTCGCAAAGAAACTAATAATTAAGGTAAAACACAAATAGAAATACCTACCTTAGCTCTCCACATCAGCCACAGTTTAAAAATATCCACGTGCCGCCCACATTGCAGTGCCTTATCTCCAGTGTCGTAGGAAAGATCGTACTGTTTGTCAGGTTGGAAGAGGTAGCAAGCATTCATCTGATTACAACTCTGCAACAGTCCCTGCAGAAAAAGTCAAGTTTGAAAAATAGGTATTACCTACTAGAGCTTGCAAAGTAAAATAAAATCCACTGGATGTTCATGACTAATGGTCTAAACATTATAGGACTTAATCCAATAATTCTTTATTTTCTAAAGGAAGGATTTTAATGTACAAGGTGCTGGTTATCAATCTATCATTTAGCGTGGTTGCAAATCTTTGGAATTCGCTAGCCCAGAGTTCGATGGATCCCATCCTAAGTTCAGAAATGGGGACATTCACTGATGGTTGTAAAATGCTCAGCTCCATTTGAAACTCTGAGCAAATGAAGCAGTCTGTGACTGCATTTAGCGAGTCTAAGAAAGCATTTGGACATATAACACCTGTGCCAGAAAGGTGCCAGGTAATGATCATTTCCCTATTCATCACTAGGTGTAAATCTATTAACTCTCTACCCAACAGCATTAATGCTGTGGATGAAAAACAAACCAGAAGCAAATGGCTCATATTCAAAGCCTTCCCACAGCACAAGTTAGAAGTCTGATGGAATAGTTTCCCCTTACCTGGATGAGTGTTTCCAACTTGGTTAAAATCAAGAGGGCTGCATTGCCATGGATGGTGTTGAGCTTCTTCAGAATATCATCCAGCCCTCTTGATTTTAACTGCATCCACCACCTTTAACATGAATTCCCTAAGTCACCAGTGTATGGTAGCTTCAGTATGTATCATCTACAAAATGCACTGCAGCTCCCATGAGCCACTCCAATGGTGCTGCTTAAACCCACAATCTCTATGGTCTAAATGAATATTGGTTGTCAGGTACATGGGAATACCACCACCATCTAAATGGGAAACAAATCACCATTCCTTCTTCGTTCCTGACACTAAGACAAAAAAATCTTTACCCAACCGCCCTTGTAGGAATACTGTCATCAAAATGACTGCGGCATTTCAGGAAGGCAGCTCAACACCACCTTCCCAAGCATAATTAAGGATGGGCCATATAAACTGGCTTTGCTATCACTGCCTAAAATGTGCATTTTGAAGAAATCTCAGGAATGAGACTGACAGATTTGGGGCAATTTAAAATCAAGACAATGGGGTTTGGGAGAGAACATAGAACAGGAGGATAACTAGATAGATTGAGAGGTGGGGCATGGGTGAACACCAAAACTGCAATGTTATGAGGCATGGATGGAGGAAGGTGGAATAATGGTGATGACAAATTATGAACGGTTAATAAAAGGGCAGGGAAGAAAGAAGTGATTGCAATGGAGAGCAAGAAAAATTACCAAATCATCTTTTGAAGAAAACAGAGTTGAACATTGTAAAAAAGACAATTAATTGTGAAATGTCAATAAACTCTTACTTTTGGGACTCGTTGAACCAAATGTGTAAAATCCCAATTGAAAGTGAGCATGATTCAATTGAGAATACAACTGCTTCCACAGAATATTTTGCTATTTACAATTTAAGGTTTATTAGACACCAAAATTATTATTAGAAACAATTCTTTCCCACTCTTATTATTTGATAATATTCTGAAGTCTTACTCAACATATTCATGTTCTTAAGTTATAGGAGCAGAATTAGGCCATTCAGCCCATCAAGTCTACTCCACCATTCAATGGCTGATCTACCTTTCCCTCTCAACCCCATTCTCCTGTCAGAATGGAGATGAGGGAAAATGTTTTCAGTCAGAGAGTTGTGAATCTGTGGAATTCTCTGCCTCAGAGGGCAGTGGAGGCCAATTCTCTGAATACATTCAAGAGAGAGCTAGATAGAGCTCTTAAGGATAGCGGAGTCAGGGGGTATGGGGAGAAGGCAGGAACGGGATACTGATTGTGAATGATCAGCCATGATCAGATTGAATGGCGGTGCTGGCTCGAAGGGCCGAATGGCCTACTCCTGCACCTATTGTCTATTGTCTACTGTCTATTGTCTATTGTCTATTGCCTCTATAACCCCTGACACCCTGTACTAATGAATATTCATCAGAATTGAGAAAAAGAGAAACAAGTTAGTTTGGGTAGCAGAAAAGGTGGGAGGACAATGGATGGAATAAAGAGAGTTTTCCAATTTAATGAAATGAGTAAAGATAAAATTGTTTCTTTGTCTGTGTAATGCTATAAGGATTGGGAAAGGGAATGCCATCTCATTGTAAAGTTTTGTGTTTGAAATAGTTGCCAACCTCACTTCCCATCTGTATTACATCTGAGAATAGGTATGCTGGAGCAAGGTTTGATTTCTGTCCAAATATTTTTCAATTAAACCTGCAAAAGAGCCTAAACCCATGACTGTAATAATTAATATTCAGCTGCTTAGGTTCTACATTTTTAAATTCTCAATTTAAACTTGACTTGATTATTTTCCCTTCATAATTCTTCCAAATGTAAATTGATTTTCTAATTCAGTGCCTAAAGAATTTAAAATGTCACTTGTCTTCATGCAGTTCAGATACCTAATGGTGGGAAGCAGAGTCACTAATGTTTCTTCTCAACATGTGGGCTATTGAGAAACAGCTTCTGCTGATGGGAAAGAGACGCTGAAAGGATCCGATCTTGGTTAAGATTCAGCACCCACTATATTTGAATGGCAGGTTGACAGCACAAGTCCATGTTCATAAGTTCATAGGTTTGAGGGGCAGAATTAGGCCATTTGGCCCATGTCTACCCCACCATTCAATCGCGGCTGATCTATCTTTCCTTCTCAACCTCATTCTCCCGCCTGCTCCCCATAATACCTGATGCCCATACTAATCAAGAATCTATCAATCTCTGCCTTAAAAATCTCCATTGACGGCCTCCACAGCTTTTTGTCACAATTAATTCCACATATTCACCGCCCTCCGACTACAGAAATTTCTCCTCATCTCATTTTTAATGTTGCGTCCTTTTATTCTGAGGCTATGGCCTCTGGTCCTGGACTCTCCCACTAGTGCGAATATCCTCTCCACATCCATTTTATCCAGCATCTAGAAGCTCCAACCTTTCATCTACTCTTGTGATTCGTTTACACTCCCACTTTGTCCCCACATTTGTTGCTTCAGGTTACTTTCCCATTTATATCCCATCTTTCAGTTATCCTGGTTTTTGAATACCCACATTCACCTGGATATGGAGGCAGGGCTCTTTTTTGTACAATGTACCGAAATTGCAGCACCTCAAACAACCCAGTGTCATAGATCCCGATCAGGGAGAATAGATTGGCTTTCTGAATCCACCATTATGTCAAGGATGTGTGCTCATCGTTATTCCTTGACCTCTTCCAGCTGTTTGTCCCTCAGCTGAAGCCTGGCTGTATTCTGTAGAAGTTCTTATAAAGATTGTAAGATGACACAGAACTATTCTCGACCCTTCTCTCCAGAGATGCTGCTTGCCCTGCTGAGTTACTCCAGCATTTTGTATCTACATCAGAACTGAAAGTAATGGATTCAAGAAGTGGTTCAATGTGTTCAAAAAGAGGTCCATTTGCCAGAAAGCAGCAAGCCTTAGTCCCAACTAGGACATTGACATGACCTAGCGATCTGGCGGTGGGAAGTACATAAATTCAGAGATTCATAGAGTTATGCAGCAAGAAAACGGGCATTTCAGCTCAACTTGTCCATACTCTCCAAGATGCGCTAATCCAATTTGACCCTGTTTGGCCAATATCCGTCCAAATCTCTCCCATCCATGCACCTGTCCAAATGTTTTATGAATGTTGAAATTGTACCTGCCTCAAGCACATTCAAATTGGGCAAAAGGGCCTGTTTCCATGCTGTATGACTCAATGACTCTATTAACAACTCACTGCCAATGACATTACAAATAAAAGTCCATACCTCTTCTCTGACTAGTAGCGCCGAACACTGTAAGGGGACACTCATCATCTTGTGTGGATTCCACGTAACAGAATTCCCTCTAGAAATAAAGATATCAACTGTATCAATAAATAGAATTAATAAATACAATTCAATCAATAGGGAAGAGATGGTTTAGAGCTCCCATTCTGTATCTGAAAAGTAGGCGATTAGCAGTAGGAAATTAAAGCAGGAAAGGTCGATTGATGGAATCTTCCTGTTGAACCTATGTTTCCCAAAGACCCACTGATACTACGTTAGGCCGGCCTGTGTTGGGACCTGCAACCAGGACTCACCTGGATTGTAGGACTAACTAGACCAAGTGGACCCATTGGGCCCACAACTCATTGGGTCGCCATGGTGATGTGGGGAAAATCGCACTTTTTTCTTTAAAATAAATGGCTTAAAAAAAAAAATCTCAATGAAAATCACGATTTTTCTTTAAAATGGTGTTTTTTTCTGCATTGGTCTAGCACCCTCCCCTCCCCTCCCTCCTCTATCCCCTCAACCCCCTTCTTCCCCACCCACTCCCCCCTTCCCCTCCCACCCCCCAGTCACCCACACCATCCCCCCTTATCTCCCCCCCTTCCATTCTTAGGGGCTCTCTGGTGGCGCCGCCATTCCCGCCCGTCGGGTTTCCATTGTGACATTGAACATGGAGGTATTACTGTGCATGAGCGGCTGACGGGCACAGCAAGTGGAAAAAGGATTTATTAAAGTTTAAAATGTCAATAACAAAATATAACAATTTGAACGTTAATAGGATTTCTTGATGCAGGAATTTTCAACATCAGCATCATTTCCCCTTTTCACAACAGGAAGAAGTTGTCGAAAATCGCCACAACAAAAGGTAAGAATGCCGCCAAAATGCTCATCGTTCATTTTGCATAGATCTCGAAGAGTTCTGCCCACCACTTCAAAGCTCTCCCTCCTAATCATCGGGCACTCATCCCAAACAATCAGTCTCACACTCCTGATCAAATGAACCATGTTAGAGTTCTTCTCAATGTTGCACATTGTATTATTGGTCACTTCGATGGGCATCTTGAATCGAGAATGTGCAGTTCTTCCACCAGGCATCAATGTAGCTGCTATACCAGAGGATGCTACAGCAAAAACAACATCAACTTGACCTCGAACTTTGGAGAGGATCAAATTGGTGAGAATTGTTTTGTCCATTCCTGCTGGTGTATCAATGAAAAACATTGAAGGAACATTCCTTTCCAAGCAGCTGCACACTTGGTCATACACTGTTCTTTTCTCAGCATTCAGCAGAGGCTCCTTCTCTTCAACAAATCACTGTTGTTCAGGTCTATTGTACTGCAATTCACTCAGCAATTCTGGATTGTCACCATCAAGGTTCATCCTTCCATGTCTTGGTAGTGGCACATGAAAGTATCCCAGTGTCTTGTTGTAATTCACAAGCTTGTCTTGAATATACAACAGAGCCTGATCATGATGCCTCTCATCAATCATGATATTTGGATCATCGATTGTTCTCCGTTCTCTTTGAAGGTAATCTTCAGACATTGAAATCTTGAAGCGATCCCATAATTGCCGAGAAGTGTTGATCTCAGCAATCGTCAGCAAAACAAACAAATTTCTCATTGCTTCAGGGAATCTTGTCCGTTCAACATCTTCCATCGTCTGTTGCCAATGGTCGTCAGTTTGCAACAAACCTCTTTCTATGCAGATGTCTTTGAAGGAAGAAAGATTACGTCTGTCATGCGTCCTCGATGAATCGAAGGATACTGACCCTTTTACGTGATGGAGAAGCAGTCTCAAGTGGTAGAGGTCACATCTTGGAGAAACGGTATACACTCGTCCCAGGACGTTGGCTTCAAAAATACCTGGAAGATCTTCCACTATCTTCCCAACCCTTCTTTGCCATTTCTTATTGTTCCATGTGTAAAATCAAGGTACATCAGCATACTACAGTATTCTTGCAAATTGATCTCGAGAACACAATTCCATGAATTCAGTTAAAGTTGTTCTCGTGATATCCTCATTTCTCACCAGCCGACCAGCGTTGACTCTGATGACGACTTGTTGTTCTTGTGGTAGATGTACCTGGAGTCAAATGACAGCGGGGCGTCTCTCATGAGTTGGAAATCCAAGGATTGATCCCACTGCTTTCGACAGACCAATGTATCTGCCAGTAAAGTACTGTGCAATTTCGTCATCCCTGATAACT
The DNA here is from genome assembly GCF_053455715.1 of Rhinoraja longicauda. Taxonomy (NCBI): domain Eukaryota; kingdom Metazoa; phylum Chordata; class Chondrichthyes; order Rajiformes; family Arhynchobatidae; genus Rhinoraja; species Rhinoraja longicauda. The sequence continues at coordinate 26,854,212 of NC_135954.1, forward strand.
CCAAAAACTGCTTGATCACTCCCCTTCAAGGTGTACTTGAACATATATTTGACCGACTTTACAGAGGAGCATATCTCAACGTTGATGTGATATTTGAACAACTTCAAGAGTTGAGCATTACAGGGCACCACCCATTCAGAAGTAATAGGTCAATCCCGGCGTCCTTCTTGATGTCCCTGAATTCCTCCCATATCTGGAGATCTTCGCCTGTACAGAGGATATGACTCATCTCCACACCTTGTGCTTTCGATAAACAGCTTCGGGAATCTCTTTCTGTATCTTCCATTCTTCCAACGTGGAGGTGTGGTCGCAATATGGTTCATGAACAGACCTCCCAACATTTGATTTTACAAATTCATAATTTTGATGTCCAAAATTCAGAATTTTACATCACATTCATAATATGGCACGTAATGCAACTTTTCAGCAAAAAAATGTATGCACGCTAAATGCGCATTCGCGTTGCGCTACATTCATGTGTGAAAAACAACTATTATTTCCAACAGTCTGTAGTTCTTGGACGACATGTACAATGTCAGGCCTATCATGAGTATATTCTGGTATTTATAGAAAGGTTATTGAACAGAAATACTTTTTACAACAAAGAAAAAATTGTTTTGTTTTGGTTTTTCTATTTTGGTTTTTCCGTACACATCCCAATTCTCTTGATATTGAATAAAAGAACAATTGCATAAAATGTATGACTAATTTATGAAGAAAGAGTTTCATTTAAAACTGCACATACCTAATTTCATTGAAGACATACTTGCTCCAGTGGTCTTCAACAGCAAATCACAACGGCCCGGCGGGCGGCAAGGCGAGGCCCGGTGAGTGGCGAGGTGAGGCCCGGCGAGCGGTGAGGCAAGGTTTGGCGAGCGGCGAGGCGAGGCCTGATGAGCGGCGAGGCGAGGCGAAGCCTGGCAAGGTGAGTCCCGGCGAGCGGCGAGGTGAGTCCCGGCGAGCGGCGAGGTGAGTCCCGGCGAGCGGCGAGGTGAGTCCCGGCGAGCGGCGAGGTGAGTCCCGGCGAGCGGCGAGGCGAGGCCCGGCGAGCGGCGAGGTGAGTCCCGGCGAGCGGCAAGGTGAGACCCGGCGAGCCGAGGTGAGGCCCGCTGAGCGGAGAGGCCTGGCGGGTGGCGAGGCGAGCGGCGAGGCCCTGCGGACAGCGAGGCCCTGCGGACAGCGAGGTGAGGCCTGGCGAGTCCCGGCAGGCTGCAAAGCAAGGCCCGGCGAGCGGCGAGGCCCGGCGAGCGGTGAGGTGAGTCGAGGCTTGGCGAGCTTCGAGGCCCGGCCCGGCGAATGTAGCGGTAAGGAGAGGCCCTGTGAATGGCAAGGCCCGGCCTGGATTGGCGACGCCGGGCGAGCGGGAAGGCCAGGCAAGAGGCGCGGCGATGTGGGGTGGGACGATTGGTGACGGCGGGGGCTCCAGAGCTGCGGCAGCGGTGATGGCGGGGGCTCCGGAGCCACGGCCATGATGGAGACACCCAGGGTTGGGAGCGGCGGTGGTGACGCTACCCCCACTTGGGCCACGGAACCAAACGGGCATCTGGCGGGAAGTGGGAGGTGAACGAAAATGACGACCCTCCCCCCCAACTGCACATGCGCAGTCACCTGGCGGCCATCTTACGTAAGTGTAGGCGCTGGTCTGGTGGCCATCTTATGTGAGGGCTGGCCCCGACTGCGCATGCGCTGGTTTTTAAAAACTTTAAAATGTGAATAACTTAAAAAATATAACACCAATTTCAATAAAACTTCCATTTTTACCATTAAAGCAATGATGGTGAGTAAGGTGGGCCTAAAATTGTTGCGCTATATTGTACCGTTAATGCTGAGGCTATTACCTCTATTCCTAGAATCTCCCACTAATGGAAACATCCTCTACACATCCACTCTATCCAAGCCTTTCACTATTCTAACTTTTCACACTTAAGCATAACCATGTGAAAATTCAGAAGCAGACTATCTACCAAGCTGCGTACCGAAGCTTCTCACCAGGTCAGGTAATGTAGTGATATGTTTCATTACCTCTCAGCTCCACTTAGTTTCCAGCGATGTTTTCTAGACATCAGCAAACCACCACCCCATGCTGCCTGAATTAGGATAAAACACACAGCGAATTAAGGTAAACCCAATATTTCACAACAGTTGATACATACAAAATAATTTGCCGAAGTACCAAAATAGTTATTAGGAGTAATGAGAGCATTATTTAGTTAAAAGGACAGAGAAGATTTATGAGGATATTGCAGGGAATTGAGGGCCTGAGCTACAAGGAGTGCTTGGGCAGGCTAGGCCTTTATTCTTTGGCAAGCGGGAGGCTAAGGGATGATCTTGAGAGCTTCATTATGGAGATGTATCAAATCATTAAGGGAATAGATAGGATGAATGCATAAGAGTCTCTTGCCCTGAGTAGGAGAATCAATAGGACATAGGTTTAAGGTGAGAGGGGAAAGATTTAATAGGAACCTGAGAGACAACTTTTTCCACACAGAGTGTGAGGGTATATGGATGAGATGAGAGGAAGTAATTGAGGCATTTACTATAACAGCATTTAAAATACACTTGGACAGGTGCATGGATAATAAAGGTTTGAAGTGATATGGGACAAACACAAGCAAATAGGACTTGCTTAGTTGGGTTATCTTGGTCAGTGTGCATGGGTTGGGCCGCAGAGTCTGTTTCCGTACCGTATGACTTTGTATCTAATTAAAAAAAGGCAAAGTAATGCACATGCAGGAAGTAGAAAATAAAGCAGAAAACACTGTACATTTCCAGTAGATCAGATGGCTTTGGTGCAAAAGAAACCATTAACATTTTTGGACTCAATTACCCATCAACCTGGAATGTTAACTCTGCTTCTCTGCTTGATCTACTGAATATTTCCAGCTCGTTCAATTTTTCTCACCATTTAGTTTATATTTATCACTGACCTATTAATTGAAGATATTTAATTAATTAATTTAATTTGAGATATTATATTTTGGCCTTTTACAGAATTGCTTTGAGGCAGGTGAGGGTTTGGTAGGAACATCCACCTTCTCTCAACATTCACCCCTGCTATGTGAAGGCACGGTGGCTGCAGCTGACAACACAAAGACTGCTGAAGACTTGGTGAAAAGCCCTGATCCCAGACTGGATTCGAATTTGAGAGGAAGGTGGTTTATGCGATCGGAGTCACCTACATCCACATGCATCCAGATCTTGTATTTCTGACATATATCGGCAATGGCCGCAAGGGGGTCGAAGGCTCCATACACCGTGGTGCCTGCTGTAGCGTTCACAAAGAATGGCACAAAGCCCTAGACAAAACAGAAGGGGCTGATTAGAGCATTGCATGAGAAGGAACTAAAATCCACCAACAAAGCACATGGGAAATACAAATATAATATGGTAGCATAGTATTTAAATTACCAAACTAGAAGCATGGACTAACAATCCAGAGTTTTGAGTTCAACCTCTCTGAGTCATTTATCAAATTTAAAATAGTTTAAATTCAGTAAATCTGGATTTTTTAATAAACCCATCATTACTAACAATGGCTGCAAAACTGCAGACCTGGTACAACAATGTTCTTCAAAAGCAAATATCTGAAGCAAATATCAAAAGCAAATCACTGAGGATGCGTCCCAGTGCATCCAGAAGATGTATCTTTCACACCTAGTCTGACCTCTATGTGACTCCAGCCTGCCATATCTCCAAACGCCCCTCCCCACCAAATGTGTTTGACTTTAAAAAATCTTAGCTGGCCACTCAGATATATACAGTGACCACTATGTTGAAACAGAGAAAAAATATAACTGGATGGACCTCTTGGCAACGACCTCAGCAGTGAACGTGAACAGGGAAAAAATCTCTTCACAAACATCCCTGAATTGGTGCCTAAAATAATCTAACGATGACATCCTCACAGAGTTATACCAAGAGATGATGTGCCAGACGTCTCCATCATAATTAATAGTAGTAGCCCTGGCGGCCCTCAACATTGACTCCCGACCCAATGAATTCTCATGATATCAGATCATACATAGGCAGGGTATCCTCTTCCTTATCAATTTTCCCTCCACTGATGAACTTGAGTTCCTTCATGTTGAACAACACTTGGAATAAACACAAAAGGTATTCTGGGTAAGAGACTAACATGCCATCAAAAGAGTGGCTTGGTAACATCACCATAGACTGTGTCCTGGAGATTGGGTCTGCAACAAGTAGTGAGTGAACCAGCATTAGGTCCACATCTACTGAACCTTGTCCTCACTAATCTATCTGGGGAAGATGCATCTAATTGTGACACAATCCTCATTAAGACAAGGTCCCAGCCTCATGTTGAGAACATCCTGTACTCTGTCGTGTAGCACAACATCTGTGCCAAATGGAATTGACTCAGAATGGATTGGCAGATCCAAACTGGGCATTCGTCAGCAGCAGCACTAATGTGTTCTACCACAATCGGTTATTTTATGGTCTGTGATATTCCATACTTTACAAATACTGTCATGCCAGGGGATCAAGCCGTCCCGGCGGGCCACGGCTGTGGACTGAGAACGCGGCCGGATGTATCTATCGAGGCGCCGCGGTCTCGATGCCTCCCAGATCATAGCGTAGAAGCCCAGGTCGGGGCCCGGGTCGGTAGAGCGGCCGACGGAGCCCGCGGCTGGGGCCCGAGTTGGCACCACAGAGGCGTGAAATGGGGTGGCGGCAGTGATGAGGCCTCGCGACGATAAGGCCTCGGCTGCAGCGATGCCTCGTGGGTGGACCCGCGGTTGACGGTTGATGAGAGCATGGATGACCACCGTGAGGAGGGAGGGGTACAAAGGACAATGGGGACTCAGCATGGGGGAACCACTATGGGGGACAAAAGGGGGAGCCGGCGTGCTTTATAACCTTGTCAGCGCCGTAGTTGGCTACTATTTGTATACATTGTGTATGCAATCAAAGATTCGTCACATATGATAATAAAGTATTGCTATTCCTAACCGTGGATTGATGGGAGAAGTAACACAGGATGATGCATGTCAGAACTAAGGGATCCCGAATGCAATGGATCCAGTTGTAGCTTTGCAGTCCTGCTCATCCAGGTTCTGCCTAACACAGCCGTATAAACGAGTCCCAGAAAGTGAATGCCAAAATCCACTCATTAAATCCAGCTGGTCTGTTGAACTTTTATCACAATCTCAAAATTCACTCGCTGATCCTTGACTATATGTTCTGCAAATATAAATCCATCTGACAGCTGACAGCTGAGTACCCTGTACTGGCACATCATCCACAGGAAGTTCATGCCTAATTTATAACTGAGCAAAGGAAACATGCAATAGTTTTAATTGGGATTGAATTTAATTCAAAACATGAACTGACCTTTTGCTTGGCCTCAAGTATTCTTCTCTCGAGATCTGCTGGGATTATTTTCCCTCTGCAATTTTACAAAAGCACAATCACATCTTGAAATTAGCTACACCTCGGTAAATGGAGTTTAACATTTTTGCATCTATTGTTAATGCAAGCGACAGAAACATGAGGCAGAGAAGGTGGCCACTTGACCCATTACAAAATCAACAATGTGTGTGTTGCATTAGTTAGCTCTTGCCTGTCCCTGTGGGAAGAAACAAAATGACCACTTCACCCTGGAGAGGATGAATGGGGTGAAGTAGCTGTATTCACAGCGTCAGTTAATTATCTCTGGAAATGTTGAAAAAAAATAGTAGCGACACAAAGCATTCACAGGGTTGGATGGCTGGAGAGCTTGTGCTGATAGAATCAGGTTCATTCTCCAGAGTTAGTGCCTGGCTGCTGATGGATAAAATGGATGGATAGTAGACAGAGAACTGATTTTCCTCACTAATGAACAAACACCACAGGAAACTGTATCTGGGAATGGGGAACAATTCCCCATTGAGGGGCTCATCAACGTTTCTGTTTTGCATACAGAGATGAGTTGGTAAAAAACTTAATTTAACCCAACGATGACTGACAATTGTGTAGGAAGAATCGGCAGTTGCCGGTTTAAACTGAAGATAGACATAAAAAGCTGGAGTAACTCAGCGGGACAGGCAGCATCTCTGGAGAGAAGAAATGTGTGCCGTTTCGGGTCGAGACCCTTCATTGAAGTAAAATGAGCACCCTCTTCATGAATGACAAACTCATTTCAGTTGACAGGACAAGCAGGAGGTCAGCGGAGAGCGACAAAAAACTTGGATGAAATTGCATTTACTTCAATGCAAGAGGCCAGATGGGTAAGGTGGGAAACACAGGGTGTGGATATGTGGGACTGGGGCAGGGACAATAACACTATTTCAAAGACATTCAGACAGGTACCTAGATCGAAACGGGACTAGCTTAGATGGGCATCTTATATAAGCAATGATAAATTGGATAGAAGGGACAATTTTCAATGTTGTATGACTCTGTGACTTTATCTGGTTCAAACTATTGTCATGGTGATTTTGAATGACAATTAATGAATCAAAATACATTATCTAAAGTCAAATATTAAGGATTAGCTTTAAGGTGAGAGAGGCAAAGTTGGAAAGGAAATGTGCTGGTCAAGTTTTTTTCACACAGGATGGCGAATGCCTGGAACGCACAGCTGGGGATGATGGTTGAGGCTACGGATATGGATTAAGTGGAGCAGATAAGAGTTGGCCTTGCCATCATGTTCTGTACAGACATTGTGGGCCGAAGGGCTTTTTCTTGTGGTGTCATGTTCTATGTTCTATGTTCTCCATGTGACCACGTGGATTTGTCCGGGTGTTCCGCTTTCCTCCTACATCCCAAAGATGTGTGAGCTTGTAGGTTAATTGCCCTCTGTGAGGTGCCCCTAGTGTGCGGGTTAGTGGTAGAATCTGAGGGGAGCAAATGACAATATAATGAGAATAAAGTTGGATTAGATTAGTGTAGGATTAGTGTAGATGGTCTGCCTGACCTGGTGGGCTGGAAGGCCTGCTTCCATGCTGTATCTCTCTATCATGACTGAAGTGGTGGCCCTGACAGTACGTGATTGATATTTCAATTGGCTGATTACCTCACAGTGCAAAAGAGCCCTCTCCCTCTGTCTTTCTGACAGAGTCTGACAGTTCTCTCAGCAGAGAGCAGCAGAAAATGTAAGCTATTTTTTAAACAAAGTGTCTGAAGCAGACATTCAAACATCTTCACGAAAGAAGTTGACCTATACATGTGGAGGTAGTATCTTGGGAAGGGAATGGAACTCATGAGATTTTTTTCATTGGGCTCATGGGCCAAATGGCATTCTCTGACTCATTGTTACATGAGGTAAGGTGTTGCTGATATAGAAAGGACATTCAGAACAAATTTGTGACTACAAATTAAAATTCAGACCAACCACAAAATAATATTTTGTAACTTCAAAAGATAAGATAGAATGATCTGTATTGACCCAAATCTGTGAATTTAGAACTTTCAAAAGTCCTTTAAAACCAATGAAATACTTTTGAAGTGTAGTCAACTGTGGTCGTTTGAAAAGCTGCTGTGTAATTTTATAACCGCAAAGACTAACAGACACAATTGCAATAGTGTCCATTGCACTATTGCTCTAATGATAGGGAAAAGAAAATGGGTAATGCTCTAATGATGGGAAAAAAACCTGTAAGTAAAATCTCAAAGAAAAACAAAAAAAGCTGCAATATTTCCAGCGTTATCTGCTTTTGTAATGCTTTAATGATGTTTACTATGTGAAAAATGCTAGTATTTATCACATAATAAACTAGGTGGAATTCTTCTATTCTGCAAATACAGTGTCCAGGAATATTTCACATCCACCAGAGAGGGCAGACTGGAACAGAATTTAGCATCTCTGAGGCTTGCTCGGTCCAATTCATACTGGCACCTTCTGTCTGCTTCACTGTTGTGCTGCCTGCAAGCACGCTCCAGTCAGAGCTCTGAGCAAATACACACACAGATTGTATATCAGCAGAGATCTTTAATTTGGTTGAATGCAGAAGCAGAGTCTCGCTGCTTGAGGAGTGGAAATCTCCGCAGGCAGTATATAAAATAACCTACCTTACATCACACTTGATCAGAACCACTCCATCTGTTCCAATCCCCAGAGCCGCCGCTGCTTTCTTTATTGAAAAATGGCTCTGTAAGTGTCAACACACAAAGAGAATAACATCAATAGGATTCCAATAACTCGATGTGAGCCATCTTTGCCCTGAATTTCTTTCTGTTTTATTTCCTTTGAAGAGCTTGATTTGAAACTGGAACTATGAACTTGGTGGGCCATTGGGTGCTTTCTCAAGTGGCCCTTCTCCATTTGACCCAGATTATTGAGTCAGAATGTTACAAAGAAAGAAGATGAAGGGAAAACTTGAATTTAGGTATTGCCTTCCACGGCTGCAGAATATCCAAAGCATTGAAATCCAATGGAATTTTTTTGAAGGACTTGTTGTTAATGACCAGGACTTGCAACGACCAAATTATGCACAGCAAATTCCAAAAATAGCAATGAGCAGACACAATATTTGGCACATCGATTGCATGTTCATGTTTTGAAAGAGCAAATCTAGTTCGCATGCTGGGAAATCATGGAGTAAGATAAACTTATATCAGTTTTAAGCCCAAATTTTATCATTAAACCAAATTTAATTTCCTCCAGTGTGATTTAAACTCATGGGATAAAAAATAGAACATTCTAAAAAACACTCAGCAGGTCAGGAAGCACCCAGGAAAAGAGAAAAATAGTTAATGTTTAAGATCAAAGACCTTCCATTAGAACATAGGATATAGAACAGTACAGCATAGGAATGGGCCCTTCGACCCACAGTGTGCCAAACATGATGCCAGGTTAAACTGATCTGCCTGTATTTGATTCATATCCCTCTATTCCCTGAACTTCCATGTCGCTATCTAAAAGCCTCTTAAACACCACAATTGTTGTGCAGGGGACCCAGCGTGGGTGGATCGCCGTGAAGAACAATGGGGACCTGGCATGGGGGGACCACTGTGAGAGATGGTGGGAAAACAAAGGGGGATCCAGTGTGGGAGGGGGGGGGGATGAACTCTATTGCAGGATCCACTGCCCAGGGGATAAGGCTGCATTCATTTGTTTGTTTGTTCATTTGTTCAGGTGAAGGCGCTGTGCCCACGGCAGCCAGCTAGCAGTCGCTTATCTTTTTCTTTTTGTTTTCACTTTAAATTTCAAGTTTTTGTGTACCTGGTGTGTTGTGATTATCGGCAGACCAATTTCCCTCCGGGGATGAATAAAGTTTTATCAATCAATCAATCAATCAACCAACCAACCAACCAACCAACCAATCAATCAATCAATCAATCAATCCATCAATCCATCAATCCATCAATCAATCCTATCTCTGGCAATGCATTCCAGGCCCTCACTACTCTCTGTGTTAAAAACTTGTCTCGAAAATCTCCATTAAACTTTCCTCATATCACCTTATAGTTATGTCCTCTAGTTTTGAACATTTCCATCCTGCAAAAAAAGGTTCTGATTGTCTACCCTATGCCACCAAACTCTATAAAAGTGAGAAAACCAGTGTGTATAATTTGGTGAGAGAGGGGAGAGTGAGTGAATTTCTGTGACAGGATGGAACTTGTCCATGTTGCCCATGTTAGATTAATTGGCTGCTGCAAAGTGCCCAGAGAGGAATGGATCCTTGGATCTAGCAAAAACGGAGTCAATGTTACAGATGGAAATGGTTAATTCTGACACGAACAAGAAAGTCCGGTGATCTGAAATTGTTGAATTTAACATCGAGTCCATTGTGCTGCAGCATGTCTAACAGAATGTGAAGTGCTTACCTTGGGTTTTGTTGGAGGCTAACAACAGAAAGGTCAGGGCGGGAGTGGGATGGAGAATTAAAATGTGGGCTTAATTCCTTCTTCGAGCACTGAAGAGAAACCAGCCTTAGCTGCCTGTGTCAGAGCTGGTTCAGATTTCATTCGACTGCCCCCATTTGTTTCCTTTGATTTACATTCCTCCAAATAAATCAGCCATGGTTAACAAGCATTTATCACTCTCTGTGAGATGGTATCAACAGCATTGGTATCGCTTCAGGAGTCTTAGCCTCCATCCTGCCAAAGACGTTCCCTTTATTCTTTCCTTTTCCTGCCCAAATGTTTATAAAGGAATACTTACACAGGAAACAATAAATAAACAGACACAATGGGATAATATCGCTTCTTTAAGAGACCTTAATTGTGCATAATTATAATCTTTTCAGACAACATATTGCAAAGAATAAGAAATAATAAAAACATACGTGCTCTGATGTGAAGGCAATCAGTTTGGGCAGGGCAGCCATTCCTTTTTCTTTAACCTCAGGAAACAGCTTGAAGCGTGCAATTAGCAATGCATACATGTTTGATATGGCTCCACCTATATTAGAAAATGGGACATAATCAACATTCATTATAATGATGAGGAAGGGAGTTAATTCTTACCTGACACTGACCCAACAAATAACTGCCTTTTAACAGAGAATATCTTCTGCAGTTTGATTGGACTTTAACTGAATGCTGTTTCTACTACTTGTTGCATTCTGATCACATATCTTAAATAGCTAAAGCTGCTTTGATATATCATATCATATCATATATATACAGCCGGAAACAGGCCTTTTCGGCCCTCCAAGTCCGTGCCGCCCAGTAATCCCCGTACATTAACACTATCCTACACCCACTAAGGACAATTTTTACATTTACCCAGCCAATTAACCTACATACCTGTACGTCTTTGGAGTGTGGGAGGAAACCGAAGATCTCGGAGAAAACCCACGCAGGTCACGGGGAGAACGTACAAACTCCTTACAGTGCAGCACCCGTAGTCAGGATCGAACCTGAGTCTCCGGCGCTGCATTCACTGTAAAGCAGCAACTCTACCGCTGCGCTACCGTGCCGGCACAGTTTTTCTGAATATATCAACACTGGGTGATATTGCCATGTGTGCATTTTTGACATCCCTAAAATTTATTTCCAGTTAATCCCATGCACACAACCCCTTAAATTATAGCTTTCAGGATTAACTATAATCTGCTGATCGTCAAACTGCAGATGCTGAAAATCTGAAATAAAATCAGAAAATGTTAAAAATAGTTGGCAGGTCAGGCAGCATCTGTGGAAAGAGAAACACAGATCACCTTTCGGATTCAAAATCCTTCATCAGGATTGGGAAATAGAGAAAACAGTGTTTTGGTAACAGAAAGGGTGGGGAGGAAGGGTAGAATAAAATGGCGGCCTAGTGGTGCAGCGGAGAGTTGCTGCTTTACAGCGCCAGAGACTCAGGTTTGATCCTGTCTACGGGTGCTGTCTGTATGGAGTTTGTACATTCTCTCTGTGACTGCATGGGTTTTCTCTGCGAGCTCCGGTTTCCTCCCACACTCCAAAGACGTACAGGTTTGTAGGTTAATTAGCTTCGGTAAAAATTGTAAATTGGCCATTGTGTGTAGGATAGTGCTAGAGTACGGGGATCTCTGTGGGCCGAAGGGCCTTTTTCTGCGCTGTACCTCTAAACTAAACTCAACTAAAAGGAATATCTTTGGAAGAGTGAGATTTGATGAATACTTTCTCTTTCCGTAAATGCTTTCTGACCTGCTAAGTGTTCCCAGGTTTTTCTGCTTTTATTGTCCATAATCTGTTGGTAGGTTGCTGTTCATGTTCTGCAGCAAGTATCAATCTGTGTTTGATTTTCACTTTACCCACTTTACCTACAACTTGATATTGATAGTAAATGAAACATAAATTGGGGAGCATTTATTAGCCCATCAATTAAAAGCAACAGGGTAAAGTTCCATGGGAACGGGAGAGGCAAAAATGAATCCTAATCTCAGTAGCTAACTCCAGCTGTGCTCCTGAAGTTACTCCAGCAATGCTCCTCCAGCTGGCCACAGGTGAAGAAGTTTCTATGCTCTTGGTGAAGAAGCTACTATGATCTTGTGGCTACATCATTTATTTCGCTCTAATGGCACAGGACAAAAATGGACCTCACAGTGCAGCTGCCGTGATTAAGGCTGATCAACACTGGGCATTCTGGTTCTGCAGAAAAATAATAAAAACAGAAATTGCTGGATACACTCACACGGAATTAATGGACAGACAAACGGAGTCAACATTCCAGCTATTCACCCTTTTCTGTGTTTAGTTTAGTATTTCCACATCAATCATTCTTTGATGTTTGTTTAGTAACAAAGTTATTTTTTGGGCTCGGTGAAGGCGGATGTGGAGGGTGGCTATGAACAAGAAGAAGAGACATGGCAGCAGACACCTGAATTATTTTTGTTAGACGTAGAGTACCTATGGTCCTTACATTCCCTAACTATAAACAAACCTCAGCAGAGAGTTTGGTCATTTCTGCACGAGGAACTGATTGGTGGATGCAGGACATATGGTCAGAATGCTTCTGACCTAAATTATCAATTAGGTTCCTAGAATCTGAGGTTGTTTATAAAGAAGAACAGCTAGCACTTTTAAATTGCAGTCAAAAAGGCTTTTGGCACTTTGGCCTTCATCAGAGTAATAATAATAATAATAATAATGCATTACATTTATATAGCGCTTTTCAAACACTCAAAGACGCTTTACAGGGATTACTAGAGCATAGAGAAGTAAATAAATAGATAAATAAGTAAACGAACAGAAAAAGGAGACAGAAGGTGAGGTGACGGTCAGTGGTTGAAGGCAGTGCTGAACAGGTGAGACTTCAGTGATGTTTTGAATGTGGTGAGTGAGGAGGAGTCTCTGACGGTTTGGGGTAGTGAGTTCCATAGGGTGGGAGCAGCGATGGAGAAAGCCCTGTCCCCCTAGGATCTGAGTTTGGTCCGGATGGGGGGGGACAGGAGATTGGCAGCAGCAGAGTGGAGGGTGCAGGTGGGAGTGTGCCTGTGGAGGAGGTCAGTCAGGTAGGATGGGGCCAGGTTATGGAGGGCTTTGTAGGTCATGAGGAGGATTTTGTACTGGATTCTCTGGGGGATGGGGAGCCAGTGGAGCTTTTAAAGGACGGGGGTGATATGGTCACGGATCGGGGAGTGGGTGAGTAGACGGGCAGCGGAGTTTTGAATGTATTGAAGTTTACTGATGATTTTTGAGGGTGAGCCATAGAGGAGGCTGTTGCAGTAGTCCAGACGGGAGGTGATGAAAGCGTGGATGAGGGTTTCTGCAGCTGTGGAGGAGAGGGATGGACGGAGACGGGCGATGTTTTTGAGGTGGAAGAAGGCTGTCTTTGTGATGTGTTTGATGTGTTTGTCGAAGGAGAGGGTTGAGTATTGAGTATAGACAGTATAAGAAAATAACTGCAGATGCTGGTACAAATCGATTTATTCACAAAATGCTGGAGTAACTCAGCAGGTCAGGCAGCATCTCGGGAGAGAAGGAATGGGTGACGTTTCGGGTCGAGACCCTTCTTCAGACTGAGTATTGAGTATAGACGTTGGGAGGTCATGTTGCAGTTGTTTAAGACATCGGTGAGACCGCATTTAGAATATTGTGTTCAGTTCTGGGCACCATGCTCTAGGAAAGATATTGTCAAGCTTGAAAGCATTTGGAAAAGATTTACGAGGATGTTGCAGGACTAGAGGGTGTGAGCTATAGGGAGAGGTTGAGTTGGCTGGGTCTCTATTCCTTGGAGCACAGGAGGATGGGGGGTGATCTTATAAAGGTGTTCAAAATCATGAGAGGAATAAATCGGGTAGATGCACAGAGTCTCTTGCCCAGAGGAGGGGAATCGAGGTCCAGAGGACACAGGTTCAAGGTGAAGGGGAAAAGATTCAATAGGAATCCGAGGGGTAACCTTTTCACACAAAGCGTGGTGGGTTTATGGAACAAGCTGCCAGAGGAGGTGGTTGAGGCTAGGACTATCCCATTGTTTAAGAAACAGCTAGGCAGGTATATGGATAGGACAGGTTTGGAGGGATATGGACCAAGCGCAGGCAGGTAGGACTAGTGTAGCTGGGATATTGTTGGCTGATGTGGGCGAGTTGGGCTGAAGGGCCTGTTTCCGCACTGTATCACCACTCTATGACTCTGTGACTCTATGACTACATCATCAAGGACAGTGGGTGTTAATGCTATCAGCCCTATTATAACCTTGCCAACCTCACTAATGTAGTTCTAACAAGTGGTTACCAATTTAAGGTGCCCACCAGTATACTTTCCCTTTCTAGTGTCCCCAAGCACACTGTGAGCTGGCAAAGGTACAGCTTCTGGATTTTCACCCAAACATGTCATAATGAATTGGATCAGCTGTCAAATTTAGTCATTCAACCCTCCAAGGCGACAAAGAGAAAAAAGATGATGCACATCTGAATAAAAGCCTGAGAGAACCTGTGGTCAAATAAGCAGTCCAACCGCTAATAATCTATTGCAATTCATGAAGATTTATCCCGTTTCATCAAGAAGTGATTTGCACAGCATTAAGCAAATGCCTGAATCGTACCAGTGTTTCCCTGCAATTATTCAGGGCTAACTGCAAACCACTTGAAAAATTCTTGAGGAGAAGGTATATTCTGGGTTCAAAATGTATATATACCATTGGGATATAAATGTTTAAGGTTAGTAATACCTCACTAATAAATTTACTGTTAAATTACACTAACAAAAACAATAATACTGGAAGAACTCAGCCAGTCAAGCGACAACTACAGAAAGCAATTAATGTTTCGAGTCGGGGCCCCTTACTCTGAAACACTAAACAATTAAATTGCACTGGTTTTCCAAAACCCATAATAATTTCACCCGTGTCTGCCTTCAAGGGACCCATATTTGACTTTGCAACTCTTTTTCTCTTAACATATCTAAAGAAGCTTTTACTGCCCTTCTTTATATTCTTGGCCAGCTTCCCCTTGTACTTCATCTTTTCAGCCCGTATTGCCCATTTTGTTACCTTCTGTTGTCCTATGAAAGTTTCCCAATCCTCTGGCTTCCGGCTACTCTTTGCTGTGTTATACATCTTTTCTTTTAGTTTTATTCCATCCCTAACTTCCCTTGTCAGCCACGGTTGCCTCCTACTCCCCTTAGAATCTTTCGTCCTTTTTGGAATGAAATGATCCTGTGTCTTCCGGATTATGCCCAGAAATTCCTGCCATTGCTGTTCCACCGTCATTCCTGCCAGGATCCCTTTCCAGCCTGCCTTGGCCAGCTCCTCTCTCATTCGCCTTCATAGTCCCCTTTGTTCAACTGCATCACTGACACTTCCGATTTAACCTTCTCCTTCTCAAACTGCAGATTAAAACTAATCATATTAAGATCACTACCTCCAAGCAGTTCCTTTACCTCGAGTTCTCTTATCAAATCTGGTTCATTGGACAACACTAAATCCAGAATTGCCTTTTCTCTGGTAGGCTCCATTACAAGCTGCTCCAAGAATCCATCTCGGAGTCCATGTCATCATGGGCACTCTGACCAGTCTGTGGATACACAGCCCCATACGCAGCAGGGTGCGATGCACTGTGTATTGTAACACATTCCTCCCATGACCACCATTCAAATTTTCTATGACTTGTGCCACCGTAGACTTTCTGTCAGTTCGGACCAGATGGGATAGCCTTCGTTGCCCCCGCGCATCGATGGGCCTTGGGTGCCCAACACCCTGTCGCCGGTTTGTGGTTTGTCCCTCCTCGGACCACTGTCGGTAGGTACTCACCACTGCTGACTGGGAGCACCCCACAAGCCTTGCTGTTTCAGAGATGCTCTGACCCAGTCATCTGGCCATAACAATTTGGCCCTTGTCAAAGTCGCTCAGGTCTTTACTCCTGCCCATTTCTCCTGCATCCAACACATCAACTTCAAGAACTGACTGTTCACTTGCTGCCTAATATATCCCACCCCTTGACAGGTGCCATTGTAACAAGATAATCAATGTTATTCACTTCACCTGTCAGTGGTCATAATGTTTTACATAGAAACATAGAAAATAGGTGCAGGAGTAGGCCATTCGGCCCTTCGAGCCTGCACCATCATTCAATATGATCATGGCTGATCATCCAGCTCAGTAACCCGTACCTGCCTTCTCTCCATACCCCCTGATCCCTTTAGCCACAAGGGCCACATCTAACTCGCTCTTAAATATAGCCAATGAACTGGCCGTTTTGGCTCATCGGTCTATATGAATCATCATTAGACAGTGGTGTGGTGCCGGAGGACTGGAAAACGAATAATGTTGTACCTGTTTTTAAAAAGGGGTGTAAGGAAAAGCATGAGAACTATAGACCAATGAGCCTTGCATCTGTGGTATGCAAGTTACTGGAGAGGATCTTGAAGGATAAGATGTATATGCATTTTGGATAGACGGGGGCTGATCAGGGATAGTCAGCATAGTTTTGTACATGGGAGATAATGTCTTGTGAATCTGAGCGAGTTCTTTGAAGTAACCAAAAACGTTGATGAGGGCAAAGCTGTAGACGTTATCTATATGGACTCAGCTAGGCATTTGATACTTTCTTCCATATGGTAGATAGCTCTGGAAGGTTAGATTGCTTGGGATCCAGGGAGAGCTAGTCGACTAGACAGATAATTGGCTTCATGGAAGGAAGCAGAGGGCGATTATAGAAGGTTGTTTTTCGGACAGGAGGCCTGTGAGTAGTGGTGTTCCTCAGGAATCTGCGCTGGGCTCATGGCTATTGCGGGTTACATCAACGATTTGAATAAAAACATATTTGGCATGATTAGCAAGTTGGCAAATGGCACTAAACTGGATTGTACTATAACAGTATTTAAAAGTCACTTGGACAAGTTCATGGATAGGAAAGGTTTAGAGAGTTATGGACCAAACTCGGGCAAATGGGATGGGCGTAGTTAGGGCACCTTGGCCAGCATGAATGAGTTGGCATAAAGGGCTCGTTTCCATGGTGTATGGCTCTGTGACTCTACCCAGCACCTTATTCAGAAAGCCCATCTATTTTTGCTCATTTTATACAACTCCACAAGTTGAATTTTACTCCTGTTTTGCTGACAGGAATACATCATTTACATCATCACAAGCCTTTTCACTTTCCTTGACCTGATTTCGACATGGATCGTCTAAAAAAAACCCACACTGTGATATTTATAGGTGTCAATTACAGTGCCAATACCTTTAGGGTACACTTGGCAATTATATAAAATAAATCTCTCCATTGAACAGTAGGACAGCTGCAGTGAGGCTGAGAAATTTATTTTTGACTGCCTTTGAAAAATTAATTAATCACTCCTACTGCCATTTTATTGTTCCTTCTTCCATCTACTTTTATCCTGGGCCATCACCAACCGCAGGAAGGCAGTGGTTGGCTAATCCATAGACAGCACCACTGCACGACTGTCAAATGGGGGATACTTTCATTATAATGATATTGATTATGCACAGCTTCTCTTTCTTCTCTCTCAATAGTGTTGCAGACTGCTTTGATTAAGTGTTGAATCTGACGGCCAGATGGAAATCCAGAAAAATACATGCTCAGAATGAGTTCTTGTGGTTTGGCTTCAAATTACTCTTAATAAAATGAAATAGTACATTGAAAGTAATTGGGTCATTTGTGGAAGTTTCTTTGTAAACTGATAAGCATCATCAAATCTGAAGAATATTGGTAATTTTATTTAATAATTCATTACCATATAATTGTTATGTTCGGACCAGTGACCATAATTCTACTGGATTAAAAATAGACTAGACTTTAGAGATACAGCATGGATACAGGTCCTTCGGGCCACCGAATCTGCGCCGACTAGCGATTACCCTGTACACTAGCACCATCCTACATACAAGGGACAATAGGATCAAACCCATGTTACGTATTAGGAAACCTTGATTGATGAGGGATGTTATAAGATCTTAACGGTCATAAGGGATAGGAGTAGAATTAGGCCATTTGCCTATTAGGCCCAATTAGGCCCAAGCTATAACATTTCCATTTGGATGTTGAGGTTCTGGTTCAGAAGAAAGGAGGCATATGTCAGGTATAGGCCGCTCGTATAGGGCAAATCCCTCAAAAATTATAAGCAATCTAGGGATGCACAGAAGAAGGAAACCTGGGGGCAAAAAAGGGGACATGAGATATCTTTGTCAGAGAAGGTAAACAAGAATCCTACGAGATTCTAATATATATTGTGAACAAAAGAGTAACAAAGGAGAGAATAAGCACTCTTAAGGATTATTGTGTTCATCTGTTTGTGAAGCCACAGGAGATAGGTGCGATCTAAAATGAATACTTCTCATCTGTATTTACAGTGGAGAATTTTCAAGGAAACTAAGGTCATAAGTGATAGGAGTAGAATTAGGCCATTCGGCCCATCAAGTCTACTCCGCCATTCAATCACGGCTGATCTATCTCTCCCTCCTGACCCCATTCCCCTGCCTTCTCCCCATAACCCCTGACACCTGACCAGACCTGTGATGAAAGTGATGACCTGAAACATACCAATATCACAAAAGAGGAGCTACCGGCAATCAGCAAGTGCATAAAATTAGACAAGACCCTTTGGCTTAACCAAGAATACTCTAGAATACTGTGAGAAGCAAGGAAATAAATTGCTGAGAACCTGGCAGAGATTTAGCATCTTTGTTAGCCATTGATGAGCTAGTGAATGATTGGAGCATGGCTGATGTTGTGACTTTATTTAAGAAGGGCTGCAAGGAAAATCCAGCGAACTACAGGCCAATGAGCTTGACATCAGGGGTGGGAAGGTGACAGCAGGGATTCTGAGGTTCCCAGGATTTTTTAAAGTAATTTGTTTTACACTTCCTAACCCAAAATGAAAATTGAAATCTCAATTCATCAAACTATTATTTTTGCCTAAGGTTCATCTTCAATTGGCAGCAATAACTGTATAATATTATCATGCCATTGTACATGCAATCTTTAAGTCATTCCATTGAAGTTAGTGAACGGATTCTGTATGTAGGTACAACTCACTGATTGTATTAAATGGGGATGAATTGCTGGGCAATTAAAGTGGAGTCTGCTTAAGAAGAAGCCTCACATTTTTAGTGTAACAGATTATTGCCACAAAAAATGTGTAGGACCCTAGCAAAGAGACCTTTTTTTAATATCTCCAAAGCCAAGAAATCTTGGGTTCTGCTGCAGTTAAAATGTTAACGTTCAGAACAGGTATAAAGGAAATAAATTCACTTTTTCTTAGAACTTTTGCCTTCAGGCAACACTATGTTAATGAGCCAAAAATGTTGATTAACCACATACAAGTTGAGAGTTACCCAAATGTTTGAAAGAATTTGAGCTTATTGAAGACCTGTTGCACAACCAAGTAAAGACAACTTCACATTTATTTCCCTGGAGATAACAACTTAATTTTGCATTGTGGCTCTTGGACTAAAGATGCATCAGAAATTTACAGGACATTCCAGGTCCAAATATCTAGCTACTTAAGCAAATGCTGAAAAATGATTTAGCGAAATATTCCAATGAGCCGTTGCTGTTTTCCTCTCTGTATTACATAGAACATAAAATACAGAATAATACAGCACAAGAACATACCCTTCGGCCCACGTTTCTGTGCCGAATATGTTCCCAAGATAAACTAATCTCATCTGCAGTACATGATTCATATTATAGAAACATAGAAACATAGAAAATAAGTGCAGGAGTTGGCCATTCGGCCCTTCGAGCCAGCACTGACATTCAATATGATCATGGCTGATCATCCAAAATCAGTACACCGTTTCTGCTTTTTCCCCATATCCCTTCATTCCTTTAGCCCTAAGAGTTAAATCTAACTCTCTCTTGAAAACATCCAGTGAATTGGCCTCCACTGCATTCTGTGGCAGAGAATTCCACAGATTCACAACTCTCTGGGTGAGAAAGTTTTTCCTCATCTCAGTCCTAAATGGCCTACCCCTTATTCTTAAACTGTGACCCCTGGTTCTGGACTCCCCCAGCATGGGGAACATTTTTCCTGCATCTAGCCTGTCCAATCCTTTAAGAATTTTACATGTTTCTACAAAGGTCTCCTCTCATCCTTCTAAATTCCAGTGAATACAAGCCCAGTTGTCCCATTCTTTCATCATATGTCAATCCTGCCATCCTGGGAATTAACCTGGTGAACCTACGCTGCACTCCCTCAATAGCAATAATGTCCTTCCTCAAATTAGGAGACCAAAATTGCACACAATACCCCAGCTGCGGTCTCACCAGGGCCCTGTACAAATGCAGTAGGACCTCCTTGCTCCTAAACACATATCCTCTTGCAATGAAGGCCAACATCCCTTTAGGTTTTCACTGCCTGCTGTACCTGCACGCTTACTTTTAGTGACTGATGTACAAGAACACCCAGGTCTCGGTACACCTCCCCTTTTTCCAATCTGACACCATTCAGATAACAATCTGCCTTCCTGTTCTTGCCACCAAAGTGGATAACCTCACATTTATCCACGTTATACTGCATCTGCCATGCATCTGCCGACTCACCCAACTTATCCAAGTCACCCTGCAGCCTCATAGCATCGTCCTCGCAGCTCACACTGTCACCCAGCTTTGTGTCATCCGCAACCTTGGAGATGTCACATTTAATTCCCTCATCTAAATCGTTAATATACATTGTAAATAACTGGGGTCCCAGCACCGAGCCTTGCGGCACCCCACTAGTCACTGCCTGCCATTCTGAAAAGGATTTGTTCATTCCGATCCTTCCATTCTCTGCATAATGAAGTGCTTATCTAAACGTTTCTTTAATGTCACTATCATATCTGACTCCATTACCGTCCCTGGTTGTCTGTTCCAGGCATCCATCACCCTCTGTGTAAAATACATTTTTTACCTGACATTTCCCTTAAACTTTGCTAATTTCACCATAAATCTATGCCCCCTAAGCTTTAAATTTCAACCCTGGAAGAAAGGTTCTGACTGATTCCCTATCTATGCCTCTCATTATTTTATATACTTCTATCAGATCTCCCCTCAACCTTAGACATTCCCGAGAAAACATCCCAATTTTGTCCAATCCCTAATATCCCCAAATAGCTAATATCCTCTAATCCAGACAGCATTCTGGTAAATCACTTCTCCACTCTTTCCAAAGCCTCCCCTTCCTTCTTGTAATGGGGTGATGAGAACTGCATGCAATACTCCAAATGTGGCATAACCAAACTCTTGCTTTGCGTTATGCCTTGGAAGAGATTGTATCATCATCTAGCACATGTATTTTCATTTGAACCTGGTGAGTACTGACACACTCTTCTATGACTGCTATTCTTTTTAATTTAATTGTACCTGCATAATGAGTCAAAGAGAAAGACAAAAAAATCACGTACCAGGTGAGAATATCCCATCTCCACATCCTCCCGGCCAGCCAATCATTTCCCTCATTTTCTTCAGGGTGATGTACTCCAACAGGACAAACACTGGTGCAATCTCATATGTAAACCTGAAGATAATTCACAATAAATACATTGCATTAGTATGGAGCATGTTACTTTCTAGTGGACAGGTTTACGAATGTTCCCAGGAATGAGCAGGTTAACCTATGATGAGCGTTTGTCAGCACTGGGCCTTTACTCGCTGGAGTTTCGAAGAATGAGGGGGGACCTCTTTGAAGCATACAGAATAGTGAAAGGCTTGGATAGAGTGGATGTGGAGAAGATGTTTCCACTAATGGGAGATTCTAGGACTAGAGGTCATAGCCTCAGAATTAAAGGACGTTCTTTTAGGAAGGAGATGAGGAGAAATTGCTTTGGTCAGAGGGTGGTGAATCTATGGAATTTTTTGCCACAGAAGGCTGTCGAGGCCGTCAGTGGATATTTTTAAGGCAGAGATAGATAGATTTTTGATTAGCACAGGTGTAAGGGGCTAGGGGGAGGTGTATGATGTTAGGAGGGAGAGATATATCAGCCATGATTGAATGGCAGAGTAGACTTGATGGTCCGAATGGCCTAATTCTACGGTGTTGGGAGGAGTGGAGGTGAGGTAGCGTTCTGTGATCTGTCTCCTCAGGTAATCTGTTCCAGCTGGGTAGGGACTTGATTGAGAATGATCAGCCGTGATCACATTGAATGGCGGTGCTGGCTCGAAGGGCCGAAGGGCCGAATGGCCTCCTCCTGCACCTATTGTCTGTTGTCTATTGTCTATTGGTATTTCAGTGCTGGGGTATATCCCACGTTGCTCCCCTCAGTCCTGAAGGGATCCACATTTAGTTTAGAAATACAACATGGACACATGCCCTTCTGCCCACCGAGCACATGCTGACTAATGATTACCGCTGTTCACACTAGTTCAATGTTATACCATTTTCACATCCACTCCTTGCACATTGTGTACCGTATACAGAGGCCAACCAGCCAAGAAACCCACATGTCTTTGAGATGTGGGGGGAAACCGGAGCACCCGGAGGAAACCCATGCGGTCTCAGAGAGAATGTGGAAACTTCATACAGACAGCATCCAAGGTCAGGATCAAATCTGGGTCTCCGGCACTGTGAGACAGTGGCTCTGCCACCCACGCTACTATGCTTCCCACATAATCAAGGCAAGGGAGGAAAAATAAAGAGAACCACAGTATAAACATTGAAATCACATTTACATTTTATATGTGTCGAAATAATTGGAAATCAGATCTTCAGAGTGACTTAAATCCCTCCGTAATCTTCCATTAGTCACTTAAATGTATCAAACAGCAACAAAATGCAATATAGATGATCTCTAATCCTCCACACATTTGTGTATGCTACAGGGTAGATAGTCGAAGTTAGACACAAAAAGCTGGAGTACCTCAGCGGGTCAGACAGCATCTCTCAGACTGAAGAAGGGTCTCGACCCGAAACATCACCTATTCCTTTTCTCCAGAGATGCTGTCTGATCCGCTGAGTTACTCCAGGTTTTTGTGTCTATCTTTGGTTTAGACCTGCAGTTCCTTCCTACACAGGGTAGATATTCATATTCATATGTCCAAGTGTGGTGTTGATTAGTGGTGGTGGCATAGTAGTGCTGCTAGTAGAACCACTGCCTGTAACCAGGGTTCAATCCTGACCTCGGGTGCTGTCTTCATGGAATTTTCCCATTCACCCTGTGACCACAGGGTTCCCCCCGTGCGCCTCCCACATCCCAAAGATGTGCAATTGGTAGGTTAATTCATTGCTGAGTTGATGAGATGTGGGTAGAATTTTTAAAAATGAAATAATGTAGGACTACTGTAAGTAGGTGCTTGTTGGTCAGTGCAGACCTGATGGGCCAAAGGACCAATTTCAGTGCTGTAACTCTCTATGACTCTATGACACAATAATGTGGATTGGTCCTGAAGTGTTTGAAAGATGATCCTGCAATAAGAATGAGAAAACGGGCCCTCATCTGACGACAGCAAAGTTCCTGCCTTTATTGCTCTCAAACTTAATCGTTTAAGTGACAGTAGGACAGACATGCAGAGTATGTATCCAAAAACTCAACACAACAGCTTGGAGTGATATAATACTGGAAAGCTCATCAATGCCTCCATTTCTATGATGATTGAGGAGATTGAGGAGATTCAAATTGTTACTGAATATTCTATTGGACTTTTACAGGGTGTACACTGGTTGCATTATGGTTTGGTTCGGTATCTCGAATGCCCAGTAATGAAGGAGGCTGCAGAAATTGCTGAACATTGCTTGGTTTATGAGGGGTAATGAGCTCCCCACCATTGAAGGGATCTACAGGGGGCGCTGCCTCAAAAAGGCAGCTGATATCATCAAAGACCCACCCCACCCTGGCCATGCTCCTATCATGCTGTTATCATTTGCAAGAAGGTACAGGAGCTTGAGAACCATGGCCTTCAGGTTCAAGAACAGCTTCTTCCCAGGAAGTGCATGCGCGCGTGTGCGCGTGTTTGCATGTATGTGTTGTGTAAATTGCCATCACATGAATCATCACTTGCAACCAATGGCACAAGCAACATTTGGATATATGCTGCTCAAAATTAGGAAATAATCTTTGTGTTTCATTATTGTAAATACAATGGCAAGTAGTATCTGGTTTTAAATGCTACTTCAATTGCAAGGGGGATCAAAGTCATTGCAAAGAAATTGGAACTGAATTCTATTAGGAGACAACTTGGTATATTGACATTCAATTTGTATAAATACGGAAAAAGTAAGCAAAGAACAGGTTCTTTGGTGTGACACTCACTCCAGTACATGGGAATACTCTAAAATTAAACAAGCTAAGGGTGGATATTCTACAACATAACCTGGTAATAATAAATGCATTTATTATTGTGATTAGCCACATTGGTTAATTAAAGACTCTTATTGCAACAAAATTGTTTCCAAAAAAAATCCACAAAGTGAGTTTTGTTTGCCTGACCTAGAGAAAGCATCTCAGATGGATCAAGTTCAATTACATTGTCTAGCCATGTCTGAAGACCTTGGGTAGAGTCAAGCAGATCGCTCCATTTTGGTTCTCCCTTAAAGGTACGACATAAACATATGTTGCCTTTGCAGTACAGTGGCATTGGTATTGAGGTCATGTTGTACTCAGAGTAACCAGGGGTTTATCCAACGTTTATACAGGGGGTTTATACAACACAACAATGTGTTGTAACAATAATGCAGTACGCCAATTAATTACTTCAGCTTGTCTGAACAAGCGATTACTTTCAGGGTGTCTGACATAAATCAGAGACATTCAATTCCAAAAAATATATTTTCTCCAAATGTAACAATGAGCCAAGATGGCTGACGATGACACTGATGCTGAATTATTTTATTGGTATATTTAAATATTAAAGCAATTATAGATGATTGATTGACTCTGAGAATATATTGCCAACTTAGAGTAACTGCAGATCAAAGAGACTGATACTTAGACACTCCATAGTATAATCCTGTGATGGTCATTAAGCGTGGAGAACTGCTTGTTTCAGCCTTCACTGGCTAGACATTTGTGCCATAATTCTCTATGGGCCGTGAAAATGAAGAGCACAATTCAATAAATTGTGTGAACTGAATACCCCTGCTCATAGTCAGAGCACATATTTCCTTTGAATGTAGGTAGATGTGTGGCAGGTTAATCAGCTCCTGCAAACTAGTTTAGTAGCAAAAAGCACAAGTTGATGAGCATGTGACTGAGAATAAGCTGCAGAGCTGTTGGGGAATAGATGAGAGGATGCTCAGCTGGCAAACGGCATAGGTTAGAAGGACCAAATGACCTTCATCCCTATCATAATGAGTTTAATGAGTTTAATGCGTAAATGTAACTGAATTACAGAGGTGTGGAGGCAGTGACTATACACACAACCCCTGGCAGTGAACCCTCTCCCTTGAGAATGTTTTGCAACCGACCAAGGACACCCTTGTCCCAGTACCTGGGAGGTAGCACACCATCCTGGCATCTTGTTTGCAGCCACAGCATGTGTCTCTGCCGAGACCAAGGAGGGCGACTGAGAGGGGGGGGGGGAGCGCAGAAAAATGGTGCGGGGACCCTGCGAGGGGGGGGGGGGGGAGGAGGGGGAGGGGGATTGAGACAGAGGGGGACCTGGCGCATTCCAACTCCAGTACCGAATACCCTGACTGATGAAGGCAAGTGTGCCAAATGCCATCTTCACCACCCTTTGTACCTGTGCCATCACTTTCATGGAATTATGTACCTGTGCCCCGATGTCCCCTTGTTCTACAATTCTTCTCAGGGCCCGAGCATTTACTATGTAAGTCCTGGACTTTCTCACTGCCAGGCCCCAAGTGGTCAGGATGGGGGAACACACATCTAGCTCCCTCACCCTGAACATAGGATCCCCCCAGGGCTGCGTCCTTAGCCCCCTACTGTACTCCCTGTACACACATGACTGTAGGGCCAGGTTCAGCTCAAACTCCATCATCAAGTTTGCTGATGACACTGTGGTGGTGGGCCGGATCTCCAACAACGATGAGAAGGCCTACCGGGAGGAGGTGGCTGATCTGGCACTCTGGTGTCAGGACAATAGCCTCCTCTTGAATGTCACTAAAACAAAGGAGCTGATTGTGGACTTCAGAAGGGCTAAACATCCAAGGGCGTACAAGCCACTGGAGATAAATGGGTCTATTGTGGATAGGGTGAGCAGTTTCAAATACTTGGGAGTCCGCATCGCAGAGGATCTGACGTGGGCAACGCACATTGCCGCACTGGTGGGTAAGGCTAAGCAGCGCCTTTACCACCTTAGACAACTGAGGAAATTCAGAGTGTCGCTGAAGATCCTTCATTGCTTCTACTCTGGGGCTGTAGAGAGCATCCTGTCCGGCAACATTACAGTCTGGTTTGGGAACAGCTCTGCCCAGGACAGGATGGCCCTGCAGAGAGTAGTGCGTTCGGCAGAACGCACCATGGGAACTACACTCATCCCCCTGCAGGACCTATACATCAGGAGGTGCAGATCCAGAGCAAGCAAGATCATGAGGGACCCCTGCCACCCCAGTAACGGACTGTTCCAGATGCTACGGTCAGGCAAACGCCTCCGCTGTCACGCTGTGAAAACGGAGAGGATAAGACGGAGCTTCTTCCCACAGGCCATCAGGACTGTCAACTTTGATAACCCCAGAGACTAAATTTTTGTCGACACTTTTTGTGCTATGTTTAGTAACTTATTAACTTTATTTATATGCTGTAACTGTAATTCTTTTTGTGCACAACCCGCAGGCATTGCCACTTTCATTTCACTGCACATCGAGTATGTGTATGTGACAAATAAATTTGACTTGACTTGACTGTTCTGGTCTGCCTTACCAAAATGCACCACATTAAACATTTATCTGAATTAAATTGCGTCAGCAATTCCTTAGCCTATTGGCCATTGAACAGGATCCAGTTGTAATCTTAGATAAGCTTCTCCATTGTCCACTCTGCGACATATTTTCATGCTATCTACAAACTTACTAACTATGCCCTCTACATTCATTCCCAATATAACAATAGTGCACCCAGCACGAATCCTTGTGGTACATCCTACCATCATGCCAATTTTGTGTCCAATTGCCTAACCTCTCTTGGACCCCAATGATCTAACCTTCCAATCTACCACACAGCACCTTGGCAATAGCCTTGCTAATGTTGATGCATACAATCAACCTCTTCAAAAACCTGAGGAGGTAGTTGAGGCAAACATACTAATAACATTTAAAGAGCATCTAAACATGTAATTGAATCACCAAGGCATAGATGACTATGGAATTAATTGCAGGTAAATGGTACAGAGAGGTAGAGTGAGTAGCATGGACATGGAGGCTCAAAGCCCTCATTTCCCTGATGTATGACTTTATGAGAATATGAATCTGTAATGAAAACAATTGCTGATGCACAGATTGACGAAGTTTGAAGATTAATTAGTGATGTTTAATACAAAAGAAAGGCAGTTTACACACTCCAGAATGCAACAACAAAGCCACTCTTACATGTTAGTGTTAGCTGTGGAGGTAAGCCAATCGGCTGCGAGGCCGACCATATCTAATCCTGTTGAGAGCTGGTTGAAATATCTCGGATGACCTATGAACAAACAACAACAACTGCATGTTAATTGGATTTCTGGATGTATTCCTGAAGTGTGCTTAATTAAAATAAAACTGTTACAGGTGGCTATGTGAACATTATCAAACCATTTTTAAATCCATTCTATAATGTCTTAGCTTGTCAATTTGCACCATTTGTATTGAACTGTACAGTCCATGGCACTCCATTAACAAGCAATGATTGCAACTGTGTACTGCCATTTGAAGGTCGTTATTCATTATTGTTTTCTTTCTGTTGAGCAATGCTGGAAAGTCCATGCAGTTTAAGGGTTAATGCTGACCCACAATAGCCATTGGAGAAAAATTTGTCGGGAAATGATGGCAACACATTGTGGTTTTGACTTAAATTAATGCAAAAAAACGATTGTAGTGTAAAATTCCAAGACACATCCTCTCTATTATAAAATTGGTTAAAACAGAAAACTTTGTTATCAAACTGCGGCATGGTGGTGCAGCGGTAGAGTTGCTGCCTTACAGCGAATGCAGCGCCGGAGGCTCAGGTTCGATCCTGACTACGGGTATCGTCTGTACGGAGTTTGTACGTTCTCCCCGTGACCTGCGTGGGTTTTCTCCGAGATCTTCGGTTTCCTCCCACACTCCAAAGACGTACAGGTATGTAGGTTAATTGACTGGGTAATATGTTAAAAAATTGTCCCTAGTGTGTGTAGGATAGTGTTAATGTGCGGGGATCGCTGGGAGGCGCGGACTCGGTGGGCCGAAGGGGCTGTTTCCGTGCTGTATCTCTAAATCTAAAACAAAAATCTAAAAACTTCTGAATGTTACTCCCATGAGCTAGGTTAGAGACCCGATTTTCCAACCTACCTCATTGTGGTCATTGGACTTCATCTCTGGAACTGTTACACTGCAATGCTGAGGAACAATATTCCGCACCCTAGTATTTTTCTCTTTGCTCTACCTGTTCTGCTTGCATTTAGTTTGATTGTATGGTATTATCTGATCAGATTGGATGCCACACAAACAAAAGCTTTTCGCTGTATTTTGGTATACGTGAAAATAAACCTAAACCTAATTTTTCTATAATATACTTAAACTGTTGGTGTTATAGAATCTATCCTTTTACAGCCTATAACACAGAATCAGGTTCACATGTACAGAACTGAGCAAACATGCACCTGACGTAAATTCATATGCACAAACTAATGACAACTGCTGACTCCCAAGAATCAGCAGGACACCCCTTAAGTTGATGGCAGAATTTCACCATTTAACTTGCATCACTCCTAATAACTTCAGGCTGTCATTGGGAGTAATGCTGGAACATAGAGGGCTTCAAAATACTCACATTTGTCATTTTTTAAATTTAGCAGCTTCAAATGACCGTTATAAAATGTATACATGATTATTTTTATTAAATAGATGCCCAGAGACGATTCTGACATAAATGCATGCGTCTCGTTTGAATTACGTTCAAATCAAATATTGTGTTCAAGACTGCCAACAGGTAAGTCTGCTTGGATTGCTGATAACATTGAGTCTTTCATTAGCATGGTGTGGAAATTCTTCAAGCATATCTCACATACATTTGTCCTTGTGTAATAGCAACTAACAGGTTATTTATGATTATTAGACTGGGAGCTTTATGTGAAAGTTGGAGATGGGCCAATGTGCATGCTATAAACTCACTGTGTACCAACCTGATAAGATTGTTCAATTTTATTTGAAAGAAAAGCAAAGAAAAAGAAAATATGATAGATTAAAAATAGTGTTTTCATTTTGCAATGAAATGAAGAGCAGTTGAATGCTTCATCAATAGAAATATATAACATTATGAGAGGCATATATACGGTGAGAATCATTTATAGGGTGGGAATCTCTGAGGGTAGAGGGAAGAGCTTTAAGGCAAGAGGGGCAACATTTAAAGCTTTTTTTTTCACGGAGAGGTGGGTGCCAGGGGTGCTGCTGGAGGCAGCTACACTGCCGGGGGTGCTGCAGTGGCATTTAAGAGGCTTTTAGATAGGCACATGTAGATGCAGGGTATGGAAGGATATGGGCCCCTCTTACCAAATACTGAAAGGCCTGGATAGATTGAATGTGGAGAGGATGTTTCCACTAGTCTGAGTGTCTAGCACCAGAGGCCATAGACTCAGAATGAAAGGACCTACCTTCAGACAGGAGACGAGGAGGAATTTCTTTAGTCTGAGGGTGGTGAATCTGTGGAATTCATTGCCACAGATGGCTGTGGAGGCCAAGTCAATGGATATTTTAAAGGCAGAGATTGACAGATTGTTGATTAGTAAGGGTGTCAGGGGTTTTGGGGAGAAGGCAGGAGAATGGGGATGAGTGTGAAAGATAGTCATTAGTTCATTGTCACGTGAACTGACATACAGTGAAAAGCTTTAGTTGCGTGCTAACCAGTCAGCAGGAAGACAATACATGATTAAAATTGATCAGCCATGATTAAATTGGGGAGTAGATATGATGGGCCGAATGGCCTAATTCTGCTAGAACTTGTGAACTTGTGATCAGGTCCAGGCAGAGGACATTAGTTTAACCTCATATGGTGTTTAGAATGGACATTGTGGACTGAAGGGCCTGTTGCATTATTCCATCTTCTATGTTAGAACAATCATGTGTCAGCCTTGTTTGGGAAGAAGAGAGAGAGGAATGTAGGTTTAGGCTTAGGTTTATTATTGCCACGTGCTGACATACAGTGGAAAGCTTTGATTATCATGCTATCCAAGCTGATCAGATATACCATACTATCGAGTCAAACTCAAGTACAATAGATAGAACAAATGGGAAGAAATATATTGGAGTGTTCCATAGACAAAGTCCAAAGTCCACAATGGGGTACAGGTGAATCAGACAGTACCCTAAGTTATGGAAGACCGATTCAAAAGCTTAATTACAGAGGGGAACAAGCTGTTCCTGAGTTTGTTGGTGTGTGCTTTCAAACCTGTCCACTCTGTCAAATGGGTGCAGAGAGAAGAAGGAATGACCAGGGTGGGACATCTTATATTATGTTGGCTGCTTTTGACCTGAGGCAACATGAAGTGTAGATGTAGTCAATGGTGGGAAGTTTGGGTCTGGTGATGGACTGGGCTACATCTACAACTCTCTATAATTTCTTGTGGTCTGCGAATACCTTGCTAGCTGGTCTGCACAGGTCCTGACGACACAGCCAGGGACTCCTTCCGGACCTGTTGCTTTCTGCGTGTTCATTCTCAGGAAGGCTGAACTTACGTCTGCCACAGTAACAGTTGGTACAGGCGCACCAGAGATTAGCGGGGTGGGTGGCATTTCTCCACAGGCCTTCTGTTCAAATCCAGCATAGAATGCATTGAGTTCATTGGGGAGGGACCCATTGTTGCCAACGATACTGCCTGCCTTTATGCCTGTTATGGTGTGTAAGCATTGCCACAATCTACAGGTATCTGTGCCATCGCCTTGTGACTACAGCTTGATCCAAAATTCCCTCTTGCCATTGTTAATTGCCTGGCGTTGGTCGTAGACAGTTTTCTTGTACTGCTTGGGGTCATTGACTTGAATATTACAGACCTGAACTTCACGTGCTTTGTTTCATTATTTTCCCCATAGAAAGTTAGGGCCTGGAAAGGATAAATTGAAGACAAGTTCTTAATTGGATTTGTTTTATTGTCTTAGGCCTTGCAAGGATTAGACCCATCTATTCCACCTTTAGAACCACAGAATATATGTTGAAAAAGAATATACTCTTGTTTGATGCTGATATTAAGTAGAATAACTCTTTGGACTTTCTGGACTTTGCATGCCATAGTCCAAGGTGCCATAGGTGCTCATCTGTGGAAGAGAAATGTTGCCATCTTTTCCAAGACCTCGTAGTACTTATTTCAAATTACAGATCTCCTTATTTATGGTTTGCTCTTTTTGTGCACAATGAATAATTCTATTATCGGTGTGGCACCACCAGTGGAACAATCTTCTGTCAGAGGATCTTGCAAAATATGACCAGTGATGTTTTAAAAAAAGATAGAAGTGTGACAATGAGATTAGAAAGTTGAAATAAATTCTCAACATATTGGAATATAATGTAAGACAAAATCATATCATTCAGCATTTGAGAATTGTGTGAAGAAGCCCATTTTATTGCAGAGTAAGTTGATGCTTATAATTTATCAGCTTTTAGTAACCCTGGAGATGAAATTAATTAACATTCGTCGTGTACATTTAGACTTTTAGTTCCTTTTAATGTGAATGTGTGATAAGTAATTGCTATGGTAAAATGTCTTAGAAAGCTGTACTTAGACCATCCAATGTGTAAAAGCACAGCAGTATAACTGCCTGAGTTATTGTTCTGATTGTAGAAAAAGAGGAATAGATTGTACTCAGATTCTAGTTTAAAAAAATCTATTCACTCTATGTTGTGCCAACTGAGAAACTGTCAAGTTAGCCCGACCTAGAAGTTTAAGGAAGCATTATCAGGAGAGAATGTAAACAGTTATTGGAAACATGGTTCTGCCAGATTTATGGATGTAAATTTAAGTCCCTGTGCTACAGTACTTCTTCAATTATACTATTAAAATACTTATGCAACATTCAATTTGAAATCAATATCCACATACTAAAGTTTATTTCCCAGTTTATTTCCCTCTTTACTTATCAAATGATTTTTGCTCATTGATGAAATTTAGAAAGTGATCAAGTGAGAGGACTTTTCTAAAGCAGAGGAATAAACAAGAAAAACACAAATGTATTCATTGCGGGGCAGGCCATTCTTCAAGGCCATGCCATCAATCCTCACATGTATCCACTTATCACTCGCCAAGGTTTTGTTCCACCCCTACCTCCCAGCTTTCTCCCCCTGCTACAATCAGTCTGAAAAGGGTTCTGACCCGAAACGTTGCCTATCCATATTCTCCTTAGATACTGACACAAGGAACTGTGGATGCTGGTTTACAAAAAAAAGAATCATGCTGGAGTAACTCAGCAGTTCTAGCAGCATCACTGGAGAACATAGACAGGGGACATTTTGGGTCTGGATCCTTCTTCAGACTATCAACCTGTCTATGCCCTCCATCATTCTGTATATCTCTATCATCTCATCTCAGCCTCCCAAATCAAAGGAAAAGAGACCCAGCCTTCCCAGTTTCTCCTGATAACTGTCTCAGGTGACATCTTGGTGAATCTCCCTCGCAACGTCTCCAGTGATCCATGTCCTTCCAATAGTGTGACGCCAAGAACTAACAAAGCTTTGATGTCTATTTCCCATCAACCCATCCCTTTCCTGCCCTTCGGAAATCTAAAATCAGAAGAAGGATTCCAACCCAAAATGTCACCTGTCCATGTTTTCCAGAGATACTGCCTGACCCACTGAGTTACTCCAGCAGTTTGTGTCTTTATTGCAAATGTAAAGCTTTTTCACCATCCTTTAGAACAATGGAATGAAGAAGCGTCTTCTATGCGCCTATCTTTTATTAATGAGGCACAAGTGGGAAAAGCATTGATGCGCTCTGATTGTAAGATTGTGGTTCTATTCTAGAAAATAGAACCACAATCTTACAATCAGAGCTGGAAATCAATGGCCAGATCAACACATTTGCACTTGTAACTGACCAGCTGCAGAGCATAATGGGCAGAGATATGTGTAGCTTGATTAGAACTGGGTGGTTCGACATCCAATTTGTTAAGAAATAAAATGGAATAATATCTTTACCCTAACTGATGAAAAGAATGAGCAAAAGGCAACATCATTTAAAATGGTCATAGCTTTAAATTCATTGTGTATCCTTTTTGACGAGGAATTTCAGTCGGCTAGTTTCCACCCTGAGAATAATTGG